>NC_137946.1:13150828-13498328 GCF_963969265.1 Rhamphochromis sp. 'chilingali'
TCGGTGATCACAGTCAGAGCCAATCCGTCGCCCGCCCGCAGGGAAGCGGCGTCACAATAGCTACAAACGTGATTTCGATCTGGCAGAAACCAATTCGCCAAAAAGCCCGAAATAATGTCACCCATACCCGTCCTTCCGCTGGTCATCAACTGCTTCATGTCTGTGCTCGGCTGCTTGGCCACACTGAAACTCATTCCGGCTTTCAAAGATCATTTCATATCAGCCAGATTATACGGAGTGGATCTAAACAAAACATCCAAAAAGGAAGTGTGAGTCGTCTCCCTGTCTGTCCTTTTAGCTACACGGCTTTCAGCTTAAATGACATATTCAGTAAAATATGATAATAAATTGTTTTCCTTTTCACTCCCCTTTCTTTACAGTCCAGAGTCTCAAGGAGTCATCAGTGGGACTGTCTTCCTCATCATCCTTTTCTGTTTCATCCCAGTGCCTTTCCTCAGCTGCTTTGTTGGAGATCAGTGCATGGGCTTCCCACATGATGAGGTGAGTACACTGATGTGCAATGACCCCGTGTTTCTTTCCAGTCTGAACCTCACGTCTGACCTTTGTGTGCGTTGTTTTTGCCAGTTTGTACAGCTCATCGGTGCACTTCTAGCCATCTGTTGCATGATCTTCCTTGGTTTTGCCGATGATGTGCTCAACCTCCGGTGGAGACACAAGCTCTTGCTTCCCACCATGGCTTCCTTGCCACTGCTCATGGTCTATTTTACCAACTTTGGCAACACTGTCATAGTGGTGCCCAAGCCCTTCAGAGCACTGCTCGGACTGCACTTGGATTTGGGTGAGTTGTGTGGTTGTCCGCTGTTCTTTGTCTGGATTCACTGCTTTGAAGTCTTCCTTTAAATGGTGTTTCGTCATTTCTTCTGCAGGCATCCTGTACTATGTCTACATGGGAATGCTTGCTGTATTCTGCACAAACGCCATCAACATCCTAGCAGGCATCAACGGGATCGAATCAGGCCAAGCTCTGTTTATCTCGGGCTCCATCATCATATTTAACCTTCTGGAGCTCAGCGGTATGCATTTTCGTTTCCCGTCACACGGGTGCAGAAGCTGGACATATTTTGTGTAACATGTGGTTCTTTGCACTTTCTTCTTATTATTAGGAGATTACCGCGATGACCACGTTTTCTCCCTCTACTTCATGATACCGTTCTTCTTCACCACATTAGCGCTTATGTACCACAACTGGTAAGATAAGTCTACCAAACTCGGGAAAGTTAACATATATTTTCTGCAATCAAAAACAAAGAGCTATATGTGCAAGTCCCCCTCTAGCATGGTGATTGTAATCTGTTTTGTCACAGGTACCCTTCATCTGTGTTTGTGGGAGATACTTTCTGCTACTTTGCTGGGATGACCTTTGCTGTAGTCGGCATCCTGGGACACTTCAGCAAAACAATGCTGCTGTTCTTCATTCCTCAAGTGGTTAACTTTGTCTACTCCGTACCACAGCTGTTTCACATAATCCCCTGTCCCAGGCACCGGCTCCCGAGGTGACTGCCTGATTATGAACATCATTTATATACGATTATACCCTGTTGATATGTGTATTGCTCAACTTTTTCTTTCTTCCAATGCTCCTTCTAACTAAAGGTTGAACCCAGAAAATGGCAAGCTGGGGATGAGCTACTCTAAATTCAAAACAAAGGACCTCTCTAAGTTAGGCCACCTCATTTTGACGGTAAAGCTTTTCTTTTGCGTTTTCTCTGTTTGAGTATTCCCATGCTTTAATAGAAATTCTCCTCAATTAAGCTGTAAATCATGTCAGCTGCTGGTCTTGTCCCATCACAACTCAAAGAGGAAAGCACCAAATCCAGACTTTTGATAAGATGAAATGAGGAAATCTTTATGAATATAATTATCTAATTGCTTTGGGCAATGAAGCTGATTGTTTCTGCTCCAATTGCCTCGCGCTGTCAGCGTCCGTTATTAAAACCCAGACGCATTATTTGGTTGTGACGCAGAACACATTTTCTCATACACTGTATGACAGAGTCCCGTAAAATACTCACTGCACTGACTGCTTCCATAAAAAAAAATAACAGGGTAAATAGCAGCCAGGTGCTGCTGATCAAATGCGCTTGATTAATTGTTCATCATCAAGTGTGAGCGCCTCTATAAAAGCAGACGTGTTGGCAGTTTGCTGGTGTGAAGCATTCAGATGCTTGTTAACAAAACGCCAATGAGAGAAAGATATAAGCATTAATGGCAGAGAAGCAATTGTTGCTGCCCATCAGTCTGAGATGGGCTATAAAGTCATTTCCAAACAATTGAAGTCCATCATTCTACAGTTAGTCTTCTCACGCGTTCCAACAGATTCAATCCGTGATCACATAATACAGTTTTCAGAGAAATAATAATAAAAAAAACCCAGCAATATGGCCAAATATGGCTGTGCATGATATCCCTCCAAGTGTCACGCACGGTAACGGTGAAGTCATTCAGTCAGCCATGAATGCCTCTGTATACCAAAGTGTACTAGAGCCAAATGTGAGGCCACATTTAGCTGTCTGTTCTGTTGCATGACCCAAATGATCCCAAGAACAGCAGCAAATCTAACCTAGAAAAAAAAAGATAAAGCAACAAGCAATAAGAGTGGGCCAGAATTCTTCTACATTAATGTGACTGACTGATAAAGCCATACAGAAAACAATTAAAAGTAGTTCTACGATGTAATGAATCACAGGGAGTATCTAGTTTTTCACAGCACTGCATACAGGTTGTACCGCACATCGCAGCACACCTAGATTTGGCACATAATAATTATGCCCATGGGACAGGTTACATGCAACATAAAAAAATGACAATGAACCATATGTATCAACCTGAAAATCAGATGAATTAATCCAATACATTAATTTGCTTAATTAAAAAAATTGGAGAAGTTGATAATAACTCACAAGTTTGGATATCATGTATGAACGCGCACACACACACACACAGCTGAGGCAGACCACTAGCATGCGTCGGGCTGTGTTTACTGGCTGATAACAATAAAACCTTTAATCCTCAACAGGTGGCAGAGTTATTAAAGCTGCTCGAGGTGCGCAGAGGCCATGAGGGGGATGGTGATTTTATTGAGTGCAACAACATGACCTTAATAAACCTGGTGCTGAAAGTACTCGGACCCGTCCACGAGAGAACTCTCACAGTCATCATGCTCGTCATACAGGTATAACAGAGCACCTGCAGTATCCACATATGCCTGAATATTGTCAGCCATAAAATGTTTGACTCGCCTCTCACCATCACCTTCTGCGTCTCACTCAGGTGATGGGCAGCGCAGTGGCTTTTGGGATCCGTTATCATCTCGTCCGTCTCTTCTATGACGTCTAGATTACCGGGACTGAGGACGGAGTGCTGACTGAGGAAAATATGATACTGCTGTGGAACTATTTTACAGGCTCACTGTTCATTTGCCTTTTAATAGTTTCCACTACCTCACTGACATTTTTCATATTCAGACTCTTTCTGCAGTAAAGACCCAGAGCAAGGATTAAAGCTTTATTTAACTTCACCACAACATTTTCATATATATGTACAAGCAGAACGGCTAATGATTTGATGCCAACAGTAGCGCTCTCCTGGGATTCAGTCATTACAGTCAGGGAAATGTAACTGGGTCTTAATCACCCCACGTGTTCAACCTGAAAGTATATTTTTATACTTGGTTTTTAAAAAGAAAGTCTGTCAAGTTTTGATCTTCGGTGTAGCAGACATCGCTGACTTGCAAATGTAGAAATCCTCTAAAAACTGGTCAAATATTCACATGTTCACATACTGCTTTAACCTGCTGTTGAGAGAAAATGTGCCTACTTACACTTTAATGCAGTTATGGTAGGAATATTAAACTCATTTAGTGCTTCTTGGTTGTTTCTTTTCCCTCTCAACAAAAGTCACAACAACAAAATGATTGTTGTGAAGAACAGCAGTGAAATATCAAAGGAGTGTAGTCATCAATAAAGTGTGAGGAGATGATTAAATAGAGGTCATGAAGTCACATGACCACGTCCTGATTGTGGAAAAAGCACATCCCGATTAAAGATAACTGATCGTCTTTGCTTTTCTTTCATCAAATATATAGCCGTGTTGTTTAGGACTGAGCATCATCCCAACGGTTTCAGAAAGAGCATCAACGTGAAGTCAACTGGCACTGGACTTTTTTATTTAGGAATGTAATTACAAGTGCAAAACTGTTTACTGAGATTGAAGGCACAGATTATCAAATAAAAACGGGAAAAATGATGATGTAAGATTGTGTTGTATTAATACTTGGGAGAAAGTGTGCTAAATTATAGTGCTTAAAGTGTTTCCGTTATAGTTCAGAAATGGGACCAAGTCACAGTTTGTGTGGTTTTACCTCTCTCATGCTGAATTGTAACACAAGCAATCAATATACAATTGAAGTGCAGACATTTTACCAAAAATTTAGCATTACCTGTTTATCCATTGTATACAAATAGCTGAAAGGGAGGACATGCAGAGGGTTGGTGAGACAGAAGAGAGTGTTAGGGTTAGATTGAGACAGGTGATCCGCTGTGGCGACGCCTAACGGGAACAGGTTGTGGGTTGTTTGACATGGAAGACCCAAAGAGTCACTCACCTCAAAACAGAACATTTTGTGCTTTATTAATGAATTGTGCAATGAAATGTGCGCTAGTAAAATCTTTTACCAAATACTTTTTCATAATCTTTAATTAGACATCACTAAACTTATGATTAAAGCACAAAATACTTTGATTTTGATGTGTGGAATTCTTCTGGTCTTCCATAATTGTAAGCGTGTAGTAAGGTGATATTTTTGCCTTTAAAATGTACACAGTGTCCACTAGTATAAAATAAAATTATAGGAGCATAAATGCCCTAAATTTATACTTAAGTAAAATATTTGAATAAATGTCAATAAAAATGAAGATTTATTGTAAATATCTTCCAATTGTTAACTGTAAATACAAAAAGGAATTTTTTTTGCGTAGGAACTATTTAACTAAACTTTGTTTCAAGGGGAACGTCGGTGTTGTTGCACAGCCCGCGTTTGTGGACGGAAGAAGAACAGGTCCGATGAATACGAGCTCTCTTTTAACGCTGTCGTGAAGCTTATAACAATTTATGCTTTTAGCTTATTAAACAGTTCTCTGCTGGTGTTTCAGCAACACTGTGGAGACTGTTTAATGTAAGCTAGCAGTTTAGTTGCTGGGCGGTCAGGTGATGGTCAAACAGCGTTTGCGACTTCGGTCCTGGAGCGAAACGTCTGACATTTAGTCCAGTTGTGACTCGGAGAGATGCCTCCTAACAAGCGAATGCAGAAGAAAGCACTCAAGCTGGAGTGTGAGTGGGGTTCATGCCAGGAATCATTTAATCGGATGGAAAACTTTTGCAAGCATGTGGAGGGTCATCTAAGTGCTTTGGAAGAGGAGGAGGAGGAAGAAGAAACAGAGGGTGAGGTGAAACGCAGCTTCGTGTACGTGTGGCACCTCCATAGCTGAGGTGTTTGTTTTGGAGATGTAGCGTGAGGAGCTGGACAGGAACGTGTTTTAATGATTTGGTTCAATAGGCCTTAACCAGTGTGGCCTCACTTACTGCACGTCTAGACCACCACTAGAAATGACGAGAGTTTTTATCCATCAGCTACTTATTCATAACATTTGGCCACTAGATATTGAATTGGATTAATTTACTTAACTTTGCTGGCATCCAAAGTCCTGATGATAAACAAGGCATTCAGATAGATAAGTCATACTGATCCTTTGCCCAAAGTGATGATTCCTCCTAATCTAGTCTCTTTTACTTTTTGTGCAAAGGGGAGAGAAGCTGTCTGTGGAGAGACTGTGGTTTTTGCTCCGTGGAGGGATCTGAAGAGTTGCGGCGACACGTGTTCTTTCACTGTTATCACACTAAACTAAAGCAGCTGGGTCAGCAGGTTCTCAGTGCCCATCCAAAAATCGGCAACTGCTCCATCGCCTACCACAATCGCAACATCATCCCTGAAATCCCAGATAATTTTGTCTGCCTTTGGGAGGAATGTGAAGTAAGTTTGCTGTATCTGCTGCTGGTGAAAGACGAGAGTAGCAGATACATTGAGCATTGATGGAGCTTTCCCAAATCTTATGCTGCCAGTTCTATAGACACTAATGCTACTTCGTAACGTGAGAGGTCTAGGGTTTTGAACCGAAGCCTGAAAACAAGCTGGCTAGTCTCTCCACTGTTCACTCCAGAGAACATGACATCCATGTTTTCCAAAAAGAATTGCAAATGTTAATTCGTCTGACATCAGAAAAGGTCTCTGCTTTGCTTCACTCTATTATAAATGAGGTTTGGCCCAGAGAAGACAGCAGTGTTTTGGATTATGTTCATAAATGGCTTTTTCTTTGCATGACAAAGCTTTAACCTGCTTTTGTGGATGGCACTGTGAACTGTGTTCAGATCTCTGTTAGTGTTCCTGAACCCAGTATTTCTGAGTTTTTAAATGATCTGTGTAGTAGAGTTAAACTAATAATACATGTGGCTCTGTAACTCTCTTAATGCACATGTGTTAAAGCAACCACCGTATGAAAACCCTGAGTGGTTTTATCGCCATGTGGAAATGCACAGCCTGTGCATAGAGATACCTACAGGAGACTGTGAAATCCCGATCCGCTGTGGATGGAAAGGTACGCTTACAGTGTTTGTTGTTTTTTTTTTCAACTGTAAATGTTAAGTGAAGATTGTACAGCTGTACATTTTCAGTGTCGAGCTGAGGATTTCAGACTTTTGAATCCAGGTTTTGTGCCTGTCATTTTCAGACTGTGAAGCGACTGCTAAAGGCCGTCCTAAGCTGCGAGAGCACCTGCGCAGCCACACTCAGGAAAAGGTGGTGGCATGTCCCGGCTGTGGGGGGATGTATGCCAACAATACAAAGCTGTTTGACCACATCATACGACAGAGCGCCATGGAAGGTAGATTCTGTCAGATTTATGAAATTAAGCTTAGTAATGTTAAAAAAAACCTTTAATAATCGAACAATCTGTGTCGTGTCACATAGGTCAGAGGTTCCAGTGCTCACACTGCTCCAAACGTTTTGCAACAGAAAGACTTCTGAGGGACCACATGAGGACCCACGGTCAGTTATGCTTCATTGTGCTTTTTTTTTTTTTTTTTTTTTTTTTTTTTTACACATGAGCTTATGCCATGATGAGGTGTCCATCCATACACAATTCACAAAAAATGATACTCCTGGAGTATGAAGCAAATCTGTTCCATACTCTTGGAGGTGAAGCTTTCACACATTGTTCATCTACCAGGTCTTCACTCAGATTGTGTTTAAGACTAAGACTTTATTTCTGCATGTCACACATTACAATAACCCGGGAATTGTGATGGACTGTGAGCCAGATGAGTTAATCAGCATCTTTCTGGATCTTTTCTGCTTCATAGTGAGAGCATCCAGTTTTAAAATGAAGCATTTCACAACTATTTCTTGGCTTGACGCAACCAAAAATAAAAACAGTCCTTCACAGTGTCTATTTTTGATCTGCTGAGCATGTGATGCACTTTGTTGTGAGTGAGTGAAGAAATCCTGTTGCCAACAAACAACTCTGTAGTCTTAATATAGACAAATTTAATTTCCCCACTGCTTTATTGGGACAGTGAGCCACTACAAATGCCCATTATGTGACATGACGTGCCCGTCGCCCTCTTCACTGCGCAACCATATCAAGTTCCGCCACAGCAACGAGAAGCCATACAGCTGTGACTACTGCGAGTACAGGTACCCAAACCCCTGAAACTTCACCAATTTAAGTCAGGATTAAGTTATTAAACAGACAATGACATTTGCTCCCACCGTTTTTAAAAAAACCCAAAAAACCTCACAGCTGTAAGAATCTGGTCGACTTGCGCAAACATCTGGACACCCACAGCAGCGAGTCAGCCTTCCACTGTGACGTCCCTGGCTGTGGCTTTACATCTCGAGCCGCTTGCACCATGAAGATTCACCACAAAAGAGAGCACGAGGTGATGTTTGAAGTGTTTGTTTAAACTTGCGTTCAAGTAGGGATTTTTGATGTTTTCATTGATGATTGTGTTTTATTTCCATAACCAGGGGAGTTTTGTAGCTCGCTACAAGTGCCATGTGTGCGGCCAGTGTTTCACCAGGGGCAACAACCTAACTGTCCATCTGCACAAAAAGCACCAATTTAAGTGGCCGTCCGGACACCCCAGGTTCAGGTGAGTGTTGCAGTGAAGCAGCTGCAGTAATAGCTATTGCAACGCTTGAAGTCTTTATTCGCTCTTGACAGGTACAAGGAGCACGAGGATGGTTTCTTGCGTCTGCAGCTGATTCGCTACGAGAGCGTGGAGCTGACCGAGCAGTTGATGCGAGAAAGACAAAACAGGCAAGCGGAGGAGGACGGCGGCAGCGAGCCGACGGAAGGTCAGGAGCTGCAGGAAGGAGCAGCTCCTGCAGAGGTGCAGGTGGAATTGAAAGGGGTGCTGCTGGAAGAGCAGAGGATCGACGAGCCAGGCTCGACAGTTGGCGCTGAGGAAGGCGGACAGGAAGAGGGCATGCTGTATGTCCTCACTGGAGGACTGTCACAGGCAGGAGAGGAGTCTGTAATGCTGCAGCTCCAGGATGCTGCTCAGCAACAGGAGATGGAGGTGCTTTGACTTGATGCACATCCTGAGCAGGCACAAAGTACACAGTCACACTCTTCTTGGAATTCATGAACTTCTACAAAAACCTGGCTTGGATTTGAACAGAAAGCGAACTGCTTTACTTAAATTATAACATCTGAATTAAGGAACACGTACTGTTATGATTCATGTTGAATGTAAGCCTATATTAGGCAAGTAAACTGTTTTTTATGTGTTTATTTGCTAATGTGTAGCATCTTAATTTTAAACTGTTTTCAGTTAGATGTTCGTGTCTCGTGCTGTAAAATCTGTCGAGACAGTTGAAGGCTAATGTTGCACTGCCTGCTGGGTTCTCAATCAATCAAATTCAGAGATACATCAGCTGAAACCTTTAAAGGTTAAGAACATGAGTCATGGGACATCGTGTTGTCATTAATATTCAACAGAATCTGGATTAAAGCTAAGAGGGCTCACCTTATCTCGCAGAGTGTGTACCTTTCCCAGTTAAACTTGAATAAACACGTGAAACCTTTTTGTCTATTTTTTTTATGTTTTGTAATATTTTTTTTAAGAGTGAACTTTTTTCTTTATGTATTACATACATTCATCATCTGTTTTAGCTCCACCTGCTAAATCTAACTGCACTCCTGCAGCTCTGTTACTGATATACACGGCTGTATAATTGACATCTCAATCGTCTAAAATGTCTTGACTGAACTCAACTGAGCTGTAAATCTAAACGTTGTCTCTGTAGTATTGTTAACGTCCACATTCACCACCCACATCATTAGTTACACCTTGTTGGTACCAGTTTGGACCCCCTTCTGCCTGCACAGCTGCCTTAATTATTTGTCGCTTAGATTCCACAAGGTGCTCGAAACATCTCTCTGAGAGTTTGACATGATAGCATCACACAGTCATCGCACATCGGTGATGTGAATCTCCCGTCCTGCAACATCTCAAAAGAGTTCTATTGGATTGAGATCTGGTGACTTAAGGGCATGTTCAAGAAACCAGTTTGAGATGACTTAAGCTTTGTGACATGATGCGTTACAATGGAAATCCAGGCTCATCAGACCAGGCGTTGCCTTTTCAATCTTTTGTTATTCAATTTTGGTGAGCCTGTGAAATTTTAGCTTGCTTTTCTTGTTCTTAGGAGACAGGAGTGGCGCTCAGAGTGTGGTCTTCTGCTGCTGCAGCCCATCTGCTTCATGGATGGTCAAGTTGTACATTCAGAGATACTCTTTTGCATACCTTGGTTATAATAAAGTTACATTTTCAGCCAGAGAAATACTGTTCTCTGGATATTTTCTCTTTCAAACCATTTTCTGTAAACTCTAAAAAGGGTTGAACTCATACCAGCCCGTCTGGCACCAACAACCATGCTATGTTCAAAGTCGCTTAAATCATCTTTCTTTTCTTTGTTTGAACTTCAGCAGGTTGTTTTCAAGCAACAAGGCCAACATTAGGTTTGTTTTCTGCTTTTCTCATACAAGAAAGACAAAAACCCCCAGAAAACCATTACAATTTTTCATGCTGACCAAAACAAAGTTCTATATTTCTCTCAATATATTCTATATAATTATATATATTTCATATATTTTAGTTAATCCATCTAATGTGAATGATGTGCATTGGATAAAGCGTCTGTGTTTAAGGTACAAGTACCTCTGTTATCCATCACTCGTCTCATCAATTTGGAGACGGTCGTTCTTTCATCCCTCTTCTGCTTTAAACCTATAAAAACCTTTGATCAGGTGTAGAGCTGGGCGATAGAACGATAACGATATGTATCGCGATATAACTTTTACTCGATAGGGAAATTAAGCTATCGCGATAGACCTCGCCGCTCTTGTCCTCAAAGAAAAAAAAAAAAAAGGTCAGCCAATCCAAATTAAGTAGCGCAGAGCCGAACCAATCACAGCCGCAGCGTCACGTCGCGTGGCTTGTTACGTACAGCACAAGTGCCAAGCCGCACGTGTGTTTGTTTGGGAAGTAGCCAGGGGTAATGGAGGAAATGAGTGTGCCGACTAGAAAAATCAACCGAGCGTGACCGAAGAGAAAAAAGATGATGGTTCCAATGCCGGAGAGATTGTCAAACGGAAGAGCCATAGAAGTTCCGTAGTGTGAAGGTATTTCGGCTATTTCAAGTCTGACAAAAAACAGAGTAGCGTGCACTGTAAATTGTGCCGAAAGCAAGTCTGGAAATACAATAAACTGGTGCATGCGTCACACTGTGCGCCACGTTATTGTTTCGGTGAAATGAATTTCTACAATACTGTTACTGTTAATTCTACTCTCTGCAGTGTTTAAATGCTTACATATACACACAGTTACTGTCCCTCCACACATACGACTCGGTTCTGCTTCTATGCCCCAGCTTTGTTTACTTTTTCCCACCGAGGCTTCTAGACTTCTGATTGGCCAACATTTCGGCACGGTTAGGAATCTAGCGCCACCTGCTGCTTTGGCATGTTCATAGCAGCGTTTTCCTTCATTTCTGCCTTTATGTGTGGACGGGATTATTTTTTAAAACGAAAACGGAAAATCTCAGTTTTCAAAAATACCCGTGTACGTGTGGACGTAGCCTCAGTCTCTGACTGGAAGCGCTAATTCGTCATTCGGCTTTTGTCAGACTAAAGTAACTGTTAAAACTGTTTGAAAAGCTCAGCTATACAACAAGGAGAGATTGAGAATTTCCTTTTAGTTCTCAGTTTATTTGATACTGACAAAAGTTAGTCAGTTTTGTCTGTTCTTCTGTAAAACAAACTAAGATTTATTTTTAGAATTAATACTTTGTTTCTAAGTGGAATTGACAATTTAGTCTGTTTCGTTTGTTCTATTTTGAAACTTAAACGCTTTAGCGGCTGCCTTTTGTGTAGTTTGCAATATTTGCCTTTATTTATCTGAAAAAGTCTCATGTTCCATAAGTACATCTACCCTGTTGAACTTATTATGGGAAATAAATATTTAAATAAAAACAAGCTGCTGATTATTTCACATTTTACTTGTGAGCAACGGCACATTTAAATCTTACAAATATAGTTATTTGGCTTATATCGTGATAGATATCGTTATCGCCTGAAATGAAAAAAACATATCGTGATATGAAAAAATCTCATATCGCCCAGCTCTAATCAGGTGTCAAAATCGTGACACAGCTTTGCCCAAGTGGAGTCCCAGGATGATAAACAGTGCACAGCATTAGCTGTTTGTAGAAGATTAGGCAGCACACAGAGCTTAGTTGAAGCGTTACTTAAACTCTCTCTCGCTGCTTCCTCTTCCTCCAGTGAGTGAACTCGGTTCTCCTGGGACTGATTCTAATGGCTTCATAGTCTAGTGATGGCGTAGTATAATGCTTCTAGTTGGTTCCTGGGTGCACCTAAAACATTTTTTTTTAGAAAAACTACTTCATCAGGAGATGGGAACTGTGAGATTTTACATACTGCTGCTCCTGTTGTTGTTTGGGTCCATCCACAGAGGGACATCTCAGTTTCCTGAGTGGAATGGAGAGCTGGAAGGTAGTGGTAAGCTCTCCTTTTCTGACACTGTAATGCTATTCTTCACTAACTTTCTGGTTACTAAGTCATGGCATACATGAATGTTTGTCCAATCCTTGCGTATTAAGAAGCCAATGATTTAGTATTTTTCTTCTTCAGGTGAGATCGAATCGATTTCCCAGCCGAATTTCATAGATGACACATACTGGTCTGGGTCAGCCCCGCTTTGTTTAGGAGGTTGTAAAGCGCGGCACCGGGAGCTGAGGAGAGATCGCTGTGGAGACTCTAGCTGCTGCTGGCTCGGCTACAAATCCTTGTGCAGAGGTAAGACACAGAATCAGAGCGAAGAAACAAAAGGTCACTTGTTAAAAATACCTTCGTCTTGTGCTTTGTATTTCCTGCATTTCCTTTTCTCTGTGTGTCAGTGAACTGTGGAAGGCCAGATGTGGACTACAATGGAGCAGTGTATGGTAATGACTGGTGGGTGGGATCTGTGGTGAGGTACACCTGCCGCTCAGGATTCAGGCTTATTGGAAACTCTACCAGATCATGTCAGCCTAATGGCCTCTGGACTCCAAAACCTATCTGCCTACGTGAGTCCACACAAACCGCAACAAAACAACAACAACAACAATAGGTTTTCTGACCCAGTATCAACATTTACGCTCTTTGACCTGCCTTTTAGGAATGTGTAAGCAGGGGCAGATTGAAATCAGCGAGCGTGAACTGAGTGGGACATGCAACTCCACCTGCGTGGGTAAGAGCTACTTCGGCCCACCCAAACGAGGCTGCTCTCAGATAGACAACTGCAGGAAGAAGGAGACCGGCTGGAAACGGTTCTTTGCACAATGTGTCCCTTGCATTTGTGACTGCGCTTTCTCGTGTGGTGAGTTGCTTCCACCTCCACATTGTCAGGACAAATGCAAAGCAGAATGAGCATGTTGCGGTGCTGTCTGTGTACAAATACATTTGAATATTGCTCTACACATGAATTTGCTATCCTTCTTTCAGGAATGATATCTGCTTTGTTTTTTTTGTTTTGTTTTTTTCAAGTGTCTGCAGGCTAAAACACAGAGATGCTTACAGTGTAACAAGGCTGCAGACAAAGAGGAGACACAGACCGGCTGTAGACCAAAGAGTCACGCTGCATTTCTGCTGCTTCATCCAATTTTAAGAACAAATCTGGGTGTTTAAGGACAATAATTTAATCTCTCCGGCACACACTCCAAGCCTGTCTGCCTGCTTTCTGTATGTAAAGGATTACATGGCAAGAACAAATCCTTCTGGCACGCCAGTGTTAAGTCACTCTTTAGGATGCAAAGCGGCGAGAGGGTCAGAAAACAAAAGGGAGGACAAATTTAGTGAAAGGCACCTGAGAGGTTTAGATTAGATTCAAGTTCAGCAATTATTTGAAATAGAAAGCGACTTTGGCTGATTTTTTGGGCTTTATATATCTCAATCTCATACTATATTTAGCTTGGATGTCTGCAAACACATGCACATGTTTACTTTCCTCAGATAAGGATGGGAATCAGAGAAACAAGGAAAGAGGGAAGTGAAGCCAAAGAGATTGGCATCTTGCGTCTCCTCTCAGCCCATCTGTCGTGGAAGGAGCTGAGACCTTAATCTTGTTATAAGATGTTTGTTCAGGGGTCAGAGTTAACAGAGAGAGTGGTGTAGAACTGTTAACAGCATTTATACTTTAGGTGTCATGCTGTGTGTACTTTTATTTTCAAGTTATTTATTGAGAAATGTATATCACAAGCCAATTGTATGAATGTGAAATGAATTAAAAACTACTCATGTCTTTGAAATCAAAGGTTTAACATTTAAAGCGATGATTTCTGAGCCATGCAGACCTGAAGCAGAGCTTTACAGATGGCACTAATAATATTCTGATTGGATTATATTATCAGTCATCCCCCGTGTCCATCATCCCATCGCTCCTCACAAAACAACTACTGAGCATTAGGCTTCCAGGCAGGCCTGTGACACTTGATATAGTTCCAAATTAAAAAATGGTAAGAAGTAGTGTGGAGAAAGCAAGTCACTAATCAAAGATTTTCAAAAGATATATGACAAAATATTTAATAAGTTTTGACCTCTGCTCCCATTTAATGGCTTATATGTTTTATATATTTTAAAATCACATTAAAAGACTTCAGAATTTTTTTTCCTCTGTCTTTTTTTTACTCAACTAAAATCGATTTCATTTTGAAACCGAAAAACAGACTCAAAATGTGGGGTTTTTTTTCCTTTCACTGCCTTTAATAAGCGACATTACAGGTTAAACCACTAGATGTCGCTGTTTTGTCACAAAGTGCATCACAAGTGTGAGATTTAGGACTGATTCCCTTCCACTTGTGATCCTGAGGAGTTACTGCTCAGCATGCATCACTGTTGAGGACTCCAGGTGGTGTACCTCAAGACGATGTGCTCATCCGCTTTGGGCATGTAGCAGCCGATCCCTGTACGACGTTTAGATGACAAACACTGATATTTACACACATACAGCCTGACAGAGCATTATAACAGAAACAACAGCAATATAAATAACAATGGGGCGTAGCATCCTTTCTCTAAAAGACAAAAAAACATGCTTTAATAGATAAATCACTATTAATGTGTAGTATCACCACCTTCTCCTTCTATAAAAGATAAACACGCACAAATGTTGTCAGAGCAGATAATTTTTCAATAGCTGTAGGAGGCAGTAATTGAAAAAGACAACCCAATCTCCTGTCTCATTATGGCTCATTAAGTCGTCCTCAGATATGCTGAGGTGAAGCTCTGGGGATGACACTCACCTACATCCAGTCTGTCGAATTCTCCAGAGCTTTCAGACAGGATCTCCCAGTATGTCTTCTCATCCTTATTTCCAGCCACTCCATTCACACTCTCCAAGAACAGGCCAAAGTTTGGGTCCTCCTTCACTGTGAACCTGGCAACACAAACAGTCAGGGCTTTAAGAGCAGAAATGGGTCACCCTCAGCTTAAATATGTAAGAGAATCAGCCGGGGCTCCTTTTTAGCAATAAAGCATGCTAGACAGTTATATTAAAGGGGATGTCATGGGTGGACTTACTTAAAGTCGTGCTGTGCATCGTGCAGTCTCCTCAGAGCTCCCAGCAGCACACCTCCCTTTACTACACTGCTGGAGTAGGACTTGAGAGGCTCGTTAGACTGCTCGTTCTCCACAGACAGTTTGATAGAGAGGGATCCTGATTGTGCACGCAAAGCAATTCACATGTGATACAATTTATGATGCACGTCTACAAAAGATCAAAGCTTCTGTAAAATTTACCTTCATCTGTGTCTGTAAGAGCGCCACGTGTCAGCAGGAGGAAAAAGCCCACAGAGAGCAGAGCTGATGTCCTTAGTGCCATGTCGAGCGATCTTCTATCTCAGATGTGTGTCTAACACCACATCACCTCACTACTTATAGCATGCCTAACCCACATTTGTAAGCAAACTCCAGTCCCAGAAAGTCACGAGGCACTCTCACATACCTTTGTTGAGGTTAAACATTCACATTCACATCCTGAAACTTAAAACTAACACAGAAGTGCTTTTATGTGACAATCAGTGATGGTTAATGTGTGCTTTATAAATACAGAAACACTGTTATCTCGGAGGTTACACTAGATGATTCATGATCTGTCCTGTGGCTGTGGGTTTTTCTTTCAGATGGGTGGGAGAATATCTCTTTCCCTAAAGACAAATATTATGTTACGCAAACAAATTTTTCTTTCTTTTTTCTTTTTTTTAATCTTGACAGTAGAATAATAAATGTAAGTGAACTAAATGTGACCCAAGTCTTATCAGACGAACCTGGTTATGGGGGCACAAAACATCAATATAGAACTAAAAACGGCAGGTTCACCTTTATTTTGTGAACTGACTTATCCCCCATCACACCAAGGATGATCTACAGAGAATTCAATTAAAAGAACCAAAGTTTAAACCTGCTGATTTAGGTCTAAACCTTACCGTCTGAAAAAAACAATATGGTCCCTCCTCTTAGCAAAATGAGTCTGGCTGAGAAAGAGAGTAATAGGCTGGTTTGCTGAAATTGCTCGTCTGGCCACCAGAGAGTGAGAGCTCGTTTTAAGTTAGTCTGATTAAGAGGCAGGTGCGATTGGCTAAAAATGGTTTTGATTTCCTCTCAGGGGTGATGTAAGGCATGTAGGGCCCGCTTGAACGCGAGTAACCCCGTCTGTTTTACCGAAAATAACCCGGGCACTGCAGCATCAGCACCAGGCAGCTGCGCAGGTGCGGCCTTTAAAGAGACAGAGGGGCCTCATGTTTACAGCGATGGAGCCAGACTTTATCATATGTATCAGCATTGGATGTATACACTTAGCACATCTATGCATATACAGGCTGTATATTGTACGTTACCCCAGCAAGAGACAGCCCCAAATAACCACAGAGCAGAAATCAGCACAAAAACATGTTTAAATTGCGGTCACAGAGGCCAATTTAATCAAGAAGGCTCTAGCAGTCACAGCGATATGAATATATTCAATTAACTGTTTATGAGTTCCCAGTTTAAGTTCAGTGTCCCAGCTTTAAATCCCCCCAGTATTCTTAAAATGTTTCGGAAATGTGCTTATTATCGATCAGCCCTGCTGTCGATTATTGTTCACAGGTTTTATTTCCAATTCATTAAAAAACACCAGGTCGGGATGACGATTTGATCTGTCAAAAAAACAAAACACTGTTTCCTCCACTAGCATCTTGCCAGCAACGCCCTGCATCCCAGACCGGCGTGCGCACCACACAGACGCACTAACCGGCGAGAGGATAACGGCGGCTGCTCTGTCGGGATGCAGCTGATGCTGCTGAAGCATCTGCAGCGCTGTTTGCTTGGTTTAGTGTGTGTGTCTGTGTGTGTGATTCCAGATGTCACCGACTGAGGATTGGCGTCCACACCGCTGCGGGGGATGTGTGTGAGTACAGGCCGTTTGGATGCGAGTTCGGGACGGACGGATTTCATGAAAGGAACAATCTCAGCGAGGGAAAACATGACAGTCTTCCCGCTCCCCTGACGATTCTCCGGGATGCAGTCATAGTCTGAGGCCGGACATGATCTTAATCTCAGGGATTGCTGTAGTTGATGCGGGATGATGTGCGCCGCACCCCGAGTGATATTGATAAGGGGAACACAGCTCGGTCCTTCACTGCCCCGCTGATTTTTGCTTGACTGTGGCTCGTAGTGATCATCTTCATCTATTTCTTTTTATTATTTCTTTTTTGATTTTTTTTGCTGGGCTGGGACTATTTGGGAGACCTTCTGATGTGGAAGGACTGGGCTGATTTGCCTGAAGGGATCAACTGAGCACTGTTGCTCTCACCCGGAGGGAAACCAGGGCTGAGCTGCTCACCTGGTCATTTCAACACAAGTATGTGAAATGTTTTGCGTGTATGCGCGTGCATGTGCAATGAAACACACTACATATTTAGAAATGACCAGTGAAGCCACTTTTACTGCAAGAATGTCCTCAGATCATACTAATGTATGACTCATCTACTTAAAAAAGTCACTTCTGCTAAATACTGTATCTGGCTTTCACCCTTTTACTGTTAACAGGTGCTTTTTGGAGAGATGTGAGCATCCCTCACCACCAATGGCAAGTCTCTGCAGGGCGCAGAATCAGTGCATATTGCACTGCTATACATTATAGTGATAACCATATTTCATCCCCCTGTATAGGAGACTTCTTCTATGGCTGTCTGAGCTCATGTGTCCTGTCTTTAGGGCCGCACATGGTGAAACACTGAGGCCTTCCTCTGACTGAGAGGCCATTAAAGTCTGTCAGGGTTTTACAACGCTTATATGCAGGCTTGTAATGGAAAGTCACTAATGGGAGGATGATCAATAGAAGCCTTGGTCAATCTTCATCACTGGCCCTCCTTTATCTGAGGATATTTTATTACACATACAGTAGGTCATCAGTGGCAGACACTGACTCAGAGTACTACTGCAAGCACTGCAAGGCTTGCATGACAGCAGCAGACGTTTGTAGCCTTTACAGTAATCGCTTAAACAGTTTGGATTTGCAAATACGCATCCCACAAATGTTTTCTGATATACTTTTACATCCATCCCAAATTTCAGTAGTATATGTGATCTGATTGGTGTCGTGTAATAATCGTCAGTGGTACCTGCAATGATCACACTTGGACATGGCTAAGTGGATGATCTGGCGTGGCTTGTGTATGTGTATATTGCATGCATTGCAATATCCTGTTTATTTGTATCTGTCCACAATGGCTAAAACTGTCCTAAAGACATAATCATATTATTATTATTATTATTATTACTGTTATTATATTATTATTATGGTCATTTCAGACTTGCATAACTAGGTTTTTCTTTTTCAAAATTATTTGGATGTAATTTTGTAATTTTATGCATTAGTTTTGTTCTCTTAAAATTAGACACATACAAGACTTTTATATTATAAGAAAGATGATTATAAATAGTATAAATAGTATGTAAAAAGTAGCTTGTTAAATATACATACGACCCACTAAGTCAGAGCAATCTGTGAACATACAGATAGTAGTCTCCACATTACTATGAAGGACATGCCAGTAAGCAAGTTCAACAATTTTGGACAATATCACACAAAATTTGATATAAGCCTGCTGCTTAAACACAGACATTATTGATCAAATGCATCTATACCATTTTTTCATCAATGCACCAATATGTTTGGTGTAACATGAATCAAGTAAATTTCATTTGCCCAGATTCCAATTTAAGTTTTTGTACTTATGTAATAACATTACATGTGATCAAGTTACTTAGAGTCAGGACTTTGGGCCTACATCATTCACTCACACAATAGTACTTTAATATGTTTATGTTGATGTGTAACATCCACGTAGTTCATTTAAAGGTTCTTAATAAAAAAAACTCGTACTGGTCAAAACCAGGCCACTCAATTAATTCCTTAAGCTGTCTGAATTAGGCCCGTTATCCCCCGAGTTAATTAAACTTAGTTCTAATAGTAATTTATGTGTGTCAAAACCTATTGACTATCATTAATGATTAATGAAATAACTGTGTTATAATTTTGTTTACACTTCCAACAGGCTGCTTTGACTCGGGGTGAATTTGTGTGAATCAGCAGAACTGCAAGTGTGCTGCAGGACTGAAACCAGATCCCAGCTCCTCACGCTCTGAATCTCATTCCCTTAAAACAGCCAGTCCATAGAATAAACTGTAATCAGATCATGTCCGGCACCTAGTTTTAGGATGATGTCTCCAGTTAAACTAAAACCATTCCTGGAACACACCCTTACGCACTCACCTCTGCTGAGCCTACAAAAGTCTATCAGTTTGTTCACTATGTAGAAATACTTCAAATGAATTAGAGCTGCTGCGTGCATAGTGCCGTTTACCGGCTAAAGTTTGAATTAATCTGGTTTATTATGGTGTCTTTTATTTCTAACTACATCTAGCACGTGACACAAAAACTATCTCTGTCAGCTATACTTTGTGATTAACGAAGCTTGCTTTGGTTCATTTATCAGGGGAGCTACACTTCATAACCTGTATAAAACCAGAGATACGAGACGCCATTGCTTTTGAAGCAGAGACTGACACGTCTCCCTCTCGCCCTCCCCTGCAGCCTTTCAGCATGGCTGAGAAGACGATCGAGCAGGGCTCGGTCAGCATCCCCATGGAGGAGACCAAACTTCATGGCGGAGCGCCTCAGGAGGCGCCGCTGCTCACCCACCTGAAGAAAGTGGAGAACCACATCACTGAGGCCCAACGCTTTTCCCACCTCCCACGCCGCTCCGCTGTGGACCTGGAGTTCAATGAGCTTTCGTACACCATCCGGGAGGGTCCGTGGTGGAGGAGGAGAGGTACGGGCAATGCTTAATTCACACAGTAACCATGATGGATGAGCAAGCAAACATTACCAATGGCGATCAATACGAGGAGGCCTTTAAAAGCCTTTGTGACATTTAAGAAAAACAATTTTTTCTTGTTGTTGTTATTTTCTGTTACCTTTCTCCATTATTCTGCCACATATATCCCAGCCCACTACACACACACACACTCACACTCACAGACCTCCACCATGTTGTAGCAGCCAGTGTGCCTGCAAGCTTTGCTGCGCTCAGCACAGTTTAGACATAGTAAATAATTTACACTTGCAGGTTGGCACGCTGCTTGCGTCTCTTTTGTGGCGATGGCGAGTCAAGCCCATGATTGAGCTGTTGAGCTTGAGCTTGTGAAATACAAACAGCGCTTAAACTCAACGCCCTTGTTGCTGATGAGCCTCCAGCCTTCAGTCGACTCGTCAAATAAACCACCCTCCGCAAACTGTTCGGTTTAGCTGCTTTTTTTTAATGCTCTATATGCTCAAAAGGATGGGGGAATGTGAGGATAAAGGGTGCTTCAGAGGAATCCTTTATTTACACTAGGCACATGTTACCCTAGGAAAGCCTCTACATGATGCATTGCAGGTTGTGCTATTTTCAGTCTTTTGTAATATTGATGCGCATTATGAAAGCCTGGCAGAGGAGTATTGTGAAACCTGAATTCGTGGAGAGTATCAACAAGGAGCGAAGAGGAACAGCGAGGGTACCTCTAGCTTGGATCAATAATCCAGCGTTGCTTTGTCCATTGAAGCCCATGTTTTTTGGAGGCTAGTTTATTAAAATCAGCCCCTGGTTTGCTTCTGTTTTCTCATCGGGGTGCCTGCCTCAGCTCATCAGCCTGATGATGTGTGAACAGAAAGTGTTTCTCCATCAGCTTTTGCAAATTAAGTGGCTCCATTCATAAAGAGGTTCTCCTTGTCATTTTACCCTCTGTCCAAACTCGCTGAACCTCCGATCACGCCTCATACTGGGCCCATCCTGCCCATTTGTTTTAACCAGCAAGCCACACCTAACTTTCTAATTTCACCTGTGCTGGAGTTTATTCTGAGGGGCTTGTCTGTGTTTGTGCCTCATTTACCCAGCTAAGCTCAGAGCTGCTCCTCTCTGATCAAAGCTGCAAAGACAGTGTAACAGCACAGAGCTTAGAACTGCTGATCTGCTGTGTGCGTTTATATCAAGTAAAACACACACGTTTTTATATAATTCCCACTGAATTACACATTGTAGGACAGCAAAGAGGATGAGCCGTGAGCAAGTGACGTCATTTGTATTTAATGTGTTTAAGTCTTTTGGTTAGCGACACACTGCTTGTGAGTCACCTCTGAAAATCTCTGTGATGAGCAGGAAGCAGAAGAACTTGTAATGCAGTGAACGTAGTTTCTGTTTACTGTAAGTCAGTGGAGGAAGGTAATGCATGAGCCGTCCTCTGTCTGTGTTATTGTTATTGTGGGCCCTTTTGTCGTGAGGCCAGTTATTTATCGCTGCTAGGATGAAGCTACTGTGACCCGCTTTCATGTTGAGGATATTTTCCTCCCGAGGGAGATAACTGGTGAAACACTAGCTCATACTTAAAAGGGGAGGGAGGGAGGAAGGGAGAGTGGGAAATGTTTACATGCCCCCAGGCGATTTACTGTGAGTTGCTCATTGCACCTGCACTGATCATCTGGTTAGTAGACAAAGGAGGGTTGCTTTTATTTATTTTTTTGTTATATTTGCAGCTTATTCATTGAATGCTGCACTTCCCGTACCATTATCCTTTTAGGGCTAATCTCAAATCTGTAAAAGGAGTGGTTCATGCTCAAAATGGAGCATAGATGCTCAGTTCTGAGACTCTGTGATGGAAATCATGCATCCTGCTTCATCACTGACATTGTCTTGCAGAAAGATTATGAATAATTTTCATTAGCATTGATCAAATATGAAAATAAAATCTCTACATGACGTCTGCATGATCAAATGAAGGTAAACTGGGAGCCACTCTGTTTGTTTGCCGTACGAAGGCTGGATATTATCTATTAAATATTCTGATCCCTTCAGTTTAACAGAGCTGTTTCTTCCGTTAAACAGCCAGGCTGAAAATGAGGCTGTGAAGTGAGAAAGAACTTACACTTCTATCACTCGCTCTTCATCTCTTATTGAGGCCCGTGGCTCCATGATGCATTGGCTCTCACCAGTAGCCTATAGCACACCCACGTCTCTGACTGAAGTGTCAGCTGTGTGGAGGACAGCCTAGACATCGGGTTTTGACAGAGAAGAGGAATGCATGCAAAAAAAGGGTTGTGTCTCTGGTTTTGCTGCTTTTTTAAAGAAATCATTTTTGTGCATCAAATGTATAAAAATGTTGTAGACGTGCAAAGCGGTGAAGTATTCTTTCTTTTTTCAGTCTGTTGTGATGGATTGTGTTTTTTCCCCCCAACCAGGTAGTATTTTAGCAGACACTTCCTTTAAGGATAGAATGAAATTAGATGAAATAGATACCAGTGAACAAACAGTAAACTCCAAGTGTGAAGGGAAAAAAGAAGAAGGTTTGTTGGGAAAGATCTAATAATTTTCTTTCACTTTAGACATGTGATGACCACACCTGATGCTATTCCCCTTCTTTGACTTTGTCCATGAGATCAGGCTTTAGTCACTCACTGAATAGAGCAGGGAACAGTGAGGTGAGCCACATAATCTATGGCTCTCATGGCACTGGGTTATGTCCCTGCAGACCCACACAGATAAGGCCATTATCGTCCACGGCTTGTAGCATCAGGTTAGATCATCAGTATGCACCACATGCCATGGCATCACTGCTTCTCTGGCAGCAAGCAGCTCTGCTGTCTGAGTGGAGGCTGTCTGATGTTATAGCACTGAAAGGAGGAGGGGGCACTACTTTTAGGCTATTTAACCAACCCGTTCTCACTCCCAAAGCGTAACATTTTACGCTAGGTGACAAATCGTCACCATATTACGTTTTCGGCTACCCACCACGTTCCTAAATGACGACCTCGGAAAAAGAGGAAATATGAGAACCGTCTGGACTGAACCTACACATGTTCGCTCTTTTTCTTCAAATCGCTTAGAAACACGCTATTTAACATCATTAAAGTCCTGGTTAAGGTCAGGAATAAGGTTATGGTCAGGGCTAGGGATAAGGTTAGGTTTAGGGCTGGAATACAGGGCTGGAACGTCTACTACCGCGGGAGCGTCATTGCACTGGATTCCAGCCATAACCCGCCGCGTACCATAAGAACGCCGAAGGTCTCCTTTCGCGTTCCTCAGGAACGCCGCGGGACGTGACAAAACGTCGACATGTTACGCCTCGGGAGTGAGAACGCTCTGATTTAACTCAGAAGGCTGGCAGCTGTGCTGCTGAGACCCTAATTACACAGCTCAAGACAGGAAAATGTGTCCATACGGACACTGGAGAAATGGGTAAGGCGAGGGAGACATGCGTCAAAAGCCAGGGTACTTAAAGCTCCTTTTGACATTCGATTTCAAAAAGATTTCAGGTTTTCTGTCAGCTCTTAAGCTGGTTGTTTTTGCTGTTCCCATTGTGCCTGGAGAACTGCAAAGGTTAGAGAAGTTCATCATTAAAACTGGAGTCATCTTCATTTGCAAGCCACACCAAAGCAACCGTTTGTTAAAACCGCTGCATGGGAGTAATGACTGTGGTTCATCTGTTGGTGCTAGTGAGGGCATCATCATCTTAGATTACTGCTTTAATATGCACACTCCAAACCCCCTGCAGGTCTCAGAGACTCTGAGAGCCTGGATATGTCTGAACTATAGTGTTTTTTTTAAACTAAGCTAAATTTCTTTTTTCTTTCCCGCTTATGAGTAATATTTATGAGTTTTCAGTTTTTGGTATTTTTTAATTTTGTGCTTAATCTTTTGGAACATTTTGTTTTCATATCTTTTGCATTTAAAGGTTTTCTTTTCTTGAATTAGCCTTTTATTGTTCATCTTTCTTTTAAGCATTTTAACGCATTACACAGAGCAGTTGAAACTGTCTTTGTGCTAAACAAATAAACTTGGTTTCCTTTGTCTCACGCCCGAACCCTAGCCCCCTCTAACTGCAGTTCAAGCTTCATTCTGTATGCCAACTTCACTTAAGAAGTCACTTCTAACAGCAAGTGCATCTCTAATTTACAATAAGACTCCCTTTGCTGGGTGGTGGGGATGCCATGGCCAATACCTCTGCACTGTGACTGACAGGACTCTTAGTTCTGCTTAAAAGTGGTATTTATCGTCTGGGACTTTAAGTGGTGGAGTGAAAATAGGCTTTCTACCTGCATAACCGTCTGTTGAAGCTCTTCTAAAATCAGTGAACTGAGTCCGTTCCAACATGAGACACAAAACTGCCTGTTTCACTGTTACACTGTCGGGAGGCTGAAAAGTTTTTTTTTAACAAGTAGTTTAAAAATGACCAAGCGGATGGGTCGTAGCACTTTACATTCCAACACAGGATATAAGAGTTCATTTCATGCTTTTGTCTGTTGTAAAGCCTGAGGGTGGTAACACATACATTCAACAAGAGGAGCGCAGACCTCCACAAAGCCAGCTATAGGGGAACAATGTTACATTGTTATATTTCATAAATATTCTTTTTGTTTTGTGTAGTGCATTAAACTAAATGGAAAGTGTCCTGTTGAAACTACTTGACATAGTTATTTTTATTTTTGACGATACAGTAAATGTGAACATGCATTCCAAGTGAATTACTACTAAATAAAGTAAGTTATTTGTCAATAACTGGACATGAATAACTTGAGCTGATTATATTTTATATCGCAGTGTATTTCTAATGAACTAAGCAGCTCATCCTCTGTCTCTTAACACTTTCTTTAAAGATATAATGTATTTGGGGTCAGTTTGAAAGAAAGGCAGATGTGACACGTAAACGTGAGGTCAGAGGTCAAATGTGACATGATATTTGGATGCAAACTATAATGCGATATTTAGTGTCATTTCCTAAATATTGCCAATACAAATAAAGGCAGCAGAAATGTAAGCGTAGTTTTAAAGATGAAGACATTTTATGAAAGTTTGACCTTATTTGACTTTGAAGAGGTCAGAGGTCGAAAGTAACATGATAGCTAGAATCCCAATGTGTTATTCCTTATATGCCTATATGTTGTCAGTACAAATAATGTCAGGAAGAAACATATAAAGCTATATATAACTATATAGCATTATTATCACTTTGACCTTCAGATCAATCTATTGAGGTCAGAGGTCAAATGTGGCATATTTAATACTTTTTAGGCTACTTTTAAAAGTTTTTTTTTTTTTTTTTAACCAATAAATCTTTAAGTTGACCTTGAAGACTTGGTGGATGTAAGCCAGTTTTTAATGGGCTGTTAATATCACCCTACTCTGCACTCCTACAAAGTTTTATCAGAATTTAATCAAAACTTTGTTTACAGACAAACTGACACGTGAACGCTGTGAAAAACACAACCTCGTTGGCAAAGGTAATAAAGTGCAGTACTCCCGCTCTAAACACTTTGAACGAGCTGTTTATCAGATCAGGAGCATTCAGTTTTATTTTTCCATCGTTACTCTTTTTTTTCCACACAGTTCTTGTACTTCTCGTTCTCATCGTCTTTCCGTATCATTTCAGGGCCACATTAAAAAAATGAATAAATAAAAGATTAAATGAATAAGTGAAAGAGTTCAATTTGAATCCAAAGGAAGAAACGCTCACATTAGACCTTATAACATTTGGCCTAAAACCATGAGTGTTAACTTTGAAGTAATGCTTATAAGAATAACTGGTGAAATTAATCACATGATTATAAATAACTCAGCTTTTTTTTTGTTGTTGTCAGGTTATAAAGCCCTCCTGAAGTGTCTGTCAGGAAGATTTAACAGCAGAGAGCTGATTGGTATCATGGGGCCTTCTGGAGCCGGAAAGTCCACACTGATGAATATTTTGGCGGGGTACAGGTGAGCCCTGCACTTGGAGTTATTGCAGATGTGGAAATGGAAGATTGAATGATATGCACATGAAGAGGTCTCTCTCATGCTCAGAAGCTGGTACTGTGTTTAAAAACAGGGAGACCGGCATGAAAGGTACAATCCTGGTGAACGGCCGACCGAGGGATTTGAGGACTTTCAGGAAAATGTCCTGCTACATCATGCAAGATGATATGCTGCTGCCACACCTCACTGCGAGGGAGGCCATGATGGTGAGGTCATTAAAAAAGTAAAATCTTAACTTCTCATTGAATCCTAGTTCAGCAATGACAGCTGAGTTCTGTCTGTCTTTCAGGTTTCCGCCAATCTGAAACTGAATGAGAGCATGCAGGTCAAAAAGGAGCTTGTAAGTCTGAACTTACTGATGGTATTTCTGCATTACGTGCAGAAGCGGTTGCTGATGTTAGGGGTGTGGAAATGAATAGAAATGTGTCTAGCTGCAGAGAGTTTTGCTTGCCATTAATACAAATGTTTCTGAGGTAATTTGGGGTAAAACTGCAAAAAAAATGAGGAGTCTTACTTTTTGATCATTTTAATTTTGGGGGACTTTTAAGTCACCACTTTAACCTGAAACAGTTGTCTAATAAGAATTTATATTATGCTATTTAGAGAAGCAGGGCACAGACAAGACAGAGGAGGTCAACCTAATAGTTGCCTGATATAATGGAAATCAATGACCTATAGCAGGGGTGCCAAAGGTAAGGTCCAGGGACCAGAATCGTCCAAACAAAAACTCCTGTCCGGCCCCCTGGACTGCTTTGGAAAATGTTAAGGAAGGCATAAATTTTGGACTTTTAATTGTATTTCATAAGTTTGACAGCTTTTCTTACAAATAATGACTTCCCACCCTTGTTCAAATTACAAATAATTAAGTAATTAAGTAATAGATAAACAGTTACCTACTATAGAATTTTTATTTTCAGTAAAATATTTTTAAAAAGAAATTTTCTGCTTCTTCTGTACAGTGACAGAAAGGTGGGTTTAACTGGTCTGGCCAAAGTAACATTAAAGTGGGCTGTGGCCCGTGATGCAAAATAGGTTTGACATCCCTGCCTTATATTATCACAGCTAACCCAAGCCACATTATCACATTGGAGCCAGAATACTTGCCTGATCCACATCAAACAACACTGAAGGCAGCAAAACACTGTATGCTGATGTGCAGCTGCAGTTGATGACCACTGTCTTGTCTGCAGTGAAATCCTTCTGCTGCACATCACAGCATACATCCATATTTGGCTTTGAAGTTAAATCTCTTTCATATTGCACACCTCTATTTTTAGCTTTGAGTAAGCGCGCCGTGGCGTTCCAACACTTCTCTTTGTTTGGGTTGAAGGTGGACGAGATCCTGACCGCTCTGGGCCTTCAGGAGTGTGCTCAGACACGTACCATCTCTCTCTCTGGGGGCCAGTGTAAAAGACTGGCCATTGCCCTGGAACTGGTTAACAATCCACCTGTCATGTTCTTTGATGAGCCCACCAGGTAGGACAACACTCATCTGGATTAACTCTGTGTGATTTCAGCTGAAATGCAGTCTAAATAGTGCATCTTTCTTTGCGTGTCCCATCCAAGTGGTCTGGACAGCGCGTCCTGCTTCCAGGTCGTTTCCCTCATGAAGTCCTTGGCTCAGGGAGGACGGACAATCATCTGTACCATTCATCAGCCCAGTGCCAAGCTCTTTGAGATGTTTGATAAGGTAACTTGAGTGCTCTTTCTCCTGGGCATGCCTCACCACCCATTAGCTGCAGCTCAGACCTAGACACTACATGCTTGCAGGGTTTGTTTCATGCAGCTGAAGCTGTGTGGCAGTCGATACCCGGCCCTGTTGTTTTGTCAGTTGTCGATGCATTATTCACGGAGCCATTGTGTTCAAAACTATGTTGATTACTCTGTACATGTGTTCTTATTCACCAGCTGTACATCCTCAGTCAGGGTCAGTGCATATACAAGGGCACAGTCCCTTACCTCATCCCTTATCTGAAGAACCTGGGTCTCCACTGCCCGACATATCATAATCCAGCTGATTTCAGTGAGTTGATTACAAGTGTATATCCATGCATAACTTTTTATATGTTATGCATCGTTCTCATTAGCTTGTCCTCTCTATTCCCAGTCATTGAGGTGGCATCGGGGGAGTACGGAGACCTGAACCCAGTGCTGTTTGACGCAGTCCAGGGCGGACTGTGCTCAGAGGAAGGCAAGAAGAACTCGAGGGACAAAACTGACTCCTCTTGTCCCTCACAGTGTCACAGTGTAAGTGATATCAGCGCTTTAACACATCACACACACCCTGTGTGTCTGGTATTTAACATTATTAAACCCCTGAAAGTACCAGACTTTACTCATTTTAAAGAATTGTTCATTTATTAGGAAAATTGATCAAATCTTGCTTTTTGTTGTCTCTGGTTTTCCTGGAATTAACCACGTTCGTTATTGTTGTCTACTTCTATTAACAATTAGATGCAGGCAACATATTTCTAAACTACAAAGCCACCATATAATAGAAATGATAAACGATACCTTTATAAAAAGTAGTAGTGCTGTACTTACTGGGGTTGTATTTCACCACAGATACTCAAATTGCTCACAGCTGAATGGGAACCTTAAAAATGCTGCTATGACAGCCAATAAAAAATATAATCAGTAGCTAAAAATTGAGGCAACAAAATAAATAAAAAATAGACCTTTCCTATTTCCTATTCACAGTAATACCTTTTAAATGGTACAATTTTTTCATCCCTACTCCACTGATCCGTCTCATTAGTCTCTATAAGCTGTCTTCTCACTATGTCTTTCTCAGCCCTATAATATAATAACTTAATAAGAGCATCAGCAAAAATGCTAGAACCGTGACTGTAAACCACCCACAGCTGTCTGCTTTACGGTTACTCCTGTTTAATGCATACTGCAGTTTTGCCCTGCTGCTTCCTTTAAGCGCAGTGAGGTCATTGATTTTCTCTGTTATTCTTTGTTATGCACTTATTACCCTTCTGATTCTGATTGAGCCAGAAGACAAACACCACTTTTGTATCTGTCCTTTAAATAAAACTACAGCTAGTGTGGATTTAGCTTAGATCTGCACAGGAAGTGGAGTTTTGAGTTTGAACCTGGTCCGTGTGGAGTTTGCGACCACTCCTCACGCTTCGAGCTTACTTTGGTTTCTTCATGAAAGCACACTGGGTTAATTCTGCTGTCACTGTGCCCTTGACCAAAGCAGTGGCCTACATGAAGAGCTGGCCCCTGGGTGCTGCTGCATCCTGATACTGCTTCTCCTAGTAATAATAATTAGAGAGAACATGTTTCCCTGTGGAGTTGAATAGAGATATCCTTATCGTCATAGTTTTCAATTTCATTTTTGTAAAACAAAACAAGTTATAGACAGTAAGTAAGCTGCAAGTGTCTCTGCCACTAGACAGAAACACTCTTGTTTAAAATACACCAAGAAATAATGCTACATGTTATCATTTTAACTGATATGAGTACTCTATTATTTCTAATTTTGCACAGGACACAGGAACACTTGAGAAGCATAGCTTCGCCACCAGTACATTCACACAGTTTTGCATCCTCTTCAAAAGAACCTTCATTACAATATGCAGAGATACGGTATAGTATTTACTCTATAAATATCTCCAGATTTTATCAATTAAAATTCACTTAAACTTTGTTTTTATTCTTGTCATGAGTTACAGACTTTTGAGTTTTATTTCTTTTTTTTCTCAAGGTGCTGACCCACCTTAGGGTGATGTCCCATCTGTCCATTGGAGTACTCATTGGCCTGCTCTATCTCAAAATTGGAAATGATGCCAGCAAGGTTTTCAACAACACTGGCTTCCTCTTCTTCTCTATGCTTTTCCTCATGTTTGCTGCCCTGATGCCCACAGTGCTAACCTGTAAGACTTGTCTTCTATGCAGAGAGTGGAAGTTGTTTGTCTGTTACAAGTGGAAAGTCTTTAAATGCCGCTGTTGTTCCGCAGTTCCTCTAGAGATGTCTGTGTTTGTGAGAGAACATCTTAACTACTGGTACAGCCTGAAGGCCTATTACTTGGCCAAAACCATGGCTGACATACCGTTCCAGGTAGTGTTTTGCTTTTTGAACACTTCGTATTTTGTGCATGCGTGGAGTACAGTTTAAACTAATTGCATTAAAAATGTGCTTCACAGGTGATTTGTCCAATTATGTACTGTAGTATAGTGTACTGGATGACAGAACAACCTGCAGAGGTGGGTCGCTACCTGCTCTTTATGGCCTTGTCTACATCCACAGCGCTGGTGGCGCAGTCGCTGGGTCTGCTTATAGGAGCTGCATCAACATCTCTGCAGGTAAGTAATGGAGTGTTCTCTCCCAACAACGTACAAGAAAAAATAAATGCACCCATGTGGTTTTATAATGATAGAGGCAAAGTTAAGCTACTTCATAATAAGTAGCTTGGTGCAACCCAAAAAGTACATAAGCAAAAGTACACAAGTACATGTACTATTTAAGATGGGGAAATATTGCTTCTTTTTTTTTTTTTTTTGCAAAATTACCAAGAAATTACACAATATTTAAAGTTGCTTACAGTGTAAGTTGTGTCTTCTTTTCTGTAAAATAACCCAAACTTATGCACAACTTAAAATTACTTAAAATGTAATTATTTGTTCTTTCCTGTATGGTACCTGAAGTTATGCAGTACTTAAACCTACTGATACACAATCTAAAATTACTTACACATTACTTAAAATTACTTAAAATGTAATTATTTCTTTGTTTCCTGTAAAAACCGGAGTTGTTACCTCCTTATTCTAGTGTCCCTGCCTAAGTATTTGTAGGTAAATATAATACATTGAAATTTCAAATAAAATACAATGAAATTTCATTTAATTACAGGGGAATTATACCCTTAGTTATGGGCTATATTATAAATGCTTGAATATGTAAAAATGGGCCTGTAGTGCACTGACTGAATTTCAGTAAAGAAAAAGATGTTTGTGTGTCAGATTTTGCTTTTTTCGCTGCTGGACTGTCTCTACTGTTTGAAATAAATCGAACGGGCTCACACAGCAGAGTTGTTACTACAGTGGGTGGTTTTAGTCATACATTTACTCTGAACAATGCTGCGAACATCTTGGCATTAAATGGCACTTTTTCACATGTAGCACACAACAAGAGATTGTGTGTGTCAGATGAGGCGTTGTAATCATTTATTGTTTAACGTAGGTGGAGGTGGTCACCCTTTATCAAAAAAGTATCCCTGCAATCCAAAATTTTTATTAACGAAATTTTCTGTGTTTTTGGTAAACTGGCTTTGTTTATTCTGGCAAGTCTGCATTTAGGAATGATAGCTTTGTTTAAAAGTGGAAGGTGTGAGGGTTGGGTTTTTAGAATAGAATAGAATAGAATAGAATAGAATAGAATAGAATAGAATAGCCCTTTATTGTCATTGTACATGTACAATGAAATTGTAGGTGCTCCTCTCCACTCACTAAATAGTAGACAGTAGGAATAAACTGCAAACAGGAGAAAACAGAAAGTCAAGATAGATATATACAAGATAAGATAAAAGGCATACAATGGAGAACAAAATAGTTGCAAAGTGCTCAGAGGTAGTGCAAAGTAAAGAAGCTGTTAATGAGTCTGGAGGTGTAGGACCTAATCGACCTGAGGTGCCAACCAGAGGGCAGCGGGTCAAACAGGTGGTGGGCGGGGTGCAAGGGGTCACCTGTGATGGCTCTGGTTCCTGAGACAGGAGGATCTGGCAATGGTCTCCAGGAGTGGCAAAGTGCAGCCAATGATTTTTTGGGCAGTGTTAATTACCCTCTGCACAGCCTTTCTATTCTCAGTTGTGGCTCCTAAGGACCAAACACCCAGGCACTATGAGAGCACGCTCTCCACTGAGGAGCGGTAAAAGGCCAGCAGCAGCTTCTGGTCCACGTTATTCTTCCTCAGAATTTCCCAGGGGAGGGGTGGTTTCAAGCTGAGCAAAGAAGGTGTTGTGCTCCCCTGTGAGTTTGAGGCTGCTGTCGGGGGTTGTGGGGCTCTGTCCTTTGTAGTTACTGAAAGTTTGGATACCTCTCCACAACTGCTGGGTGTTGGTGGTGGTGAAGAAGCCCTCTATCCACCTCCTGCAGGCCTCCTTGGCCCATTTAATGCCATTCCTCAGGTTGGCGCTGGCAGTGCAGAACAGGGAAATGTCCCTCAGCCTGAAGGCTGAGTTATGAGTCATGAACAGAGCCTGTACTTCACTCGTTATCTAAGGTTTTCAGTTAGGAAAAACCTGGATGTCACATTCTCTACACAGCATTTAATGTAGAAAAGGACAGACTGAGTGGAGGTTTCCAGGTCCTTCTGTTCAAAGATTGACCAGTCTTTCAGATCAAAACAGAGCATCATCTGGCCATGTTTTAATGACATGGGTGCTTCGAGGGGTTTATTTCCTGAGGGGAATGCAGGCAGGGATGAGGAGCAGATAGAGGTGGTCAGATTGTCCTAGGTGGGGGAGGGGTGTTGCTCTGTAGGCACGCTTGATGTTACTGTGACCTTCTGTGAAGGCTTCTGTTGTTGGTGAGGCAAAGTTACACTGGATGCATTGTTAATACATTTCTGCAGATAGTTGGTTAATAAACCACACTGTTTCAGTTTTTATTTTGACATTTGTTCAATAAAAAACATAACATGTATGCAACATGTAAATAAAGAGAATGGTAAAAGGACTGGATCTTATATAACACTTATCTACTCTGCCTGAGACACTCAGTGCTTTATACAACTCACCTAATTCACTTTTTAAAAATGCTTTTTCTACATAAGTGCTTTCTGTCAAACATTCACAGTCCAATGGATGCATCAGAGAGCAACTTGTGATTAGTATCTTGCCGAACAGCCATCCCAGAATGGTGGATACTGTGTGTATTTATATAAAGGTTTCTTGACAGAGTTTGATAAGGTGTCTAGCTGATGTTTTAAAGTTATGCAATTACTTGGTTATTATATTTTTTAAATAACTTGTTATCCAGCACTGACGTGGATGCTGACAAGTATCCCAGACTTCGCAGTGGCATAGTGTCTTCTTACCACTTGTAGTTTGCCACAATGAATGATAAGGTCCTCAAAAATCTGTAATGCAATGCAATGGGGAAAAAAGCAGCACTTATAATGACAGTTCCACAATGTAACAGAACAAATTTTATATTGCAGAAAGTTGATTCAGTTCATCCGGACGTTGTGTTATCTTCAGTCTCAGCTGACTGCAGATCTCCCAGCCTTATAAACAAGGCAGCTGCACAACAATCACAACGAGCAGCATCGCCTAACAATGAGCCATGAGCTCAGTTTGTGGTCATTAATATGCACATTACATTCAGAGAGCGTTGTGGCATGGTGGTTTGCAGCAACAAGGTCCTGGGTTTGAATCTCCTTTCTGTGTGGTCTTTGTATGTTCTCCCCAAGTCTGCACGGCTTCTCTCCGGGTACTCCAGCTTCCTCCCACAGTCCAAAGACATGTAGTTGGTGAGGTTAGGTTAACTTGCAATTTTAAATTGACTATAGGTTTAAATGTGAGTGTGAATGATCTGTGTGTCAGCCTTGCAACAGACTGGTAGCTTCTTCAGGGTGTGGCCCACCTCTTGGCTTCAGACGCTCCCTTCTTCTCAAGAAAAAAGGAAAAAGAACATGGATGGATAATATGCATATTAAAATGACAGTTAATCAGCAATGTGAAGATACTCTTAGGTACCCTCCTTGATCTAGACATGGTTGCTCTCCTTTTATACATATGGCCGTTTGCTCAAACCAGCTCTCCTCCATGTCTAGGCTGATCCTCATCCTCATCACTGAAAGAGTGCCCCCTACTCCGTAGGTATACGGTAACTAAACTGCAACATCCCACCTTTGATGTGGCTTCCCAGCGGTTCCCCAAGTCTCTGTAAACAGCACATATGGCCACTGAGCAAGGGTTATGATAATTTGCATATTAACAATCATGAAGCTGATCTTGTGTTAGGTAGTGGTGCTGGTTCTGATTGTTGTGCAGCTGTACTGTTAATATGGAGAATGTGCAGTCAGCTGAGATGGAAGAAATCACTTAGATGAGTTATAAATGTTCTTCTAACTGAAAAATGCTGTCTCCAGATGAACTGAATCAAGGTTCCTTAGCTGCATCATCAAGGATGCACCAAGCGTGCATTTTATAGAAAAAGTGACCAGTGTGAGCAAACAGCGGATAATGATAATGATCTAAAATGCTATACTACAATACTTTCTTTTGTCTGCTTACAAGGTAAGAAATTAACTTTTTCATATGATTTTTGCTGCTAATTCATTCCACAGGTGGCAACATTTGTGGGCCCAGTCACAGCCATACCTGTCCTCCTTTTCTCTGGCTTCTTTGTCAATTTTGACACCATTCCCAAATACCTACAGTGGAGTTCTTATGTTTCCTATGTCAGGTATGTCAGCTACCAATGAATTTCTAAGGCTGTTGAATAGAAAATCAAGCTTTTTCTAAACTCATTTTAGTAATTGGTTTCTGTGGTTTGACTGTCTACACTGACTCTCTTTAATCACCCACTTTTAGGTATGGCTTTGAGGGGGTGATACTCTCTATTTATGGGATGAACCGGTCTGAGCTTGAATGTCCAGACCCTGTGTGTAAGTTTCAAAAGCCAGAGGAGGTCTTGCAGCTGTTGGATGTGGAGGACGCAAAGCTTTACGTGGACTTCATGGTGCTGGGGGTTTTCTTCCTGATCCTCAGACTCGCCACTTACCTGGTTCTGCGCTACAAAGTCAAGTCAGAGCGTTAAGACGTCCAGAGGCACAGTGCTGATGGATATGGATGCTCATGAATATCCCAGAAGTGTGAGATAGTAAGAAAACCTATCCTCTCTCTTTTTCAGTTTCAACATTTCAAAATCAATCGAGTATGTGCTGCACCATTACTCAAACTGTACAGTATGGTACAGATTGAAAAGGTTTACTGATAAGAAAATGAAAAGTTTCAACTGTGAATTGTTGTTCCCTGCACACTGTTACTGTATGCCAGGTAATGGTCACCATCACCTTTCATAAATACAATAAAATATTGCTCAGTGGCACCATGAGTGGACAGAACACCCCCCAAAAAAGCAGATCGCATGTTTCATTAAGCTGAGAATTTTGAAAATGTACTTTTTTTGGTGACTCCAGGAAAGTGTTTGTAACTTGGAGCTTCTTAATCCAGTGCCTAAAAGGTATTTCAAGGCCCACAACAGAATCTGCTTAATTGACACAAAGAACAGCAGCCATCAAGATGACCCTGAAACGTGATTTCAAGTCAGATCCTCTGTTATTGCCAACAGAAAAGTGGAAGCCTTTTTTGGGGCTCATCTCTCTCTCCTGTAGGATAATCTTGTCAGGTGTCCTTACCAAAATGCACGACGTGGCGACTTGTCTTTATGGAACAGAAATCGACTGCCAGTGGATGACTCTCCTCGCTGGAGACCATTTTCGCAGGCCTTTTGCCCCAGCGCTCACAGTGATGGGACACTTTGCCTCGGATGAAGAGCTTGTGAATATGTTAAGCAATGTGTCTTATACAAAGACTGACATGGATTCGCCCCGCATCCGGCCCTAACGACTCCTTACTTGCTCCTGCACGTGTTTGCTTCTGCCACAACTCGGGAAGCATTGAGTGAATTGGGAGCGACACGTGAAAGCGAGTAAGCTGTTTGCAGCCTGATGCAGTGGGCCGTCTTCATCGCAGACAGAATAGCATTTTAGGTGAAGTGCAATAGAATATATTATGGCTAAAAAATAGCAAAAAAAAAGGAGAAGAAGAAGAAGAAAAAGTGTTGTTTGTCTAATCAGTGTCGCTCTTTTGACACAGTTCTTTGAAATGCTTGTTTCCACTCGTATGACTCTTTAGCTGCCTCCTCCCTGAGCTGAAAAAGGAAGTCCCCTCCTCCTTTCCTCCTCTTTCTCTCTGCTTTGCTGATGTCTGACAGATGCGTGTTGTTCAAAACAATGTTAGATACTTGAAATGCTGGCTGGGCGGTTTTTGTGCCTCTGAACTAGAATGATTTGAGTTTTCTCTGCTTCCTTGTTTGCACATACACTACACCTTATATCTACATACTGGCTCTCTATTTCTCTCTCTTACACACACACACACACACGCAGAGGTACATTACAGACATACACACACACATCACCATGGCAATGTTTAGAAGAGCCTCTCCTAGTCACACGGCAATGCAAATATTTTCCAATAGACTTGCTATGAAATATTTCTTACTCCAACTATGCTACTTAGTAATCCTTATTATAATACTTCAAATAATGTGAGTATATAACCAATGATTGTACAGTGAGTATGTCATGCTGTAAACAAATGTACATTTGCACTTTTCAGTGTATCTTTATTGTTTTTTCTTATTTATTTGTATTTAGTTTTATTTTTTTAAACCTACAAGACGAGTGCTGCTTGAAAGTGCAATGGGGGAAAGAAAACGGCACATGGATGTTGCATGATCATCTTAGGAGTGAAATTTATGAGATATTAAATTTTAGAGTATGGGACAGTGGTTTTATTTCCTCATCCAAACATATCTGTCCCGCCACGTTTGAGGAGATGCGAATCCTCCGCTCTGCACTGAGCATTTCTTTTAGAACATCTGGAGCCACGTGTGCGTCACTAGTGCGGATTAAAGATGACACGATCAGGAGTGAAAAGAGGCGAATGTACGAGACGTCCTGGATGGAAGAAGGCAGGGATACAGAACAGAGAGCCAAATATGTCATTATGTAGCTAAAGAGGTTCGCAGTCTCTTTGGGAAGCAGCTGGATTGGAGAGCAGATCACTAATCACTAATCTGCTTCGCTGTTCAGCACAGAGATGGCTGTGATTAATAGCAATAGTTCACATCGTGATGTTTATGAAACCTCCTGCAGTTTATAAGGTTTATGTTCTTCTTACCGGTTCTATTATGTGCAATAACCACACAAAGGCAACTCTGTGAGACCAATTACATGAAATGTGACGCTGAAATTTTTTCGTTGTAGTGCGTTCGTTGCTTGTGTTCAGTGACAAAAGCTAATGTAGGGAAATGGATTGTCAGAAAGATTGTCACCTCAAAGACCAAAGCGGGATCATAACATTTATTCTAATATCAGGATAATTATAGAAAAAATGCATGGAATGAAATAAAAGGTGTTTAAACTCAATTTTCCTACAAAAACAGATGATATGTGTTTTAAGTTTCTCTAAATTGGAAGCAGAAACTTAACTGCAACTCCAACGCCAACCAATAAACAGTCATCAAGTAACTGGACAGTCTGGGGGAGTTTGGGGCTTAGATGTTAAGGCCCGTGGTACCAAAGACGAAAACAAGTCTCCCTTCTTCTCCCCCATAATGTGCATGCAGTGTCCAATATTACCATTAATTTTCTGACCAAAATAAGTGCTCTGAGGACACATTAACAAAGTCTGTAGTACAGTCAGTTTGTCTGGTAGAATCCCTGATTAGCTGATTATAAATGAGGTGTGGGAAGATATGAGATGTGTGTAAGCGTTATGAAGTAGCTATGGAAGTGAAATTGCAGGATGCAATATCACTTGAACGCATGGTGACGTCACACTGTTTGCGCAGTCTCTTTATCACTTTGCAAAATCATTTCACAGCTTCATCCGTTTGCTCATAAGAAGCCACCGGGCTTATTGTGCACTCGCATGGTAAAGAGTAATATGCAGGCTATCCCTACAGAAAGCTTGGACTCTTATTAAAAATGTGTGATGGGATTAGAGGTAGTTGTTTTATCTCATTTTCCGCTTAGAGTTTAATTTCTGATTTTAAAAAAAATGCAAGTTCTGTATACTGAACGCTGTTCCGAGGATTATATTAAAGATCATTTATAACCTTTACCCTTTCTTTGTGAGATGATTTGATCGGACACTGATCGCTGATACTTTTTCCATAACCATATTTATACACTGAAGAGTAGCAAACACTTAATTATTTGTGATTCTTTCCAGTGCTCAGGAGTACACTCATCGTGAGCATTTTCACAAGACTCGTTTAGCTTTAAATTTACATTAGAGGCATTTAGGTAACCCAGTAGTAGCTCGGCTGCTGTTTCGTGCCATGTATTGATGCGAAAACCTCTTGAAACAGCTTTTTCAAATACGGGTGTGCTTTAAAACATAAATCATAAAGCTGAGGGGCGTGCAGGAAACATCAGGAAGAACCAGAAAATGATTTCCACATTTTATTGCACATTTTATAGCTCCGAAGCTCCCCAGTCCTGTTGACTTGGAGGGCAGTAATTGCAGAGAGGCACAATGTAGCAGGATGAGAGGGGCTGAAGTGTTTCCACGGATGTACATAATGGGTTTATCCAGAGTGGTGAAGCAGTTCAGTCATAAATTACGTTCCTCATCTCAGCAGAAGGTGACAAAAGAAAAGCAGCTTCAACGTAAACGCTCTTTTTCTACATTCACTGGGAAAATATTTAGTTGGGTCTGAATAGGAAGCTAGATTTCAAACTTAATCTACTCTCATTTTTTAAAATAGAGAGAAAATACATGAAAAAGCATGAAGAGAGAGGATATTCCTTCACTTTCTTTTGCTTATCCAGTTCAGACTTGTAGTGGGGCTGGATTCTGTCCCAGCTTTGATGGGGTGAGAGGGAGGTTACACTGAAAACATAAAGAGTGTTTTTAACTGTCCAAGTTCTTTGAGAGTTTTGCACAGCCTCAGAACGGACTTTAATAACTTGAAGATGATAAGGCTCTGCACTAGCACCTTGAGACAAATCAGCACGCTCGCTGGCCAATAAGGCAGCATTATAGCTAGTAAAGGAGCTGCCTGCCTGCCACTTTGCTCACCTAAAATCTAGGAAACTGAAAAAGCAAGGCAAGTTAGACTTCACGATTGTACTCAGAATAATGGGGTCATTGAAGGTAACTGCTAGTGTGAAATTCTAATGTGTTTCACTGTTGGATAAACTGGTCAGAGATGAAACTCATTAGGTAGGCTTGGTGATCCCAGCAGGCCCGATATCCCATGAACTCTTACCTGCATTGAAATATAAATAAAACACATAAAAGTGGTAGAGGCACAGCATTAATATTCTTCAACTCCCACTGAAGCTTTATTTAATGAACTACACGGCCTTGAAAGATAAAGACAGAGAATGATAACACGGCTCTCTGCTGTTACAGCTCTGTAAAGTGCAGCTGGTGTTTCAATGCTTGGAGGGCTCTCTGAGTATTCCCTATCACCACACAGTGAAGATGATGTTCAAAAACACCTCATAATAAACTCTTACACAGCCAGCTGCAGATCTGTAGGCCCTGATCAAGGATGCAGTCAATTGTAGCATTTAATGACAGTGAAATGCAAATGTGGCTCAAGAGGTTCATTAGAAAAGAATGGTGGAGGTTGCAATAACTTCACTGGACAGATGCTTCTCAGGTTGCTAATGTGGACCTCAACAGAGCTGACCCCATAACTAAGCATGTGACGCAAGGTTACTTTATGATGATGGTAAAACATCTAATTAAAGGGACAAGATATTAGTAATCAAAACAAAGGGGTCACTTCTTCTCAAACAAAGTAATGCTATATAATCAAATCATACCTGGTTAATGAATTTAAAACAGTGCAAAAAGCAATTGAATAAACTAAGTAAAAATAACAATTAAATGAAATAATTCAAGGTAGTTGAACACGTTATTGTTTTCAGCTCAGTTTAGTTTCAGTTAGTTTCCACAGTGTCATTGCTACTGTTTTAATCTTTTAATTAGTACCTGTGTGATTATTTAAGCTCAGTACAATGTTCTGATACAGACATGTGGCTTTCAGTCATAATGATAGCCCCTTATCAGTAGACATACTGGTTAATGCCAGTTATGTTGACAAATGTAACCAAATTGACAAAAACTAACTATTAAAAAAATATTATGTTATTTTGGTTAGCTTTTTGGTAGATGTTATGATCCTATAGTAGCTTTCTTTTTCCACTAATAAATAAATAAATAGCAGTCCATTAGTCCAAATTATAGGTTATCGTCTCAAAACTTTGACTCACAAACTTCTGAGAAAATAACTCAAAACTGAGGGGGGGACTTCCCGTTATTAAGTCGAAATTTTGAGATAAATAAACTTTTGACTAGCTTTGACTAGTTTTTTTAGAGGTGGAAACAATCCTCCATTGGTTTCAGTTACTTAACAAAAAATAAAGTTTAAAAAAAATGTATTTTACCTTTCGTTTTCACACTTTTATGCCAAGTGAATCGTTTCAGAAACACCCCCTCGCTTAGCTTCCGGGTTGGTTTTCCGCGGCTCCTTTAGGAAGTTTCATCTTGCCGTATATTTCATCTTTGCTGTGGACCGGCATTTTCCCACAACACCCCGCTCCTCCTCGCACAGATGACGAAAATGGCGGACAACTCATCTTCGGTAGGCTTAAGAAAGATATAATGTTAATATAGGCACATTGACCGGTTTCAGAGTATAAATAAATGTGTTGTTATTTACAGGTCGAGATTGTGGAGGGCTGTCGCCTCCCGGTTCTTCGTAAAAACCAAGAACACGAAGACGAATGGCGTAAGTATTGTCCGTTTTTTTTTTATATGCTAAGCTAATGCTAAGGAGCTCAGCTCAGCTGTTGTTACCAGAAGCCCCGGCCTCCAGTTAAAGCGCTGTAAACACCATGGCCACGGATGGTGCATGCTGCTGTAAAGTGTGTATGAATTCAATTGGAAGACTTAAGAAAACTGCTGCCACTCCCTCGGAAATTAAATTGCCAGTTCTTAATTTTACTTAGTTTCACATTTTATAGAAAAAAAGTACTAAATGCAGGTGGCATCAGTGATGTTTACAAATTTGAGAGCGAATTTATCAGGTTTTCTCTCTTACTCTCTTGGCACTCAGTTTGGTCCATAGTAATCTTTTTTAACACATTCCTTTTTAACAACAACAACAACAAAAAAATTAAAGCACAAATGGTATTTAAACCAAATTTAATTGGGCATTGCACTTAGACTTTATAATCCTGATACCTCAGCATAAATAATTACATTATAGGACATTTAAAATCTCACATTAAAGTAGATTTTGTGCACCTTTGGTTTATTTTTAGCATTGGAATGTAAACAGTAACTTTTATCACATGCCTGTGTATTTAATGTTAAGTGTGTTAAAGCTACAGTGTTTCATAGAAAAGCATCACAACGATTGTCTCTGCTTTGTACAGCACTGGCTGAAATCCTGAGTGTGAAGGAAGTTTCTAGTAGAAAGCTCTACTATGTTCACTACATTGACTGTGAGTATATTTTGTGTCAGTCGTCTTGGTTTTTCTCAAGATTTCACAGCCCCAGTTTAGTAAACATACACCAAGGTTAATTACACCTTTTAAGGTTTGTTTATTAAGTTATTATCAAAGATTGCAAAGCAGATTTGCATTTATTTAGTAATTCATTTTTTTTGTCTTATTTGGATCAATTCAGAATTATAGCTTTGTACACATAGCTTTTGATTTCCCCCCCCCCCCTTTTCCTGTCATGTTATGAGCTAAAGATCTTCACACATCAAATCACCACTCTGTCTCTCTTTGTCTGTGTGTTTAAGTCAACAAACGTCTGGATGAGTGGGTCACAACAGAAAGGCTGGACATGAAGAAGCTTCAGTTCCCCAAGAAAGATGCTAAAACACCAACCAAGAACGGTCTTTCAGGTTCCCGTCCTAGTTCTCCGGAGAGAGACAGAGAAAGAGAGAGAGAAAGAGAGAGAGAAAGAGAGCGAGAGAGAGAGCGAGAGAGAGAGAGAGAAGTGGTAAGGAGTCCACGTGTCATTTAAAGCAATGTAATTATAATTCTCACAGTATTAAGAAATGATGTCAGTCTTAATTTCTGTGTTGTGTGGTTTTTATTCATTTTATAGAAAAACCTGCATGATGGTAAATTTCATGTTTGTTGCTGTTCACTTCCATTGATGCATGGTATAAGCTTTCCATGGTCACTTTAATAAGCTGCAGTGTGCTTTATGCTGCTTGAGCACTGATTTGTAACAGTCTACCCACAGGAAATGCAGCCATAATAACAATAAAAATATAGATAAATAAAAGGGCATCATGTTATAGAGGACCCTGTTTTTAACAAAATATCAATATCCTCTTTTTTCAGTCTTACATTTCTGTGTTAATACTTCTTTATCAAACACATGCCACTCAAACGGTGAAACTCTCGTTTTATGATTAAACCTTTAGTCGGATTTTGTGTGAATTGAATTCCTCAGTATTAACCTGAGGGTTAACATGAATTATCCCAGTGTTAACCCGCTTCCTTCTCTTCCTTTCCGTTCAATTCAGAGGAAGAGTCTAGATCTCAACGTACAAACTGCCACAGCTCCTTCCAGAGGCAAAACCCTCCCCACGCCGGTACAAGTAGAATTCACCCACTCCACAAATTACTGAGACCTTTTTAAACCTGGTGTCAATGTGATTCTTGTGTGATGATCCCACTGTTAATGTAGAGCTATAAGGTAAAGTAACGTTTAATATAGAGTGTATCCAAATGAAGATTTGTAATAGGAAGTGAAGCCCATCTGCTGCCATCACATTTAATACCAGGTTTAATGGGGTGTATTTACATTGGTTAACCTGCAAATTAGCTGAGATTTGGAGAAATAAATTGATTTGCTGTGGCTATTAAAGATGCACAGTCTTAGTTCTGTCTGAAAAAGCATCTTGATATCAAGATGTCACTCTTCATTGAATACAAATGGAGTCCCCGGCTTTTAATCAAGCCTCTGATCACGTTGACATGAAAAACAAATCCCATCAAATTCACCTTTGTTTGGTTTGTTTGTATTCAATCTTAAAGCTGAATCTCTAACACTGTTTGTTTGCTGCAGAAGAGGAAAGTAGAGCCTGCCCCCGTGGCTCCTCAGGTACCCCCGGTCATCCCTGTGCCCTCCCTGCCAAGTTCAGCTGAAGCCACTCAGGCAGCTGTTTTTCCTGCCGTGAGAGAGACGCCCACCTTTAAGTCCCGTGAAGACCATGAGCTCACAACGGTAAAGAAAATCCTCTTAAATTCTCTCTCTTTTGTTTTTTTTCCTTTCTCCTATTTGCTAATGAATATCTTTTAATGTCCTACTCACAACAGAATGGCAACGCCCGACGACTCATCCCCGCTCCACCTGGGAGGAAAAGAAAAGCTAATTGTGGGGGAACTGACGAGGTGCGTTACCTTGATTTACTGCATGTTTGTGGTCGTGTTATTCGCTTCATTTTTTGAATTTGTTAAGAGTCTGTCTGTGTTGGGTTTTGTGGAGTTGTATTAGAATGCATTTTGCAAAGCGTCACAGTCCGCTCACTGGAGCATTCTCCGGTGCAGCTGGTGACATTCATTCAGACTGGTGCACGGTTCTTGCACAAGGTCTATACTGTTGTAATAGGACATATTTGTTTTATTATGGGGACCTATTGTGCTTATTTCCAGCACCATATTTTAATTCTTGGACTTTTTTAAAGTAGCTTTTCATGATTCACAATTCAAAATAATGCTTACTTATCCTGTATGAGGCCCTGGTGCAGCCGCTGAGTTCATCCTCTGTCTGGAATGAGAATTATTAGCCTCGTTTCTCCTCCGTTTAAGTCCGCTTTCTTTTGATTGGCTGCTCCATGCAAAAAAAATGTTTGAGCAGCAGGTGGACGAGGTCTCCATGATGACTAATTCATGGATATCCTTAGGAATGCCGCTCTCATCACGTGGATTTAAGAGTAGAAAAACTGGCTGAAGCAGAGTGTGAGCTTTTGCCTTACAGCAATTACTTGTACATATGTTGACCTTTTGAACTCTGGCCAAATTTATTCTGACCATCCACATCTGTAAAGGTGTGCATATATGACAGAAAATAAGGAAAAGAGTAATCACTATCCCCCCAAAAAACTTTGTACCCATATAAAATGTCAACATCACTGCACAGGATTCAAATGTGATAAATTATTGCTGTCATGTATTTGTTTATAAACCCCACGTGCAATCATAATGATGAAAATGTTTTGGTTTTTTAAAGATTGCTTTGTCATTCTTTAATTTCCCCCTTTCTTTACCCTTTATGTGTGTGTGTGTGTGTGTGTGTGTGTGTGTGTGTGTGTGTGTGTGTGTGTGTGTGTTTCCCTTTTCATTTCTCACCCACTGTTTCCCTTCTGACCACCACAAAAAATTCATTAGTGTGTTTTTATGTATTGATGTGTTCTTAGCTCGTGTTTATTGTGGTGTTTAAAACAGGGAATTACATTTGCAGCTATTTAGTTATGGCTTGTTGGCTTAACAATCCTCCTGAAAAAGAACTTGCTCTTTATTTATTTATATTTAGGTTGTTTGATTACTTTGTCATACATTTCATTCTAGCTAATGGGCACAATAACATATTATATGCTGGCAAGTATTGAGGACTGTATGTTGTGCTTTCATATATTTTTATTTTTCAGCATCAGCTCTGGCTAAATTCTGCAGCTTTTTAAAATATTCAATGAGCATTTCATTGATTCTCCTGTGTGGGTCTATGTTTGAGTTGATGTGTGGCTCTTTAAAAAAACAAAACTATCCTATTTAAATGAATCTGACCAAGAATCCTGACACCACATTTTACCAGGAGCCTGTAATTGTAATTTTGTGTCTCAAAAACGTTGTTTGACAAAACATTTTCAGCGTTTGCTGCTTTTGAGGGTTTAGTGTAACCCGGGATGTTCTGTTTTCTCCATCAAGCTACATGTACGCTGCTGTACTCTCATGTTTTATGCCAACCTGCAGCGCTCTCACATCAGCGGTGATGACAGTGGCCATTAGGTTCTTCATAAACATTAACAAATCTGTCAAATCCACATGAGATGAATGTTTGTGTTTGTTCTTTACCCCACTCTTCATTCACTGTCTAACATGTCTGTCTCTGTGATTATGATCACCAGTCAAAGCTGACGGGCTCCTCATGCAGCCAACCTGGATTTTACACATTAAAGCCTGTGTTTTTGTGTCTTTTTCTGCTAGATGATAAAGGTTTTGCAGTATAACAAGCCTCAAAGTGCCAGTGTCTTTCTACCACCACCAGAGGTCTGTTTAATTTCCTATTATTGCCCGTTGATTGTGTGTTGCTTTCCAAATTCAACTGTGCCTTAGTGGGTCCAATAAATCAGAGGTGCTGCTTACCTCAGACCCTGATTAATCATATTACCTTTTTTTTGTTGTTGTTAAAGAAATCTGTGATCAATCAGCTTTTTGTTCAAACACATTTGAAGCACTTGAGAATAACTGCTGCATAAGTGTGTCATCTGTGTAATCTTCACATTTTGTACCACCAGGATTCCCAGGACAGCTCAGATGGCATTCCCACTGCACCCCGCATGACAGGCAGTTTAGTGTCCGATCGCAGCCATGACGACATCGTCACCCGGATGAAGAACATTGAGTGTATAGAGCTGGGACGGCACAGACTGAAGCCTTGGTACTTCTCTCCATACCCACAGGAACTCACCTCGCTGCCCATCCTCTACCTCTGTGAATTCTGTCTCAAGTACCTCAAAAGCCTCAAGTGTCTTCAGAGGCATTTGGTAAGACTTTTGTTCTCTAAACCTTGGTTATGTTAACAGCTTACACCTGAAATCTGTGCTTCTAAGATTGTTTGACATTGCTTGTGTTGTTAGGTTTATTTTTTATTTCTTTCTTTTTTCAGACCAAATGTAATCTAAGGCATCCTCCAGGCAATGAGATCTACCGCAAAGGCACCATCTCATTCTTTGAGATCGACGGCAGGAAAAACAAAGTTAGTGGTGTGATGCTTCTTTTCTTTCTTTCTTTTTTATTCACCAGATATTTATTGTTGTTTATTTGTGGTTAATACATATTTTTATATTTTTCCAGAACTATTCCCAGAACCTGTGTTTACTCGCAAAGTGTTTCCTCGACCACAAGACGTTGTATTACGACACAGACCCTTTCCTCTTCTACGTAATGACAGAGTACGACTCCAAAGGCTTCCATATAGTGGGCTACTTCTCTAAGGTGCACAGATAAGGCAGAGAATTTTTTCCACACTGTGATAGTGCACTCATAACAGGAAATATGCCTCTATGTAAGCAGGAGTTTCCAAAGCTTATCATTATTTTTCTTCCCTTTGTGCAGGAAAAGGAATCAACTGAAGATTACAACGTTGCCTGCATCCTCACCTTGCCTCCTTACCAGCGAAGAGGTTACGGCAAACTGCTCATTGAGTTCAGTAAGTGTCGTATCATCAGCCAGTTTTTTAAGTTATGAACATTTCTGTCTTCATGTCACCTCTTGTAAACATCTGTTTGTGTCTGCCAGGTTATGAGCTGTCCAAAGTAGAAGGGAAGACGGGAACTCCCGAAAAGCCGCTTTCTGATCTCGGTCTCTTGTCCTATCGCTCTTACTGGTCCCAGACCATCTTGGAAATCCTTATGGACCTTAAACCAGACAATGGTGAAAGACCACAGATTACCATCAAGTAAGCAAATATTCTGGATCTTATATGAGCTATAAAAAAATGTTTATAGATGCATGTTTGGAGCTGAAATGTGTCGTCTTTGTACTTGCAGTGAGATCAGTGAGATCACAAGTGTAAAGAAAGAAGATGTTATTTCAACACTTCAGTACCTCAACCTAATCAACTATTATAAGGTGAGAGATGAGCACCAACTGTAAATTAACTGTTTACACTTTTCTTGAAAATACACGTTTAATTAGATTTGAAATGCTAAAGACCCAAACTCTGAAGCCTTGAATTTTTAATTTGAATAACACACAGATGGGAAATGTTTTTTCTAGAGGTAAGCCAGGGCTCGCAAAATCGCTAGCGAGGCTAGCGATTTTTTCCAGTCGGGCTACCAAAATCTATCTCTTCCCTGCCCGTCGGGCTGTTGTAGGAAGGAAAAATATATGTCAATGCTTTTGCATTCTTTCGGAAATGTAGCTGGGTAATTATGTCATTGGCATCGGTGAGCCACTGTCAATATGTGACATATTAAAATCGCGTTTGAATTTGTGCTTGTTTTTTGCTTTCACTTTGCAATCGCGTGAACTGTGTATAGAGAGCGACAGCACTGATCTGTGAGTGATGATAATTTGTGCACCAATTCCTCTGACATCGTCTTATCAATCGTTAGCTTACTATGCAAACATGACAAGTGAAATCTCCCGCAGCTTAAACATGTGAGAGGTTGATCGCGCAGAGAATCGCTGAGCGTTATGTGAGTGCCTGTGTAAAAGCAGCAGGATATATATTTTAGTTCTGCTGAGCCAAATAAGACAGGTCAGGGTGAAGAAGTGACAGCCAAAGAAAAGCTTACCACAAAACGGAAAAGTTATGACAAATCAGACTATAAGGCAAAAAGAAAGTGCAGCTTTATGGTTTCATGGACAAAAGAATTTCTGTGGCTGCAATATGACGAGCTAAATAACCAGGGCTGCACATAAGTGGTCCGCAGGTGCGCATTCGCTGTCAAAATAAAAAACGCGCACAAGATAAGAAGTTGCAACGCGTGTTTGCGTACATAAGATTTTCAGGAGGAGGACAGACATTTGTTTAGAACTCTTAAAGATGTCGAAGAATCAAGCTCCTTTAAGCAATTACTTTGGTGTTCCTCCACCTCCAAAGAAATGTCAGGAGTCTTTTGTGGTTCGGACCTCCTGCAACCACTTTTCCGTATTCTCGGGAAAGTGGTTGCAGGAGGTGAGCTGGCTTCAAACAAATGATGAACGCACAGAGATGTGGTGCAGAATGTGCCATGAAAATCCCACTCTAGCGGACAAAAACAGTGCTTTTTATATGGACGCAAACGCGCGTTGCAACTTCTTATCTGGTGCGCGTCTTTTATTTTGACAGCGAATGCGCACATGCGGACCACTTATGTGCACCCGTGTAAATAACATAATGTTCTGCCGGGTGTGTTGTTGGTTTTCTCTCGATTTCTGAGTCGACAAGCGCCTTTGTTACTGGAACCAGTCATTTTAAGAAAAGCCCCCATTAGAACCCATGAGAAATGCAAGAAATGCATTGTTGCTCATTCTGCAATATCTTTCCCAGAACAAACACCAATTGCAAATAACATACTAAAAATAAACCTGAGAAATCAGTTTAGAACAGCGTACTATGTTGCAAAGAGTGAACTACCACTGGCAAAATTTAGCAGTCTTTGCAAACTTCAAAAAGCAAATGCCCTAGATCTTGGTTCCACTTGTCTCTTACCCGTGACTTCAGTGGAAATTTCAAATTTGTGTTTCAACAATTTTTTGATTAATGTTTTGTTTCCGTTACAATATTATACATTAATGTATAATATTGTAACGGAAACAAAACATCAATCAAAAAATTGCTCTCTTTGTTATTCGGGCTACTTAAATTTATTTTGGGCTGCTAAAAACTGAAGAGTCCCTGCCCAAAGGGCTACCTGGGATTTTGAAATTTTGCGAGCCCTGTAAGCAGAATTCTAGCACCCGTTCAGCTTGGTGATTCGTCACTTAGAAGTCTTTTTTTTCTCCTTAACCAAATGAAAGAGGTTGAATGTTCGTTCGGCGAGCTTTGAAGATAAAAAAAAGAAATAGTAGAAACTAAACGGCGAGCTGTGACTTCACGCATATATGGGCTAAATCAACACTGATCATGGGGAAGTGGGCGGGACCACAGATGATTTTTCTCAACTTCCCATGAAGCGACTGAAGCGACTACCAGTGAGATTGAACAATACTGCCGATTCATGTATGATCTGGCAATAAAAACATTCTAGCGTTACCTAGGCCCTGAATGTGAGACCATTCGTGAGCGACCATCTTTGAACAGAGGCGGTGGTTTACGACACCAACTCTCTGCCATCTATAATCCAGTTTTGAGATCCCTCCCCAGACGCCTTAACGCCCACTCACATCCTGGGCCATCTGACCTCAGGAATTCGCATGATAAGGTGGGGCCAGGTTTCACAATGAACTCACCCGAAACTCTGGCTGATTGGGACCCACACCCAGTTTCACACCTTGGCTCAGGCGATTAGAGGACCATCAGGGGGTCCTTTTGTCCCTCTGTGGGGGGTCACTCCCACTAGGTTTATATCTGGGACTCTCCACCATTTGACCTCAGAACTGAAGAAGCTTCTCGGATGAGAGGTGAAACGTCTTCAAGTAACTTAAAGAAGTCCAGACGCTTTTCTTTGCAAGCTCCTTTGACTACGATGACCTGGATGACTGAGAACCTTCACAGACAAACAGCACAAAAAGACTGCACATTCCAAAGATTCTCCATAGGGTTAAAGCCTGGACTTTCTATTGGTCATTACAGTGTAAAAAACGCTGTTGTTTTGTAAACAATGATTTTAAATCCAGGTGGTGACTTTGTCTCAGCTCAGCTTTAGTATACCACATGCCAGTCTCTCGCAGCAGTAATCATTACTCGTGGGTTTGCCTCATTGTAGCAGTTTTTTTGTTTTTTAATACTCCTTTTGTGGCTTTCAAAGTGCAAAAGCCCTAATTTAATGGCTTTGTGAGGAAAAGCAGTAACACTCCCAGAGCGGGAGGTGTTGCTACGACACTGCAGCCGCACCTTAAATATTTAAGGCTCTGTTTTGTGAGTTGAAGAAGTTGAAAGCAGTGGAGCATCAGCATCTTTTCAAATGAGCAGATAAAATGATGTGTACTGACTTTGGTTTCTTGAATGCAGGGTCAGTACATTCTGACTCTGTCAGAGGACATTGTGGAGGGACACGAGAGAGCCATGCAGAAGCGGCACCTGCGCATAGATCCTAAATGCCTTCACTTCACTCCAAAGGACTGGAGCAAAAGGGGGAAGTGGTAGAGTTGGTTGCTGAATGACGCCAGAACCAGGGCAGCAGACACCCGACGCGAACGGTGGATCAGATCAAGGTTTCCCCTCGGCTTTCTCATCAAGAACCCAGGACTTCTCTTCGATAAGCAGTGAACATGAATTGTTTTGTTAAACGTTCATTCTATATCGTGAATCTAAAAGGCCGTCAAACCTGGGCAGAGGGAGAGACTGGTTAACAGTAACACCGCCAAAAACACAACACACCTTCTACTGTGTAAAAGATCCTGTTTATGATCAAAACAGTGCATTAAAAATGACAAAAAGGTGACTGTCTATCAGTGTAAAATGACAAACGCACAAACCACTGAAAGGTTGTTTTTATACACGTGATTTTAGATCCTATAGAACTGCTTCATCTGTTAGTCCACATTTTGTAAAACTCAAGTACATTTATTTGCTCTTCTTGTTGTTGTTGCTGTTCCCTTGACTACCACTGTGGCCACACCCTCTCATCTGCCATGTAAAAATGTTGTCATTAGGATCATTCGTATTCCAACAAAGTTCACTAGAGTCATAATTAAGAAACAAAACTAATGCCTGAACAACACTCCAAAATTTACTTTTTTCTACTTTGAAGGTTTTTCAAAGGTTGTTTTTTTTTTTTCCAAGGCTTCAGGACCTCTAAAATCTCTTCCTGGGTATAAAAGATTGAATAGTTGTTATTAGGAACTAAAATCAGACTGTGGATACTTTTATACTCTCCCTGTGACTAAGGCAGATGTTTATTTTGAGAGTTTAAAGAGGGAAATTGTACATTAAGACTTTTTTGGGGGGGGGTAAGTTTTTCTTCGAGTGCCTGAATATTAATGTTTCTTAGCTAATAATAATTATAATGCATCAGGCTGTTTTTAGTGTCACTTTACTAGGCTCATTTATAAATGTGAACAGCCCAATACTTTTGCATTATTTATTACATAAAACTCAGAACTAGGCATCAGTTATGTTACACGTTTGTGCAGTTATATATGTTCTTGGTTTGTGATCATTCAGGCCAATATTTCTTTTTCTTTTTTTTCATCACTCAAGCATATCAACCCCCTCTTGATTTAAACGTATATTTGCCGTGTCTGTACATACTGATGACAGAAGCCATGTTGAACTTTAAGGAATGTAAATTTCATGTACAGTCGTCTTTCTTTTTTACTCAATGTTATCTAACAAGCTGCACAATGTTTAAAAAAAAAAAAGACCTAAAAGTGATATCTTACCTTCAGTTTTGTGTTTTATGTTTACATGTCAGAAAAGGATGTTGAAATGATTTAGTATATCTTTATGTGGAACACTTCAGAGCGTTTGAACGTTTGATATAAAAAGAAAAGAAAAGCTGGCTGAATTGATTAAAAACAACGCGTCTTTATTGTGTTTATTCTGGTCTGAGAGCCACTTTCATCTCTGTGGACAGGTTAAGCCGTGTAAATGAATGTAACAAATTCCCAGTGGACACAGTGCATAAAGAGGGTGTTCAAAATTGAGTTAGTTTGTATGTAAAATTAAATTACATACATTTTTATGTAAAATGAATGCAGTTCATGTCAGAATGTGCAGTTTGGCAAGAAATTATTACTGCACCAGGAATGTGAAACAAGCTATCCAGCTTTGAGATCCGGTTGTCAAAAGGTGCCATACAGCCCAATAGATGCTTTACAGAGGGTGAAGAAATTGCCGTAATTGTTATTAATTAGTCCAGTTTTCCGCAGTAAAGTTTATGCAGTTGTTTTAACAGGTTGGCTCTGTCATCAAAAGGGGTGCAGGTGGTCCGTGAGCTATATACAAGCCCGATTTGTAGCCGGTGCCAAAAAGTGATTTCAAGTATGTGCCAAAAAAAAAAAAAAAAATGCAGGAATTGAAACTGTTATAAAGGACTTGTTGACCTATAATATGTCAAAAAATATTTCTCATGAATGGAATCCAGTCTTTGGGCCAGAATGAACATTCCTGTCACAAGATCGAAGCTGCAGTCAGTTTTTGACAAAGTGACTTTTATATACTCATTCATAAAATGTCTTTTTCAATGGAGATCTGGCCAAGAGGGCAACAGAAATGGTAACAAATATAACATAAGCATGTTTTATGTGACCAAACAAAGAAGACGGCTGATTACAGTGTAGGTGCAATGAGGAAAACGGATGCAAAACAGGTCATTTTAGATTTTATACATAACAGCTGCACACATCATGTTCACTACAGTCAATTTATCAATTCTTTTTTAATGTAAACATATTAGACATTAAAAACGGTTTAGAATATTTTCACGGAGTTTCAGTATAAAGCTTGATCACCAGGCGGCAGTATTGTGAACCCATCACCTGTGCGACATTTGAAGTTGAAACCACAGGACGGTCGAGCGGAGCTGTAATTACAACCTGACCTCTGTAATTGTGTTTGAGCGGCGGAGGAACTGAGTTAGACAACAACTGGAAGAAATTTGGTAACAACCTGCATGAAGAGCAGCACTCTAGCATGTTAGATAATTGTATGTTGTTTGTTTTTATTAGACTGCACGGTGCATGTTGCTAACGCACACTTTCCCAGCTGAACACGACACTGCAGTTTACTCTCTGGATGTGTAAAATGTGTAACAATGGATCACACCTCAGTGTCTGCAGGAGGCCTCGTTTATTGAGCACGTTTCCTCAGCGGACCGATCAATGGATCTGCTTAAAAGTGCGCTCAGGCTTGACGGCGTTTTAATGTCAGCAAGTCAGGTTTGAGTTATCAGCATCAGCATCACATCACACCAATTTTTCTCTCCCCACCTCACAGAGCCACACCACTCCCCAGGAGGACACAGGAATTTCACACTAATCTAATATCCTCTTCCTGACATCTAGATTTCCTCACCCTGAGTCTGAGTGCTGGCACATTTTTTGTGCTTTATGGGCCAAAAGTTTATTTTGGGCCCTGGTTATTTTTACTCAGATACACAGTTGGATCATTAGAGCTGCCAGTTTGGAGTAGTTTGGGCTTTACTTTAACAAGCTTGAATTTTAAGAGTCATTATTATGCAGAAGGATGAGGAGAGCCCATAATTTGTAATTGTTTCAAACTGCTTGATTATACCAAGCATGCCTCATAAAATGGAATATCCCACTAAGCATAACAACAGATTTCCACATGGTGTCACTGCCGCACTGAGAGTTGTAGGGTTGTTTGGTTTCTTGAAAAAAATCATGCTCCATCACTGCAAACTAAATATTTAAAGATGTATGTTTACCTGGAATTCAAGTGTAGATTGGGTGAGAATTGGATGTAATCCACGATGTTAAACCCGTCTGACACAAGGCTATTTTATAGCTTGAATTGACTTTAACCTTTCTTTTTCGCGCTGACTGTTCCATTGTTAGACGTTGGTGAAATTTGGTGTCACGCTCCGACACTTGCTGCCGATGCTTTCACTGGCTTGTTGTGCTCGTGTCTCTGCATCAAACAGAAAGCAAAGGGAAGCAGGCATCTCCGCAAAAACACCTCCTGACCCCTTATGAGGACACAAAGAGGTATGAATGTTTGCCACAAAAGCTGGTTTCTCTCCTCTCAACTCTGTTTTAATTTTTCTTATCTCCTCAAGACACACTCTACCAACAACGCAGGCCTCTCCTCTCTGCACTCCTCCCCGCCCCTGCCCCCAACCCCAGATCAGAGCCGCTGACCTCGCGACACACGCACACAAACACACACACGCTGCAACATATGGTACGGCCGGGACAAAACTCCACGCAGTAATTAGGGGGATGGTGCCGGACACTTGGCTCTGCTGCGGTGCAGGTTAAGCAGCGTGATACATCATCTCCTCTCGCGAGCACCATGCAAGGGTTTACCCAAATTGACAGGTATGTGCTTTTAAAGACGCTGCAGAGGCTGATGAGAGAGGACGGCCAAAGCTGTGTTGTTATGTATCCTGTGCTCTCATTGTTCTTAAGGAGGTTGATTGTTTGTTGTGGTCTTCCAGCACACTGAGCATGTTTGGGGAGTACGCAGAGGTCCTCTGCAAATAAACACTCTGTCACACACACACACTTGAGCACACACAACTGCCATTTTCACCTTTGCTTCTGAGGTTGTGTGCACTTTATCTCTCTCGTGCAGAAATTTCAGCGCTGGCGGGGGGAGAGTGACACTTTAAATGAACGTGTTTGATGTCACGAGTGTCGCTTTCCATCAATAAATTAGTCAAAGAGAGGTGGAGAAATCCTGGGAGGCAAAAGTCTTGGTACAACATTGCATCAGCATCGGGTCTGCCACACTGCTGCTCGTGTGTGTGTCACACACCGTTATATACACGAGTGTTTCGGGCATTTGAATCAGCAAGAAAAAATGTTTTTAACCACAGTCATGGCCCAGGGAGGGTTTTTGAATTCCAGCGTAAGAAACGCAGAGCTCTCCGCTTGGACGCCGCTGTCCGTCCGCCACTGCCTCAACCTCTCTCTGACAAGGAGAGGAGGAGGAGGGGGGCCGAGAGAGAGAGAGAGAGGCCGGGCGAAGCTGTGTGTGCACGAGAGAGAGCGAGAGAGGGGAGGAGGAGAAAGAGGGGGTTGGCTTTAGTGTGATGTGAATGGAATAGAATCAGCGCGAGAGGAAGAAAGAGGGAGGAGGACAGCGCAAATCAACCTGCCCCTTGACTTTAACAACAGAATAGAGCCGGCAGACACAGAGATCGGGAAGTGTGCATGCGTGTGCTGCTGTTTTATTTTATTTTTGGAGAGAGGAAGAGAACATCAGACAGGAGGAACTGAGGGAGGAGGAGGAGAAGGAGCCTCACCGTGGAGATAGATAGCAGAAAAATGCTGTCACGGGGAGAGAAGGGGAGGGAGTCGGCAGAGAGGAACAGGATGAAACAAGGCAGGGTTGAGCAGAACTGAAATGTGGAGGTAAGCCTTTTCTTTCCGTATTAAGATTTTACATTCACACTGCTGCCGCCCCCCCCACCACCACCACCGTCGCTAACACCCACCCTGTGTCCTCGTCCAGAAGAAGATAATGAATTCAGATTGATGGATCTGCACACCCTCTGTGTGCCACATACCTCTGTGTCGGCATGCATATTGCTCTGATAGACAAACCATCCGGCCCACCGACAATGTATGAGAGCAGCAGAGATGTAAAATGATGGGGTTGGCATCATGATATCTTGCAGCTTGTCCTCTGTCTTCCTCTCTGCCCTTTGTGCCATTGCCCCCCCCCCCTTTTTTTTTTATAAATGGATTTTATTCAGCCAGCTAAGGTCTGCTGTATCTACCATTTACACATTGCATTGTAGGTTTGAATCCAGCTCACAACCTTTGTCGCATTTCATCCCGGGCCTGCCCTCCTCCCCCTCCTCCTTCTCCTCCTCCTCCCCGTCTCCCAACACTAACCCCCTCCTCATCATCTATCCTGTGTCTCTCCATTGTGCGATCTGTTAACGAGGCCGGCTCGTCTCAAAAAACAGCGCTGTGACATTGTCGGGGTGGCACTGCGAAACCTTCGCCGTTAAGCGCTCCTGGCCGCGAGGGCAAGGTGGAGGGAGGAAAGAGAGGGAGACAGAGAGACGGGGGGGGGGGGGGATTGATGGAGGGACACTCGCGCAGAATGAAAGAGAGTCAGAAAGAAAGAAGATGCAGGAACAAAAAAAATAAAAAGAGGATCAGGATTTGCTCCAGATACATATTTTCAAAGACCGAAAAGCCGTCGGTCTGCAGTGGGCTGGGATTTGTGTGGATAAAGAGGATTGTGCACAGACAATGATGGAATGGAGAAGCACAACCGGGATTGGGGTGTTGTTTTCAAGGTGGCAGAGAAAATGAAAAATGAGGGATGCAGGAGTCAGTCCCCCCCCCCCCCCCCCCCCCCAACCCCCCACCTTCACCACACACACATACCATCCCCATCCTCTCCTTGCCCTCCGCACCACCCTACCCACCGCACTCTCTAATTTAAGATGGGGCTGTGTGTTTATGAGACGCCAGGGTTTCAGGTGCTGGATGGGCTGCTGTAGGGAGAGAAAAGCAGGGATGAAGAGCCGATCGAGAGGGAAGACGAGCAGCAGCAGCAGCTTACATAAGCCAGTGCACTCAAAGGACGGGCCATTTAATTTACATTGAGCTGCCTGGCTGCTCATCCACTGTGGTGTTCACTGTGGTTCACATTGGCTTTTTCTTTTTTTTTTCAAATGATAAAATGCAGTTTGACCTGACTGGATGAAAAGGAAGGATGTGCGATGACCTTAAAGCGTTGTGTCGGTGTTCCCGAACAGGAGGGCGTTATATTTTTCTACAATCTCAACTTTCTTGCTGGACAGTTCAGTAGAGTGAAACCCCAGCCTTGCAGGTATTTATCGCGGCGAACGATTAGGATGTCTGCATGAAGTGCACCGGCATAATGGTGCTCACAGCGTGCAGCCTGCTCATACAACTCAGCTGCAGATGACTTTTTGTTCTGCTGCCATCCACTGCGTCGCACTTACGGCGTATCGAGGCAGCGCAGTCCTCGGTGTGGGCCATGCCCAAAGGATAAGTGAAAAAGGCCCCTGTCTATAAAAAAAAAAGAAATCTGAATGCGTGTGTGTATTTTAGAAGAGCAGTTGCGCGGAAGTAAAATGCCATTTCAGAGGATGGCAGCCCTAATGTAACCGGGATCCTTTGTGTCTCCTCGTGGTCTGTAGTTTGCTTTCTGCTTGGCCAAATAAAGCAAAATAAAGCACCTGCTGCGTTTACTGCCTCCTCTGCAGAAAGTGTGTTTTCTGATGTGAAACTCACTCCTCTGTTGGTAAAGCAGTGGAGCAGTTAGCATCAGTCGCTTTTCATTAAGCAGATCACCACAAATAACAATAAGTCTACCTGCTGCAACTTTGGAGTTAGAGCCTTGTATGTGAGTGAAGGTGGAAGATCTTTTGAGAATTCATTTATTTTTGATACTAGGAAACAGTGCAGATGTTTTTAACACCCCCCCCCCCCCCCCCCCACACACACACACACACACACACACACGCATGCCATAAATTTTCTAGCACTTAAAAAAAAAAGAAAAATGTTACACCATGGCATTACTTTATGATTAATCAGCCCTCACATCTGCTGCAGTTGATTGGCTAATTATCTGACTCAGCTCCATTTCTGTATATGATGACATCCAGAATATGAGCACATTATGGAGTCTATTTTGGCCTGGGCCCACTTGCTGGTCTGCCTTTATGAAGTTTGTATATGTATTACATTGGTTATTTTACACATTTGATATAAATTCTCAAATGCTAAAAGCGACCTTTAACCTGACACTTTGTTCTTGGCCGCCCTCATATATAGAAAATGAAATATCCACAACCAAAAGCATACAGCGAGCAGGCAGCTTTCAGCAGCCCTGACAATGTGTGTGTGTTTTAATGCGGCACCCTATGTGTCCTCTCCCATGAGAGGCTTCCTCAGTGGGACTCATTCTGTATCTGGTTGAGTAGCAGGGGAGCAGAGTCGCGGGAGAGTCTTGAATCGATCGGCCCGTTTTCATTTCCTGAACCAAACAAGAACCAAGAGAGCTGGGCTCTGTACATGCGAGCGTCATGTGGATGCAGAGCTGTCAGCTTCTATTGTTCCTTGTTGGCGACGCCATAAATTTGTCCTGCTCTCCTTCAGCTGCTGTTTATACCAACCGTCTCCTCTGATAACAGAAACAGTATAGCCCATAGTTTCAGGTTTGCTTCATACCGTGTTCCTGCTCAGAATTAAACCACGATGCCTGAAGTGACTCTCTTGTCCACACAGCAAATAGATGACAGTCCTCACCTGACAGCATGAATGCTGCCAAAGTGTTACTTTGAATTCGCTCTGCACCACAAAGCACCCCCGTTTGATCAAAGCGATTTTTATCTGGTTTTGCACTCAGTGAGAATCAGATAAACATATCGCGAGGTTACCGGGCAGATTTTGTCCTGGTCTTACTCAGCATTATGTCACTCCGCTTGTTTTGGAGCCATTTTGCATGGCTACACCCCAGCAGGCTCCCTGTGGGTGCTCAGTTAGGAAGGGCTGTCGGAGGTGGAGACTTCCTCACATCTGATGGCAGGATGCCGGCAGCATTAGCCACAAGGTAGATCCTCTTAGCTCATGCTCTCTGCTGTCACCTGCTTACTGCTGACCGGTGATCTCCTGCAAGATCAGGCCTCTTTGGGGGGGTTTTTTGTCAAGGCTTTTGCCCTTCTCCACCTGTTCAGCTGCACAAATAGAAAGCGGCATAATAAATGTTGGAGAATGACTCATGATTCACAGCGTCAGCTAAAGTAGGACTGCACAATTGAGATATATCAGCATGACAAATATTCAGGGAGAGTTTTACCGTCTCGGGAGTCAATCCTCACGGGCTATTGTCTTTTTGAAAATAAGCATCGAAATACTTAACTATTAAAACGGTTCCCCCCTGTGATTTCTGCTGCACGCACTCGCATGTGCATGGGACAATATTGTTAGATTTTCATAAATTACACGAGGAAAATTTCGAGCACTTTCAAAACCCGTCAGAAAACCCATCAGCTTTTTGAGTGTGAAATCAAGGACGAACTGAGAAATTGGCCCTTCGTGTACAAAAAGATGTAACCGCTGGCGGTGAATCACGCTTTAGACCTTTTAAATAAACGATGTTGTAATTGTTCTGATGGGTATCATGTCTTCTGTGTAGAGAGAGGGAAACAGAGCTAGGCATGTCCAACAACGCGCCCCTGATGTAATAGTCCTAAAATATGTGGAAGCTGCTATCTTCATGAGACATATTTATGTAAGCATCTGCTGTTAACACAGCCCACATGAATACAATCCCACTTTTTACTCCGTGTTGTGAAATGCCCCCTTCCAGAAATATATATTCAAGCTCATTGTACCAAATCGCAAAGTACCTCTCTCAGTTATGTCATACATACATTAAACCATTAAGCGGTGCAGTGGCTCCTTCTCATTGTTCTCATTGCTATTACAGGAGAGAAGTGCACTCTGGGGTATTCAGAGCCACTGAAAGCAGACCAGGAGCAACCGTTCATGCTCGTGCCACGTCACTTTCATCGCCGCATTCGATCGATAGAGATCAAAAAAAGCAGAAAACATTTTTAGGCTCTGATAGGAGTTTAAAAATACCCTCATAAGGTTTCTATTTTGGGGATGATACTTGACGTATTAGAGATTGCCTCTGTGTTTGTTTCAGGCTGAAGAGGCTCTTTGGGCTGTCACAAATTTGAGAAGGAAGTTGCATTCTCAACCGTTTCATTTGCATGTTAAAGGCAAATAAAGAAGTAAAGAGCAGTTTGAGCAGGTACCTTAGAGCTCCACATCGTCTCTCTGTGGGGCACAGCAGCGACCACACACAGGAAACTGAGAGATGTGACCTTAGAGGCGCAGAGGAGAGGTTTTTTTTGTGTTTAGCTTCTGCCACATTTCCCCTCATTCTAGGTAAAAAAAAAAAATGCAGTAAAAAAAGGAAAGAATTAGGGGAGAAAATACACTCTACATACTTTAGATTTAAGCAGATTCAGTCTGTGGCCCGGTGAATCACCAATCCCCATTACTGCACACTTCCCAGAATGCACAGCGTGCATTTTCATTCACAAGTGGAAAGCCACAGATGTACGGAACATGTTCCCTGTTTTGACTGTACCCTACGCACATAGCATCACATCAAAACCCTTCAGTAAACGCGCTGTTTGCGTCATCGTACTTAACATATTGGTGCATGAGCTACTCTTTGCTTCCCTTTTTTCTATCTAGGTCAGAAAGTGCCGTGACGCTGGTGCAAATAAAACAAGTGCCACCAGGCAGTAGTTTGGCTGCAAAGTGCAGCAAGGTAGCCGCAGTGTTCACATGTGCAAAATAATAGTTTGTCAGCAGGGTTTGGCTTCATATTTTCACACATATGTTGGTCTTCTTTGTAAGTAGCTGCATTAGCATCAGGGCAAAACTTTGCTTTAGAATATTTGCTCTAGAGGTGCTGGTTGAAGGGAATCGAGCTCTGCACTACAGCTGCGACATTTACATATAATGATGCTCATAGCTGTGGATTTCTTACAATATTGAAATGTTTTAGCACAAAAGACAAATCGTATTATCCAGGGGGAAATGGAAACGACAACTTCCTTGTGTGTGGTTTTTTTTTTTTTCAGTACTTTGGTCGAGCTTGATTTCCGTATCGAAGACGTCGCTACACAAGCAGGGAGAATGGCTTGATGTGAGGCTTTACAGATGCCCGCGCATCTGTGAGAGACATTAGTCTATTTCTCCAAATAATGATAGCAATTTGTGTCCTCTGAGCTCATAATGAGCGTAGATGGAACCAGTGTAGCTTGTAAGCGTGATGGCACCATTTAAACGTGGCCTTTACTGACTCCTGTACCCCGAAGTCATAAGCAACACTTATTTAGAGTGAGTGAGGACGGCATTTGATTCGATTTGCTCCAGTAAACAAAGATGTTGAGCTTAAAACGTGTGATGAATTCAGGGCATCGGCATTGCAGCTATTTTATGTGTCTTTACAGCAGGGACAGTGAGGAAGCAGAGGATGTCGGAGTCTCTTCCTCTGGAAGTAGACAGTGTACAGTTACTCTTCAGCGTGCCTTTAAAGCAATATTGAGCAATCTCGTTTCCTCTGCCTCAGAGCTGGTTGCACAGATGACGGAGGGGTAACAGTGAACCGTTGAGCCTCAATATAATAGATACAGTCATGAAGTTGAGGGTCAGTTCCTTTCTCTGTCACACAAACCCAGGCACACAGAAACGGGGCATTTGCAGGGGGACAGCTGCTCTTCCTGTCTCTGTGTGGACAGCGTGCAACATCTATAAGGACACTGTTTTATAGAGTCAGCAGACGCACACAAAGACACACATGCTCTCAAAGTACCTCTCGCATCTGTGCCTTAAACCTCTCTGCCTTCGTCTCTCTCGTGGTGTGCCACAAGGTGTATTTTCAGATTTACAGGAAGTGGCAGTGCTCTGCCAGCGCGCAGAGTTGATGTCATGGCAAATAACATGTAAAACAATAGCATGAGTTAAGTATCTTTATTTAACTGTGGACAAACAGCACCACAGTTGTGATAGAAAGAAAATTTGTGCATGAGAGTGCGTGAGTTGTGCATTGCGCTGTTTAATGCAAGAGGAAGTTCCTGTAGGTTGTAATACTATAGAAAAGGCTTTTCGGAGCATACTTCCTCTTTGCATTTAGGCGGGCAATTAAAATAATGCAAAATGATCACCAAATGCAGTGATTTGTGAAACTTTCAGATTTGTACTTTGTGCTCTGACAGCCTCTTCTTCCATTTTAGCAGCTTGTTTTTCAGCTTACAAAAAGACGGCCAAAAAAGAACTGAAACTGGACGAGACACCACTGGAGTCACACGTTAGATGACCTTAACCATACTTGCTTACTGTAAGAGACGAGGCACATGTACAGAGAGAGAAGTCGGGCGCAGTCTTAGATTTAAAAAATAAAAAAATCATAACAAATAAGCTCCAGTGATTGCTGTGTGTGTGCGTGGATGGACAAGGGAGCAACCAAACAATGAATAATTAACATGGTAAACCCTCGCCCCTTTTTACCCCGTCCTATTAATAATGTAATAGACTCATTTTCTGTCTTTCAGGGAGAACAGCTCTCCTTGAAGTATGAAATCTGTTAAATTGTGTTGAGTGGCCTCTCTATCTATAGAGTTTAGAGGAAATCTGTACCTCCATATATAGTCATGACAAACAGTGCAGTACAGCAGAGCTGATGCAAACACAAACGACACTTCACTCTTTTTACTTATTGGTCATTTTGCAGGGTAGTACATTTAAGTTCTCACTGAACTAAGTACACCCGACAGAACAATAAAGCAAGCAGACAGTCTTGATGTCATAGACTGTAGGTAAAAGATGGATGTAGTGACTATGACCTCATCTACTGATTTCATGAGCCTCAATTTCAGTATTCTGGCTGTGGTCATGTTGGTTTCTTACAGCAATATGTTGAAGAAAGAGTGATGAGCTGAGTTATCAGCTCACGCTAACAGGTTTGTTAAGCATAGGTTCTATGGGCACAACGCACAGACACTTGCACAGCAAGCCATAATATTGTTTTGTTAGCTAAATTAACATTTTTAAAAAAGGCACCACCACTGCAACCAGAGACCCAAGTCATCTCTTGTGCCAGGCAGTGAACTTGTTTGACTTTTATCTTGTCTCCCTCCTCTCACCCCCAGCTGGTTGCAGCCCCTCACTGAGCCTTGTTCAGCCAGAGGGGTTTTTTTTCCTGTTAAAAGGGAGGTTTTCCCTCCCACTGTCGCCGTGCTTGCTCATAGGGGCTTGTTTGATTGTTTTCTTTGTTTTTTCTCTATTGTGGGGTTTTAATCATACCCGACCTACGGTGGCCAGCTGGAGACAAAGCGTATACAAACTCAAAAACACAACGGAAGTGCTCCAGGACGCTAGGGGCAGTGTTGAGCTCGATTTGCAAAATAAACAGCAAGTTTGTTGCAAACACATGGACTTGGATACCGGCGGAAAACACCTGCAAGGATAGAACAACCACGCTTTATAAGAAAAGTAATGTGCAAACTGTTGTTTGTTTGATTTGTTTTTAATTACTATGAACGTTTGGTTTATGATGGAGTCAAATCTGACGTTAGCTAACAGTCAGTGTGCTTTGCTCAGAGAGAAGCTCAACACTGCCCCTAGCGTCCTGGAGCACTTCCGTTGTGTTTTGGAGTTTGCACATGCTTCGGAGTTTGCACGTGCTTCGGAGTTTGTTCGTGCTTCGGAGTTTGTGCGTGTTTTGGAGTTTGTACGTGCTTTGTCTCTAGGGGCCACCGTACCCAACAGTTGATGTGATTTGACGTTATATAAATACAAGCGAACAGAATCAAATTGAATTTATTTCTACTGAAATTTTTAACATTTTAACATGAAAGTCCATTGGAGTTTACTGGCTCGTTAAACCAGCCTTTAGCGTCAAGTTGTAGAACTGCATTTTTCATACTTTGTCACTCATGCTTCAAAATACCAGATGCAGTCATTGCTTTCTTGTTGAGCCGTGACACTTCGATTGTCATGAAGAAAATAACTGCCGACAACAACTCTGACTAACCACTCTCCTGTCAGCATCACCTTGAAGTTCTGCAAAAACATAATAAAAGCAAGACTAAAAACAATTCTTTCATTCCATTAGTGATGATGGATGTGTACTATCAAAGGCAGAACTGCACAGAAATTTTCTGACAGGCTCTGACAGGTCATACTTGTTGGCTTGAGTACCTGTGTCACTGCAAAATATTGCTCACAGTAATGGCAGATGTATTTCTTTTGAGACTCTTCAAAAACCTGCTGTTTTTCTTGTCACCTTGATAGCTATCCTCTTTGTTAAAATCGGCCCATTGAGCACCAGGTGCCAACAGGAATGGAGGCTTATGTGTCTTTGGGGACCAATAGTTGAGACGAGCATTTGCAAAACTGTTTGAATTAAAAAGAAGAATAAAACACATCACAAAAGAACGAGAGTGCATCATCTACTTAGAAGCCTCTGGACTTGGCCCACTTCACTGTTTGCAGTGTGGTAGTGGGTCCATGAGGAAGATTGAGGAAGCCGGAGCAAGTGTTGGGCATTAGAATGTACTCATTTTTTGAATCAAGTCCAGCCACATTAATACACATTTACTCTCTTGAAAGCACTGCAGCTGCTCCGGCTCGATGTCACATATTCGGAGGCAGAGCAGGAATGCAACCTGATCTCAAATGTAGCAGGACTGCGAACGATCAATAATGAGAGTGAGACTGAGCCTGGCTTTAAATTTCCCCAAATCAATCACTGTTAGGAGTTGATTTAGACCTTGTGGTTAAGAATCAGCAAGACAGCTTTTAACTATAAGGATAGACAGTGGTGTTAGAGGAGCTGTCCTGCAAAGCTGGACACTTTCTAATAGCTGCCTGAGTCAAACTGTGTGTGTCACTTTATGGTCACATGTCAAAACAGTGTCTTTTGAAAGACTTGCATGCATCTGTGGCGACAAGTGTGGTGTTTCACAACTTCAGCTTCGTCTTTGAAAGATGCCAAGCACAGAAAGAAGTTGCAGGTCGAAATGACCGCCACAACCTGACGTGATGGAGTTGATAAGCCTGCAGTAACTTTTGCCACTGATCAGATCTAATTGCTGCTAAGCTGTTAAGCTGATTGCTGCAGCTTCACCCAAAGGGAAACCAGATCAAATCTCTATCGTCTTGATCGGGAGGCTATCTTTTTTTTCACGGTCAAACGCTTGCAATGGCTGCGCCATCGGCGGTAATTACGATAAAAGCACATGAGCTGAAGGTTGAGTCACTTTAACAAAGTAAAAAAAAAAAAAAGTGCTCATTCACTCTGCAGTGTGGCAGCCAGTCTCCAATAAGTGTGGTGTACAAACGATGACGACACACATCCTCTCGGAGTTCAAAAGTCACTCGTCTCTTCCTGTTTCACAGGACGTAGACTCGCATGAGCCGGTGCAAAATAAGTCAAGCGGCCGTGACTTCCCCAAAACTGTGCATGTTTAATTTGACTCTCCTCTGACTTCCGCGTGTGTCCTAACGTTGTACACAAGAGGCACATTAACCTTGTCCTGGACTTAACACGGACGTGGTACTCACCTACTGTCATCAGTTAAGCCAGCCAAGCCCAGAGCAGTAATGGTCCTTCAAAGCCCATCTGGTGCACTATGCAAAGACAGATAATACTTAAAGATTTTCACCCTGTCAGGTATGTTTAAAGAATAATTCTCTTTGAAGCATGAATGTCTGATGAAAGTTACAAACTGAAGTATATGTTTCTTCTTTTTCTTAAAAGAAAAAATCAGTTTCTCCCTTTAAATGTTTAACCTTCAGATATGACGAAGAGGTCGAGCCTCAGTGTTTGTGCCTCAGGTTTCCACTTCCCACTTGTAAGATGAGTGATGGACCGGGGCTCGCTTCTTTGTGATGCAAGTGAAGGCCTCAAACTCAGATTGAGATGAACACAGTTAAATGCTCCACTCTTCAGTACAACAGTTTCGCAGCATGAAAATTAGAATCCATACTAGTATGTGCAATAAAGCTCGAATGTGAAAGATAAGTTACGTTTTCAGAAGCTTATTTTATGACAGGAAGTCTGTTCACGTTCCCCTTTCGCTTAAAAGTTTCAGGTTTTAATTTTTGCGACGAAATCAAGAGCCATATATTGTCATGGCTTCTGATGCGGGAAGCATTACTTGGCATTAAAATAAACTGTTTTAGCATGCGTAACACGGAGATCATTACCGTCCAGAGGCCGAGTTCTGAGATGCAGTATTAAACACTGCTGTCTGCATGTATTATTAAGTTTCTCAGGGATGGAGTCTGGCTCTTGCATCATGGGAGTATCTGCAGGAAAAAGCAGGCAGCAGCCTCCCAGTGATCTTAGCAGATGCAATGGAGCTTTAAAAAAAATATTGGAGAGCATGAGGTGCATGCCTGGGTTATACAACTGAATATATAACTAAATAGAAAAACAAAGAAACTGCAATCATTTTTATATATTATTTATATAGGACCAGTTCCAACCAGCAGTTTTGGATGATAGGCAGGAGAATGAAGCTGCTGTTTTCGCTAATTTGGGGTGACAGAGATCACGTGTGGGGAAAAGTCAATTTAAATGGCAACGCAACCAGATCACGAAGGTGTAAATCATGACCAAATCACATTCTGTGCTCTTTATTGATGCCATTTAATTCAAACAGTTGAAGTGGTTTGCGCTAGCCAGCCCAGACAGTTACGGGTCAAGTTTCTGGTAATGTGGTGGTCAAACTGTGGCTTGGAGAGCATCGGGGGAGGTCAAGCATAGTTTCCAGCAACTCCTGCGTCATCTGACGTAGGCTAATCTGTGGATGTAGGCGCGTTTGTGCATATTTGGAGTAGATAGCTGATGTGTCATGCTACATGCTATATCTTGAAAAGAAAGTTGAGCAGCATCTCCACGGACAGCGACTTGCTGTTTAACCTTATTGTGTTAGAATATGAACGACATCATAATGATGGCATCAGCTTTAGCCTTTTTCTAGTAGCAACAGCATTGTTAGGATATTGGATCCTCTAGTGCTAATAGATTTTAAACCAGCGAGATACAGAATCATCACATGCACATGCACATTTACAATCAATGTACAATCAGCTGTACTGAAAGCTTTTGAGAAAAGAGCTTCCCGTTACTGTTTATTGTCTCAAGCCTAATATCCTAAGTTATTTTTTATTGCACCCTCAGTCAGTCCTGCTATTATGAGATGATCCACTTATGGTCATATTAGAGTTTGGTTTAAGCCAGACTGATATTTGCTCATAAAATTGCTCAGCTTGGTAGATCTTGGGAAAACATTAAGCTGGTTTTCAATGATTTGTGCCGTAGCAGTTTATGTGCATGTAGCAACAAAACCCCAAAAACATTAAAAATGCAAATAATGGCTTCCTAAATATATTAAACAGAAGCTTGAGGGGGCTGGGACAAAAACACCAGTTCCTCTTTGCTTTGTACTTTTTCACAAGGTATATGACGCACTTCTCTGTCGTGGTAACACACAGGACAGTTTCTCTTCAGTGACTTCAGAGAGAATATGTATTTTTGACACCAGTGTGGCTCTGTTGAAGATCTTGTTGAAGACGTTTTGTGTTCAAAGGTAAGAAAGGGACTGATTTGCTTTCAAACAGGAAAAAGAAGAAGAAAAATCGTGAGATTTTAAAATAGTGTTTTACGGGTTTGGAAAAATTGGGGGGAAAATGTAAACCTAGAAATTATTGGAAAAGTAACGCAGGTCAAGTTGATGAATACCCAGGTAACCGAGTGTGCATATCAGTTAAGAGCTGCTGGAAAAATAATTATATTGATATGTCTGAGGAGACTCACCTGCTCAATTAATGTTGATGCTTTTTGTCCGAACATCAGAACGTCAGACTCCGTTGAAGCTGTTGCTCTGATTGGGATATAACGTCTGGCTTCACGTGGAACACATATAAGGCACGGCTTGAGAAAGACCAGGACCTGGACTCAGGATGGATGAATCATCCGCTGTGTAGTAAAACACTTAGCAAAGAATTTGAGAGGCAGCTAAAAGGGCCAAGCCACAGAAATAATGGCTCTACTCCATCTCCCGTGGTCAGTGCTACCCTTTCACTCAGTGTCAAACCCAAAACACAGCACCCAAAACAGAGACTGTTTTGGGTGCTGTGTCTATAAATTGCAGTTGCAGAGTTACTGTGGCTAATTATTCCTTTGACACATGTGAAGTCACCCCACTGCCTGGTGGTGGCTGAAACCCACAGTGAATCTACTGCTTCTTCAGGATTTAGACTTTGATTAGAGTTAGTTTCAGGCTTGCTTCACTACATACAGAGAGTCTGTCAAATAGACAGATTCATTACCCTTCTGGTATCTGGACTAATCATGGTTCCATGCATAGTCACCCCTAAAGGCTCATTCTGAACTGCTAAACACACCCATCATGCCTAGTAAACACCCGGGGTCAGGACAGTGCTAGCAGGTGACACAACTTTTATTATCTCATTGCAACATGGCCTCTGAAGCTCGTTAATCATTATTTTAATTGACATAAATAAGTTGTTTTTTTTTAAATTTAAGATGCACTGTATTGACATGGATTGTGCATTCATGCATGGCCAGTTGTTTTGGCAAATGTATGGAAAAGGCAGGCTTTTTTTTTTTTTTTGTAAAAGTGTATATCAGCAATGTTTAAAACATTGCTCTTTTGCATGAAAGAAACTCTGTACATTTCCCTCAGATGTAGAAAATACACCCGTGTGAAGATGCGAATCAACCAAATCGGCCAAGTTCGGTGCCATTTTTTTTAAAGCTGCTTCCAGTTCAGTTCTGTCTGATTATGATAGCAAAACATTGCAAAAGCAGAACACAGATGTCTGCTTATGATCAGTTTCAGGTACTCCAGGACAATGGGAACCTATGAGGAACTACAGTAATCATTTGGAGAAGCACCTATAAATATCCTAAAGATGAGCTTTGGGAACGCCCATTTAATATTTCTGGTTTCATGTAAAAAAAAAATATGAGAACTAATTTGTGGTAAATGAGCTGTGACATGTATTTGGTACAGAGGTGCACCGCATATGTGTAAAGTAAGTTATTGTAATCCTAATAATCATTTAACAGCAATTTAACAAGGTCACCACTGCGCGCGTGTGTTCGTATTTATGGCAGATGTTAAGCAGCTGGCGCACTGTGGAAAACAGTCACACATTGTGATGTGTTTGCAGATTGAGTGCTACCGTAATATTTTGTAATGTTGTTAGATTTTGTCAAAGCTGGAGCATCGAGACAAATTGTCGGATGCACAGATGTGTTTTGTTGCGGTGCAAACTGTCGCTTTTGTAATCCCGCGGCCATCACTCTGATACACGTCTATGTATGCGACACCTACTGTATATAATGTCTGTTACTAACTTTCATTCTTAAAAACTGAGAAATATGAATCCCATCAGTCACAAATATGTTTTGATTTTATGAAAGGAAGTCGCAGCATGACAGCGTCCACCTTGTTTTCCTCGTAAATAAATAAATTAAATAAATAAAAAATTTTTTTTATTTATATAGCTTTCTAGACAGAATCAGAAAGTGCTGCACATAAGATAACAAATAATAAAAGGGTAAAACAGACGATATAAAACAGGCAGAAATTGAACCAAAAACAGTTTTAAAAAGGTGAGTTTTGAGTTGTTTTTTAAAAACAACCACCACCGAGTTCTTAATGTATGAGGGAGAGAGTTCCACAGTCTCGGGGCCACAGTGGCAAAAGCTCTGTCACCCTTAGTTCTCATCGTGGTCTGTTTTAGAGCAAGTAAGCCCTGATCAGATGACGTCAGGGACCTGCTGGGGACATAGGGCTGTAGCAGATCGTAGATGTAGGGAGGTGCCAATCCATGCAAGGCTCTAAATGTCAAGACCAGGATCTTAAAATGTACTCAATTCAACAGGAAGCCAGTGTAGCTGAAATAGCAATGGTGTCACATGTGAATACTTGGAGGTTGTCTTGTTCTTATAGTTTACCATACATTATGAACATGAGCGTCACCAGTCGCGGGCTTGTTTGACAAAAGTGGAGCTATTTCGGTAAACAGGGTTGTTCTAAAGCTTCGGTGGACTACATGCCACATAGAGAGGGTGGCACCAGGCAGGTTGCTATGGAAACAAGGACTGATTCATGGTTTGAGGTCCCGAGAAGCTCAGGAACATGTGAATTTTTACAAAGGGCCGACTGATAAGTGTCCAAGTTCAACCAGCACTGTGTGTTGGTGGAGAGAAGGAGTGCTTCTGGTGGACCTCAGGCATTCAGATTGTTGTTGGAACAACATGAAAGCAATCTGCGATTTTTTTTAAATCTTTTTTTTCCAAAAACAACCTGCTGCCAATAATCTACACCCCCACTCTGAGACGGTGGAGAGAATTGATTGCTCACACTTTTTCAAAGCATTGTGAAGCATGCAGATGACGCTGCATGTAATGATTGCAGATAGGCATAGACGCAGATCATTTGTGCACACATAGGTGTTGAACATCTGAAAGTTTCCAGGAGGGAACATGAGCAGGTTTTTAATGTCAGAAGCTGCAGCACTCCACACACACAGAGGCAAGCAAAGCGGTTAACTGGTGCTCATTGTCAGATCAGGAGTCTCGCATGAAAGAGAGGAGTATGGGAGCTTACTGGGGGCCTAATTAAAACAATACTATAATACTAAAATACAGTGCAAGCAATATCCACCTTTCACAATTTCAAAACAGAAAGTAAAACAGCATTTAACAGTTCATTTACATAGATTGAATAAGCTCTGCGGTAGATGAAATTCAAATGGAGCAAAAAACCCCTTATGTAATGCAGCTACACTAAAACATCAGCAGGCGCATTTGATGTCAGTGTTTTTAAGTTCAAAATTAAAACACGAGGACAGCTCGTGGCTGTTGTTTTCCAAAGGAACAGTGCACTCAACAGAGAACGATATTGAGTGAACAGCACTTGTGAAAATTCAGGAATTGCATTTTAATTTTTCAGTATTAGATTAAGATCGTCGCGTTAATTAAGTCCGCTCTGGGCTTCCACGGGAAACCCCGACTTAATCAGAGGTGCTAAAAATGAGAAGACTTTTGCCCCTAATTCAGTACTTCACCGTGCTTTCTCTTTCCCATTCCAGGCATGCAAAATAAGCGTCTTCACTCTAGTTCAGACAGATATGAAAGTAATATTATATTTACACATAGTTACACATATTACTCATTCACACAGCGTATCTGTAACACTGTTACAGATAGTAGCCAGCCGTAAGGATAAACATTTACGTACACGCAGAGCCTCGAGGTACCACGAAGAATGCTGAGGTCACGTCCTTGGCTTGTTTCTACAAAGTTTGGGGATTAAATAACCTGAGGAGAAATTTACACTTAGAGTGTTTACAGATGGTGATTGCTTTTAGGTTGGATTAGAAACTTGAGGATATTCCAACTAAATATACTTAAGTTAATGCTGAAAACACAGCATGTTTGTCTGAAGTAGTCATCGAGAGGTGTGCACACAACGCAGATTCAATTTTTATCAGTAAGAAATCACAAAACAGCTTCTGAAAATCTATGGCAGCTTGTATTATTAGTGTATTATTAGTTTATAACACAGTTCAGATCAATGATAACATGTCTATAAAAGCATATTGTCAGAATAATGGAAAAATAGGCACTGAAGGCAATGTTGAATGTGTTCCAATGAATGCTTTGTTAGAATAAACAATAATAGAGAAGTCTAATAATCATTGTTTCCCCTTTTTCAAATCTAGACACAATCTCCTTTAGAGAGAACTTCCTGCTCACAGTGCTCATATCGATGATATAAGCTGACCTTCACGTTCATTAGCATATCTTGACACGCGAGCAAATGAACAAATAAATTTGATCCTTATTCAACGTTTGCTTTTTTTTAAAATGCATTTTTAGCGCCAACGTTTAAACTGCACGTTGATATTTTCTCTTTGGGTGAAAAAAATCAAGCGAACGTGAGCAGCAGCAAGGAGGGGAAACCAAGATTTCTTGTGACTTCCTCACTATTTGGCATATTTTTGTGTTGTGTGTGTTTGTGTGTACTTGTATTGTGCATGTTGTGGGGACCTAAAATAGTTTACACAATCACGCTGTGGGGACTCGACCCCTTTTTCGGGGACAAAATAAAAACCTCTAGGGGGGCCGGGGTTAATGCAAGTAGCGGTTGGCGTTAGAGTTGGGAGAAGGAAATGAATGTAAGTCAGTGTGATGTGAATGTGTGTGCGCTCTGCACCGCTGCACCTGCTCTTTAGGCTGCAAGCTCGATAGAGGAGATGGGTGCTTTAAAAAAAACTAGACAGGAAGAAGCTTCGTACCTTATTGAGAGCGACAAAAAGGTTTCAGCTTGAGTTGATTGACGTCAGTTTGGTCCAAAACAGGGTGCGAGCAACAAACGATGACACAAACAGGCTGATCTGTACCTAGGACAGAATCCACTTTGACGGTAAGTCGGCTTTGTTGAAACAAAAAAAAGATGAATTCTTTTAGGGCTTAAAAACAGGGAAGCACTCTGCTTCATTGTCGTTTTCTCAAACCCTCTTGACTTTCAATGACTCTCAAAATAGTGAAAGTAATATCTGTCGCAAAACACGGCATTTGCAGTTATTTAAAATGCTTTTTGTTGTCCATACTGACGTATTTGTTTGAATACTGGCGCGGGAGTGAACTACAAAACTGTTTGGTGGTGTGCGAATGCACAGTGTCGGGGTGGAGGGGAGGTAAGAGACACGGCGTACACTTATTTCGCTTGTATGCTGGCACATTGTCAGTAAGCCAGGAAGGACCCTCCCCTGTGTTAATACTGTCTATTGTGAGCGTGTGCGGGGTGGATGTGGTGAGTATTAAGTTTGCTATGGAACTATTTAGGGAAACTTTGGAACGGAAAGTGTCTAAAGGAAAGAATAATAATGAGGGAAAACAGAAAACAGAGGTACAAGGCATTACTCAACAATAAAACACACGTCAGACCTGCTTACTGCCTTATTGTTGCAATTCAGTACTTGTTTATCAAATCTTTTTCTGGTGAACTGCTACGGGCTGAATATAAAGCTGTTGATTGAGATTATATCAGTGTGGGTAAAATGTGACGATGGGGTCCAAACTTATATTTTTCTTCCTCTTCTTTTCTGTACAGGTTGCCGGTGGATAAGACCGAAAGAGAGGCCGCAGGCACTGAAAGCGTGCACACGGAAGGACGCTGTGTTGATACATAAGGAGCCTCTCTTAATCAGAGGACACAGAGTCAGGCTCCAGTGATGATCCTCACATCCTTTACAGGAAGGAGCACCCCGCAACTGGAGTACCACCTAAACACACATCTGCACACCTGGATGGACCGCTGCAGAAAACAGGAGCACTTTTTCGCGTGTCCTCATCTTCCACACTTGGGAACGTATTGACAGAGTGCAGTGTCTCACACAGCATCTGTGAGAGCCTGAGAGTGGAGAAGAAGGTCAGCCTTCGTAAGTGGTGTGAATGAGGACTGAGTTTGCTGCTTTCGCTCAGTGTTCCCATTTCACACCAGCGCCATAGAGACCGGGACAACAATTTAACTGGGAGGGTGGGGTTAGCGGGAAGCCCTGGAGCAGAGTGGAGAAAATACCGCTGGACTGGAGTTGGTTTGTCAGGTGGACACCATGCAGTCAGACGACCTCTTCATTCGCAAGTTTCGCCGTCAGAATCAGCGGCCGCCTATCGCAGCAGTCAACTTTGACCCCAAGAGGGAAACGGGTGTAGTGGAGTGGCCGCCAAGAAGGGACGGCGATGGGGCCGAAGCGGACAGCCTCACCCCGAGCCGCGCCGGGTTGACCCTGCGGTCCATGGGCCGGGGGCACATCATGCAGAGAAGTAACAGCGATGTCACACTTGGGGACTTGGACTCCTCTGGGAAGGCGGGGGGGAAAACAGCGCGAGCGGTTGGTGAGAAGGTGGATGCTGGGGTTCAGGGAGACACAGGTGTGCTGTTACACAGGGAGTACGGCAGCCTGTCATCACTCGAGAGACAGACTCAAGCCCAGGAGCCAAGAGCAGACGACCAGGGACCCCTGAGTCCAAGTGCCCTCCGCTTCAAAGACCCTTTCCTGCTTTTAGGGCTGCAGGGACACCCTCCAGAACCCGATGGATACTTTCGAGGTGTTTGCACGGTGGATGGCCCAAAACCCATTAAGCCACCAAAGCCTGAAGGTCTTAGCAAAAAGTCTAAACCCACGACCTCTCAGGTCCCTCAACCAGTTCCATATGACAACATCGGGGGCGGAGCCTGGGTGAGGAGCTTTGCTCACTATGACGTGCAGAGCATCCTGTTTGACCTAACCGAGGTAGCCACAAACAGAGACAGCATTGGACGGAAAAAGAATATCACCTCAGGGGCTTCAGCTGCCTCCCAGCCCCGTCCCCTCTCCCTGTCCACCCCATCCTCCCCTGCGCAGGGCGGGGGTGGTAGCACAGGGAACGCAGAAGACAACGAACAGTCAATGATGCTAGATGAAGGTGATGGCAACGATAACGAGCTCCTCCTCAGCTGCCCCCACTTCCGCAACGAGACTGGAGGAGAGGAGCAGGCGGGCCTGGGTCGATCCCAGGGAAGGAAGGGACTCTGGTCTAGCCTTCGCATCCCCAACGATGCAGTTTCGGTCCTGGAAGAGCCCAGAGAGAGCAATGTGCAGCAGCAGGGCAAGAGCAACTACTTCATAGAGCATGCTGATCTGGGAGCTCATTACTATCGCAAGTATTTCTACATGAAAGGTACGTGGCACAGTGTCAAAGGATTACGATCAATTACTTTTCAGCTGTTCCCTGTTAAGTCTAACACTCACCAAGATTTAGGAATTTTCCCGTCCTTTATAGGCCATGTGAAATTCATTCAGTCACTTTTTTATGCTTTTTATTTTAATTTAGCCTTTCCTTGTGAGTGTTTATTTATATGAGTGTTTACTGTGTGTGTTGTGAGTAATAAAGGGTCAAGAGCCTTCAGTTTCCCTTCAGTGCTGTAGGTAGGAGTAATTGCACCTGAGTCACTTTATTTTCAGCAACTGTTGAGTTTGCCATCATATTGCCTTGATATGAAGAGGTAGAGTCTTCTGCTTAGAGAGGTGGTTTAAAGTAAATATTAGTCACTTTGAGATTGTTTTTTTTAATAGATGAAATAGATGAAAATTAAAATGCAAAATAGAGTTATGGTTTTGAACCTCTTTCTTTTACATTTTACATTATGTTGCCATTTTTGGTCCTCCATATAAATCCCCCTCACCTCCCCTCTGTTATAATTTTTGTACAGGTCCTTATAAGCCTTATAGGTGCTCTGATAGTTGTTTGACCCACTGTGGGTCTTCCGGTCTCGTTCCTCTCAGTATTTATTTGTCTGTCCTGCCGTCGCAGAACATCAGAATTTTTTTGGAATTGACGAACGCCTCGGGCCGGTGGCCATCAGCTTCCGTCGAGAGGAGAAAGAAGGATCCAGCGGCGCTCAGAACAACTGTAGAATCATATTTCGCACCACAGAGGTAAAAGCAGCGCGCTTCTCCTGTCCTGTGTGTAAAATTGATTCGACCGGATGTGTTGAGTGTGAATCCCGTCCGCAGATGAAGACTCTGCGAGGTTCCATCCTGGAGGAGTCGGTGCCCTCTGCGGCTCGACACACGACCCCCAGAGGCTTGACTCCCAAGAGGCTGTTGGAGTTCATCATGCCTGAGCTGAACCAGCACTGCCTTCGCTTGGCCTCAAACTCCCCCAAGGTGCGGGACACCCTGCTCAAACTGGATGAACAGGGGGTGAGTAACGCGACACCGGTGATACTGAAGACTGCTGCATGTATCGGGCAGAAAACTGTAAATTGTGTCAAACGGCATCAGATAGGGTTTGTGTATTTTTCTCCACTTTATGTTAAAAGCCTACAACTGCTGTCCAAGAGGTCATTTAACCCAGTTATTACATTTGCTTCTATTCCATTAGAACTGGAGCTGTAAGCTAATTGTTTTCAAGTTGATTATGTGCTGCAGAAAGAGTAAAAAGCAAAAAGCTCTCACTTTATTGTTTTTCTCCTGTATTGTTTGACTTGGAGCCTTTGCTTTTTCTTCTGTATTTATCGCAAATATTATTGACTGAGTAAGATTCATTCAAATTTCAATTTGTTTTTAATTAACACTTCATATTTTGTCGTGATTAAAAATTTTAACATTTGTTTGTCACGCATCCTGAGCCCAAAACATTTAGTGTCCCAATTTGTTTGAAAAACACTCAAAAGAAACAAATTATGAGATTTAAATAATGAAATCAAAAGGTACTAATAAATATAAAAATGCACCAAACATTTAATTAGTGAGATGCAAAATATTTTTTGCTGATTACCCAACATTGAAGTCGTTTTTTTAAAACCCATATTTCTTTATTTCTATTGACTTTTTTGACATTGCAGAACCTGCCAAATGCTGAAGCTCCTTCATTATCCTGTAGGTGCTCTCTAGCCCACATCTGAAGTTATATATTCAATTTAATTCAATTTAATGTTATTTTATTTACATGTTGCCAAATCACAACAACACTTGTCCCCTCACGATGCTTTATACTGTAAGGGATAAGCATCGGCGTAACTTTGTGGGGGGTCTAAAATAAATAAATAAATCTGTGTAAATTCCACGATGACTAAACATGCAACTATTTTGCTGGTAATACCTGAAATAAATAAAGAAAATCAATAGCCTATTTATGCAAGATAATTCATAATATTACGCCCCTGGGTATAAAGCTCTACAACAGTAGAGATAAAAAAAAAAAAAAAACACATTTAGACGAACCTCTATAACCAAATATTTTAGTGACAGTGGGAAGGAAAACTTCCAGTACATCAGGATAGCCATTAGCTGCGACCAGTTGGAGGTGATGGGAGGAAGAAAGGACAAAAGACGTGCTGTGGAAGAGCGAGTTTAATAAAAACTAATGATTAAAGGCAGAGTGGCGTATAGACACAAAGTGATCTGGGTGGAAAGTGTAAAACTGCAAGAAATGACCAGTTAAAAAAGTCTTGGGAGCTGTGATGAGTTTGATTATGTTTACATTCAGTAATACCCAACTCCCTTGCCTTTTCCTGTAAAGTAAAATATCAAATAAAGGCTAGAAATGAGAGTTCTCACTCTAACTCTGTATATTTTTCAGTGCTCAATAACTTTTGTGCCTCTCTATCTTCCAGCTGAATTTTCAGCGAAAGGTTGGGATAATGTACTGCCGGGCCGGGCAGAGCTCAGAGGAAGACATGTACAACAACGAGAGCTCCGGGCCGGCATTTGAGAAGTTTCTGGATCTGCTCGGGGAACGGGTGCGACTGAAGGGCTGGGAAAAATACCGAGCTCAGCTGGACAACAAGAGTGAGCAACAGACACTTCATTTACACCCACATCTATTGGCTACATCTCACCTTGTCGCAGTACGATTATCCGAAGGGCATCAGTGCACCACAGAAAGCCGAAGATAACTCCTATCTAGCCACATGTAATCTGAGTAATGCCTGCAAAATAGCATAGTCACTGCTGATTATCTCTGAGCTGTTTTCCCTTGAGTGAGCAGCGGAGAACAGCGAACGGGACACATTTCATCCCGGCTGTGACAGCCTGAGTTTAGTGTTTCCTTCAGAGACGTTGACTGATTCTGCTAAATCTCTACCTGTCTGTCTCTTTCTCTGCGTACCTGTGCAGCCGACTCAACTGGGACACATTCGCTCTACACGCGCTACCAGGACTACGAGATTATGTTTCATGTGTCCACCATGCTGCCCTACACAGCCAACAACACACAGCAGGTAACAGCAGCCACAACCTAACAGGCCCGTGACACGTGGTTTCCTTTTCCTGCTCTTTGTGTATCACAACACAATTCCACAGAATTGCAGTCTTCCTTCAGCCTTTGTTCAGTATTCTTCAAAAGACCGAATGAGCCACGATTTTCATTACGTAGCTCTCTGCGTGCTTTAGTAAAAGCTGCAGAAAAAGCCTCTGCGCTCCACAACAAGCATGACATAAAAATCCTGCCCCCCAGTGTTCACTCCCACCATGAAGGTATTCACTGCTGCCTCGCAGGCCGTCTTCTGTTCATCCGGCTGTCGTGTTTTAACGTGCCGTCTAGGGTTTAAGCCTGTTTGATGTCATTTGCAAAGAAACTGGACATTGCATGTTAATATAGATTAAAGATTTTACATGGCAGTGATGGGGCACTGCATTGCCTCTTTAATCTGCAGCCTCTGCAGCAGCAGCAGCGGTTTAGGCTCCGGTAGCTTCGGTGCAATAATCTACAGCCAAGCCTGCGTTTATATCTTGGGTTTTTGTAATCTATTTTTATATGTTTGTCTATGAAGAAAAGCGATTTAAATCACAACAAATCTCCCAAAGTATGATTAATGAAGTTCAGATGAAAAGACGCAGGAGTATTTACAACTTATTTAGTTTATTTATTCTAATAAACATGATTAATTGTCATTGTTTTGTTCACGTTTAATGCGTCATGTACAGAGCATTAAAACGGAAGAAATCATGAGTAAATGGGCCGATTGGTAAAACACGATCGTTGTTATGATGAACTCGCTTATTTCATTTGTAGGCCTGTCTTGAAGCATTATCTGTCTGCTCTTCCCTTAAATGTTTTTGTTTGGTAGGTAACTGTTCTCAGGTTTAATTAGCTGCAATGGCCTCTGGTTTAATTAATGTCTGTGTTTCTGTTTGGTCTCATCAGTTGCTGCGGAAGCGCCACATCGGTAACGACATTGTGACGATCGTGTTTCAGGAGCCGGGCGCTATGCCCTTTACTCCGAAGTCCATCCGCTCCCATTTCCAGCACGTCTTCATCATCGTGCAAGTTCACGAGCCCTGCACCGAGAACACCTACTACAGGTCTGACTCCATCATTCTCAGGGGTTTAACAAGAATTTGTACATTTTTTTAGCAGCTAAAATTAAAAAAGCACTTAGGAAAAGGAAATCAGGGATTTGGGTTCTTTGTGTGAGAAGTGGCAGATTTAAGTAAGCTATAAGGATTTTTAGTCGATCTAAAAAAAAATTTTTAAAAACTGCGGGTGTTAGAGTCACATCCTGGTATTTGCGTGTGCTCTGTCGCAACAACACTCCAAAACAAAACAAGACATAGATTGAATGTTCCTGCTGCACCCTCTCCTCACTCCTCATTTCTCTTCCTCTCAGGGTGGCTGTGACACGCTCTAAAGACATCCCATTATTCGGGCCTCTGTTCCCCAAAGGTGCCCGATTCCCTCGCTCGGCCGCCTTTAGAGACTTCCTCCTGGCGAAGGCGGTCAACGCTGAAAATGCTGCAGAGAAGTCAGAGAAGTTCCGCTCCATGGCCACCCGCACGCGTCAGGAATACCTGAAGGACCTGGCGGAAAACTACGTGACCACCACGCCCATAGACTCCTCCACTAAGTTCCCCCTGCTCTCCCTGGGCGGAAAGCGCAAAGACAAGATGAAGGGCGCCAAAGGGGCCGAGCTGCACAGCAATGGGGCCCTTGTGTGGGCGGTGATGGTGAACAGCATAGATGAATGGGAAGCCGGAGAGCACAAGCTCCCCTGTTTGCTCGCCGTGTCGACCGAGTCGGTGGTGCTCATCGAGAGGTACTCGCGCAAGGTGGTGTTCAACTGCTCCTGTCGCGATGTCATTGGCTGGAAGGCGGTGACAGAGCCCAAAGACGGGGGGCCCTGCTTAGATATCTTCTACGAGCGCGGGGAGTCGGTGTCGATCAGCATGATGGAGAACCAGGCAGAAGACATACGAGAGGTGGTGCAGAGGCTTGAGGTGGGTGACTGTGAACCAAATCGAAATTTCTGCGTGACTATTTTACGTCTTTTTCATTCCTTCACCCGAATCTGCTCTTCTGCAGCTGGTTACACGGGGCTGCGAGGCGCTGGAGGTCACACCCCTGCGCGACGGAGTGGGGCAGCCCGGCTTCCTGATGAACGAGGAGGGCTTTGTGACGGAGCTGCAGCGGTTTTGCTACGCTGAGAGCGGAGGCCTGCAGCTGTGGGCTCGCGTGGTGAGGCTCTGCGGGCACTCGCTGGTTCACCTGAGCCTCGACGAGAGGACCAGGCTGCTCCGCACCGCCCACAAGATCCACATCACCGTCATCCCACCGGACGAGAACGGCAAGCCTCGCAGGTGGGGACGAGAAGGGAGTCGTGGGTATTGAACAGGGCTTGTGGGACAGGTCAGATCGGAACAACACAAGAGCTACTCGCCTCTCACTCTTTAGTGGGTTACAGCCTGCAGTCAGTGTCACACCAGCTGACTAGAAGCAAGTCAATCCCTTTAATGATCTTTAATCACACTGTCACATGCTGCACTGCTGCTACCACCACCTTTCCATTCAGATCAGAGGCAGGACAGAAGCAGCTGTGGAGGGGACTGTTTAGATAAATGTAACCGATGCTCAAAATTCTTCTTTCGTTACAACAAAGCGCAAAGTCTCACAAAGACGTCAACGATATTTTTCCTCCCATCTCATCTTAGTTTCAGCTTAGTTAGCTTTTTTAAATTAATTTGTGTGTGTGATGTTTTTTTCCTCCATGTTCTGCAGGAGTTTCTCTGAGCTGTATCTGAAAGCCATCAAGGATGCAGAGTGCAAGCCCGGTGAGAATCAGTCAGGAGAGGCCTGGGTGCTGGACGAAAGGGAGGAAGAGGAGGAGGCAAAAAAAGAGGATGATGATGTGAAGACGGGCGGGGTCGAGGAGCCGGACACAAAGGAGGCGCAGGCGGAGACCGACGAAGGCGAAGAGCAGCTCTGCGATAAAGTGGAGAGCGAGCGCAATCCGTACTCGCTCCTCACAATGCCCAGCTTACCTTTGTTACGAGCCACATCTCTGCAGGACCAGCCGGCCAATCAGGGCCAGGAGGGCAGCGCTTCGCAGCTCCCGCGCAGCTACTCTCTGGAAAAACAGCTGTCCTACAGCGACACTTGCGACGCGGGGTGAGTGCGACTAAAACTTATAGAGGTGTTCTTTGAAGTGTTACGGCGGCGTCATGAAGAAACACAAGAAATGAAAATCAAGGAAAAAAAGAGAAGCTAGATTTTATAGAGGCTATTTAAATGCATCTGCTGATGATGCAAAATCTCCGTCACTTTGTTTTTATGTCACTTTTCTGGTTCAGAAGTTGAGGCACGGACTGATTTTATCTTCAGGGAATTTAGCGCCTCCACTTTTAAATGTTTGACATTGTATACTCACTTTGATGTTCCTGTTCAAATTGCTTTTTTAACTTTATTTTCTCTCATGTAGAAAGTGTAGTGTAGTAAACTGACACTAGGATATAATACTCAAAAAAATGAACGCAAATCGGATCTTGATGAATGAAAAGGACGTAACAGCAGTCAGCAGAAATCAATATTGTGCTTCAAAATTCAAATTGTTCAAGAGCTCCCTTCAATTTCGAGCGATATGTTTTAGTCTTTATTTATGTTTCACTTCTACTTGACTACATTTCAGAGGAAAACACTGTATTTCAGTCCCAGTGTCAGCTGGGATAAGCTCACTCCCACTGTTATTCTTTAGGGCGGATGGATACTGTGGTGCTCGTGCTTGTTCTTTTATCCATTATAGTCACTATAGTTTCTTTCTGAACAAATGAAGCGTTGTTAAAAAATATTAATGACAAACAGTTTAGGTTAAACCTGAAGAAGGATTTCTGATCTCCTCAGAATAAACAGAAGTTTGATGATATCAGTCGGAGATCTCTAACTAGGAACAATATTTTCACAATATTCTGTTCTTGCAAATAAACGATTAAGGGGGTTGATAACAGAAAGGAGCAGTTTCATCAGCGTGTATCATGGTTAAAAACTACTCAAGCAACGACAAGCCGTAAATACTGCTGATGATAGTATAGCACATTTAACATCCCCACAGTCATAGAGCTAACTTTTGATAATATAATCCCTTTTTCCTGATTTAATATGAACTGAAATTGAAGACTCTTTCCACCGCTTGCTTTTCTAATTGTCATGAAGCAGGTTGACTGGCCAAGCAGTTGATCTCCTGCTAGTGATTTTTCTTAATGAAAAGCAAAACAAAAACATCTTCAAGAACCATACAAACAAGTCAAGAATGATAGCCATGAAGCAAGCTTGCTTTCAATTCAGAGGTTACTTACATAATGATCTGCACTGTGCACTCTTTCCTCATTTTCTTGAGTATCAAAGGCCCCTCCGCATCTGTCTCGGGTAAATCCCTTTAACCACACTGGTCAGCTTGAGGAAAACGCTGTGCATAAAGGAAATATTCATGAGGATAATATTAAATTCTGCTGCTCGCTAAATCGAATTTGACTTCTTTTTATCGTCACACAAAGTAGTACTGAGAAATTAGACTGGACGGCATCACGTGATATATTTGACAGATAATTCTGCGAGTGCGCCACAGTAAATGTGAATCAGGCTCAAATCTGAGCCATCCTGGAGATTACTTCTCTGGTTTCTGTTTTGACCTTTAGATTGGTTTAAAAAAATAAAGCCTCAACATCCAATTTTCATTGGGTTTTTTGGGGTTATTTTTTCAACACCCTCTTTCCCTCCGCCCCGGTGTGCAGGCACGTGTATGACAACGTGGGGTTGAAGGTTGAACACCACATCTATGAGAACATCGGGGAGCTGAGGGATGCCACACCTGATCTGATCCTGGAAGTCAAACCGAAGGTTCCCCTCGGCGACGAGCAGGTGAAAAAACAGCGCGCCGCAGCACCTCTCCGTCTCCTTTCCGACACCGTTGTCTCTCCTTCATCTCAAACTCTGTCTTGTCTTCAGTTCATGGGAGCCGAGTTTGGCGATGACAAAGCCTCGGCGAGTGACTCCTCTCTCTCGTCTTTGCGGCTGTCAAGTGTGGACCGAGCTGAAAGAAATTCACGAGCCCTGAGTCTTCATAACTCCATCACCAAGAGTAAGTGCATGCTTATTTAGAGCCTCATTGTATGTGCATAACAAAATCTAAAAGGGAAAATCTCATTCAGACAGAACAGCAGACACAGCCGCAGCTTAAATGAAGCCGAAATACAACAATTACACATGTTTGCGAATCATCTCTGCCTGATTTAACCTCAAATTCCTTTTTCCAGATTTCCTCTGCCTTAAAATCCTCTCTTCATTATCCTCCCTTTAGTCCCCACTGCATCCCCTTTGTTCCTCCTCTTTCATCCACGCTGCCCCCTATTCCGCTAATCTAATATCATCCCTGCTCCGCTGCCACCCCCTGCCAAGGCTGGGATAAAAGGGGGACAGATGGGTAGTGGGAGGGGTGGAGTTTTAGGCAGCCCCAATTCAAGGAACCCCTCTTACACCATCTGCTCTGCCTCCACTGAGACTATGAGACTCATCATTTAACTGCTGTAAGAGCACACTTGCTCATCCTCTCATCATCAGAGTCTTCTGATATTTTTTTTTCAGGGGGATGCAGGGTTCTCTCATTGAAATTTAGCTTCAAAATATGTCTTAAACCAGTACTTTTCACTACCTTCAATGTCATTAAAACCCTTATATTCACAAAAATTCACCAAAACTATTAAAATGTTAAAGCTCCCTGTCTTGCACCGTAACTCTCATGTACTATATTTTGATCGCGTGCTCCTATAAATTTCATCTTAGTTGGTCTGACATGGCCAAGCCGGCACATCAGCTCATCTGTGCTCTAAAATCTGACCAGCAGTAACACAGCAGCACCCCCAGGTGGGGACTCTTTGCTATTGCAGAACCAGAAGGAATCAGCTGCTTCACACATCCCAGTCCTCTTGCGCTGTTACCTATAATCTTAGGCATGTTTAGTGAACTTTTTCCTCTGTGTTACAGTTCTCTCGGAGACAACAGATTCGACTGAGGAGGAGTGGCAGTCGATTTCTGACCTGGCCACAGCCTGCCGCAACATCCTGGAGGCTTTGTCACGAGAGGGTGAGGAACTGTTTATATATACTTGATAAATGTGGATTAGACTGTAAATAATGCATCAAGCTCCTAAAATGTTCTGCACAATCACAGGAAAATAGACTCACTTTACTGTAAGTAAATAACTGTAACATTGCCTTAATTAGCTACCCATTATGCGCTATAACTAAAAGCATACTGGATGAATGCCACTTGGCCTGCACCTCCACCCCATCAAACACCTTTGGGACCACTTAGAAAGACTAAACTTTAAGCCCAGCCGAACTTCGACATCTGGCCTCGCTAATACTGCATAGAAACAAACCTCTGCGGCCAGAATTAAGATGCTGGAAACTCTTTTTAGAAGAGCAAGGGCTCCTGTAAGAAACAGATCCGGAATAGATGTTTAAATGAGTGATCTAGTTGTTTGTCCTTTGGCCACATAGCATAAGGGTTCCCAGATTGACTGCTCAGGTGCACTGTTGTTGCACCACCTTAACAAATAGAATAAAAAATAACTGGAAGTAAAGAGTATTGCAAATGCTACCTGTCTGCCGGACATGTCAACAGCCCTCAGCCTGCGGGCATCATTTGTTGGGAACAGTTAGCTAATGCGAGCATGGTGCCAAGCAAGCAATGCATCAAATGAGCAGTCACAACAGTTTTCGTGTGTAGCATGTCAGAAATGTTGGTGTGTTCTTTGGTGTGTTTGGGCACAAAAAGTTGCATGTTGTATAAAAGTGTTGTGAAAAGGGGGGCATGCAGTCGTCTGAAAAACTAAGAACATCCCTGATTCTGTAGCTTGTAGATCCACGATTAGCAGCAATAACTTGAAGTAATTGGTTACTGTGTGACATTATTTGTCTCACACATTATTGTGGAGGATTTTTGCCCACTCTTCTTTACATGTTGCTTCAGTTCATTGAGGTTTGCGGGCATTTCTTTATGCACAGCATTAATAGGTTCCCACCACAGCTTTCAGTCAGGTTGAGGTCTGGACTTATTGCAACACCCCGAGTTTTTTCATTTTCAGCCATTTTTTTGCAGATGTGCTGCTGTGCTTAGGATCATTGTCCTGTTGCAAAATACAAGCTTTAGCTGTGGACAGATGGCCTCACATTTGACTCTAGAAATGTTCACGGTCGACTTGATGAGTGCAAAGTCCTGTGGCTGCAAAACAAGCTCAAAGCATCACCCCTCCACCACCGTGCGGGACAGCTGGTATGAGGCGATTTGGCCAAATATGGCATCAGGCATTAAATGCCAAACATCTAGTCCAAAGACATTGTTCCACAAGTTTTTGTGTAAGAGGTTTCCTCCTGGCAAACCTTCCAAATAAGTCGTACTTTTTTAGTGTTTTTCTTACCATACATGACCTTTAACACATGATCCCCACGTTGGTGTCGTCCCCACATCATCATTATACTGTTGGTCCAGGATCAACATCCCAATTGACCAGTGAGCCTATCTGAGATTTTATTTACCATTAGTCAAGCAGTTAGCTAACACTTTTCTGAAAACCAACATGAGTAACCTTAATTTGGCTAACAGCAAACCTAAATTGATTATATAGTTGTTATTAATATTGTTATTAATAACTGTATGAATTAATTTAGAATGCTTGAGGTAGAAGAAGAAGAAGATGATTCCAGACGAGAGTTTTATATAAAAACAAAGGTGTTTGGGTTTTTTTTCCACATTACAAAGAAATGACATCACAACAACGTGATTGGTCGGTTGCAATCTTAACATTATTATGATTAGCACCTACACCAACTTTAACATTTAAGCTGCTAACTGAATGTGAAGGTGCAGGTGTAGGTGCAGGAAACTACCAAAACTTCTGCTTTTATAGAGGTGATCACACCTGCTGATGGACAATTAACCAAGTGCAACTGATTAGCAGGATCTGACTCCTACTTACCCTCTTAATTCTTATAAACGCAGTGAGAGCGTACTTAGCTTGTCACAGGAGTGCATAGAGTCAAAACATCTTTATTGACTTCATCAACTTTCACATCTCTGTCTCATCACATTTTATTTAATTTACTGTATATATCACTTATGATCATTATAATAATGTGAATAATGTTCCTTATCGCAGACCGCAAAGCCGGAGACCCCTCCCAAGCAGGCGCTGATCAAACTGACGGCAAGCCAAAAGAATCAAAGGAGAGGTGGGTTGCTATAAAGTGCGTCTAAGCCGAAGCAGTTCAACATCTTTGTAGTTAGCGCCTTTGTCTGAATTACTCCCTTTTCTCAATTCAGTTAGAACGGCACCTCTATTCTCACTCAGTTATTTAGACTACATCCAGCTGTTTGAGTCAACGTGATGGCTTCTCGCCGCCATAAAGAGAAGCCCCTTGCTGACTCGGTGATGCAGTTCTGTGTGTGACTCACTGCTGTGGCTTTTTTTCTTTAAAACTGTAGCTCCATTTTTACTTGTCTTCAGTGGCCTTGTTCGCCTCCTCCATGCTGAGACTGAACAAACAAAGTCCTGCAGATCTGCCGGAGACAAAACAAAGACAGAAACAAATGTCAACAGTAGATAAGCAAAAACAAAGTTGTGAATATTTCTTTGATAAATCAAGTTCACATCAAAAACACAACAATAAAATCTTCAAGTTATGCACACATTATAGTTAACAATTGGAGTGACGCTGACAGCAGTTAGAGCGCATTTTCCCACCTTTGTGTTATTAAACACGCAAATTTATAAATATATGGGGGAGGGTTTCCAGTTGTCAGATCGTATTTGGTGATCGTCATGAAAACCAAATGAAGTTTCTTTAAAGATCAAACACGCTACACTGCAATTTCTGCCCTTTTCTGTCGTTTAAACCTATCGCACTTTAAATTCACTGCTGGGAGGCCGCTTTCGCTTCGCTCCGTGGGGTGTACTTATTATGTACAGCCGCAGTCAGACGAAATGCATCGTGGGATGACTGCGCTCGCTCAGAGCGGCTCTGCTCGTCGGATGTAGCAATTACTGTAAATTGATGTGTGAGCATTACAAGTTTCAAAAGGCAGGAGGGACAAAGCGTCGAGCTCCGAGGCTGTCAGAGTGACAGATGGCGTCTCGAGCAATCAAGCAAATTGAAAAGTTCACACATTTGGTTCGAGAGGAAAGGAAAACTTTTCCACTGCAGGCTTTTGTTGATTTGATGGCTGGGATGCTGAAACACCCTGACGCTTTGTGTTAAATTCATGCATTTATTTTTTCAAGATATTATTTATTTATTTGTTCGGATTAGAAAGGGGGAAATCATGAGGTCATCGTCATGTGATCGCTTTTGACAAAGTGTCACTGCCGCTCTCTGTTGCAGTGACTCTCCAGGCCACCTGGAGGAGAAGGTGTCGCAGCTGGAGGCCATGCTGAAGAAGCTGCAGGATGACCTGCAAAAGGTGCTTTGACTTCCATGAATGTTTTTCTCTCTGTGGGTAACATTTTTCAGGGATCCTCAGCTCAAGCAGAAAAATCAGCAGGTAGAAGAAACTATCACTTAAATCGCTAAGCTTCTGTCACTGCGGAGAGATGATTTCCATTTGCCAGTGCAGCCTTTTGTTTACTCATGTCGAATCACAGCTATACAGATGCATTAAATACACACGAAAAACAAACAAACAAAAAAAAACACTATAAAAAATCATTTATTTATTTATAATTTCGTGTACAGAAATTATTATCAGATTTCTTTTGAAATTCCAGTATTATACATTTTTACATGTATTTATGACAACTCCTTCAGTGCTTTGATAATGTGATGATGTGCTCTGTTTGTTGGTTTGTTTTGTTTTGTTTTTATTTTCATGTCGATACCTCTGAATGCTGTGTAGCCATTTTCACACATGAACTCCAGACGATGTTGATGAGTCACATCAGGACTTTTGTGTGCAGCTCCCCTTTTTTGTCGTATTTAACTCACGTCAGAAGTGTTCTTACTAGCGGAAATGCTCGAAGCGGTGCAGAAAGGGGTGCTTCCTGAGTAGAGCGAGCGGGAGGCCCGACTTGTGGCACGCACTCGCTGTGAACTGAGCTACCTGCACGATTCTCATCACTCGTTCTTGTGCACTTTATACCGCTCGAGCACGCAACCCCGTCGGGTGATTTATAGAAAAGATCGGCGGTGCAGAGCATGTGTGAAAACGGCAAGTGTCAGGAACTCAAAGGCCACTTTACGCAACGTTTCCGGAGCCTTTAACCACATCTGATGGCTACTACAGACAAGTGGGCATTGTGTTGCGATTTTTTTTATTTTTAATTATTATTATTTTTGCCAAACACTGTATATGTCCTGTACTGTATATGTACAAAGCAAACATATGGCAGTTTTTTTCTATTTGAAGTCCTTGTTTAGGACTGCAACTATACCTATTTTCAGCATTGAGAGATCTAATGGATATTTTTCTAATCATTCACCTCCGAATTTCCAATGCTGTAATAACAAGACAAACAAACAAACTAAAAACAGAACATTTGGTGCTGAAACAATTAGTTGATTGAGAGAAACTGAATGCTTCTTAGTGCCGTAGCCTCTCAGATATGAGGATTTGCTGCTTTTCTCTGTTTTACTTTAAAACCAAGCAATATTAAAAAACATTAAGTTGGACTTTTGCAAGCTTGATGTGATTGTTTTCCATAGTTTCTGGCATGTGATCGATCGGTGAAAGTGTTCAATGAAAAATAATCATCAGACTTTTCAATCACGAAAATAACCCCTAGTTGCAGCCCTACACCCCACTGTAAGACACCCTTAAAGCACTGATTTTAATAAATGATATGCAACAGTGAAAAGTCAGCAAATGTTTGGTTGTGTTTACCTGATAAATGTCTAAAACAGCAACAACAACAGCAAAAAAATCTTTTCTTTCAAACAAGTGATTGACTAATTGTTTCTGCGCTGTTTGGGGATGCGACTTTATTCTTGCTCACACCACATTGTGTTGTTTTTATCTCATCACTCTGTGTGTTTATTTGTACCATAGACTGTATATAAAGACCGCATACAGAGACTGTTATATACAGTCTATGACTTGTACCCACAAGTTGCTTAAAGCCACCGGTGCACCTGCCGCTCTCCTCCCATTCCTGCCACAGCCATCTGAGCAACAGCTTTTTTTTTGTTCTGTTGTGTGCCGATGTCTTACAGGAGAAGGAGGACAAGGCGGTGCTGCAGGCTGAGGTGCAGAGCCTCAGGCAGAACAACCAGCGGCTGCAGGAGGAGTCACAGAGCACGGTGGCCCGTCTCATCAAAGTCACCGAGCTGCTGTGCAACGTCAACAAGCCTTGTTAGCTTCACCGCCGCACGTGCGTGCACGCACGGAAATCAGCAGAGTGATGCAAATCGTACAGTGCGGGTTTTTTTACGCTCGACACATTTACTTTGTTCTGACATATTTTGAAAACACACACACATACCTATCCTCTTTAATCTCACAGTCTCTTGTCCTGAATCCTGGACTTGCCTGCTGGTGAGGGAGTATGCAAATCAATTTTTAGGGGGAAAAAAAGACATTTATCACCCAGTGATGACCTTTGCAGACTGACCGACACAGGCTGCTGTGTTGATGTGCTATGCCAGAGTGCTTCTAGTAGTGTGTGTGTGTATGTATGATTCGGTGTGTGTGGATGTGTGTGCGTCTATATATTGCTTCAAATACTTGACGAGCTGGGCTTAATAGCACTTGCTTTAAAAGACTGAGAGACACTGAATAGCATGTTTGGTGGTGTTTTAGCCAAAATGACCAAAAGTGTATATATATATATATATAGTTTATGTATGTAAATATATATACACACAAAGTGTGTGTGTATATATGTGTGTGTGTGTGTGTGTTTGTGTGTGTGTGTGTATGTATGTATGTGTGTGTGTGTGTATATATATATATATATATATATATATATATATATATATATATATCACCAGTAATATATGTGAATTGTAGTACTGCTATCCTGCCAGACATGTAGTATGTAGTTGCAATGTCTGAGTGTGGTTCTGGCTGATAGTGTGGAAGGCCTTGATGTAAAAAACAAGAAGGAGGGAGAAAAAAGGGGGGAGACATGAGGATTACAAGCCTGTAGGCAGCCTTCTACTTCAAAAGATGTAATGACTATAACTGACTCGCTTCAGAGTCCATTACGTAAGGACATCACACTCCCTGCCCTCTTCACTTCTCAGTAGTACTGTATTTAAGAAATTCTCTTTTTTAGGGAGAGACTATTAAAAAGCGAAAGAAAGAAAAAGCCCATGAAATAAGGGACGTAAACTGGAAATGCTTAAAAAAATGAACTGAGCATGCGTGTCTGTCTGAAGTATGTGTGGGGAAAAAAAGAGTGTTAAAGGGACGCTGAATAAGGGTTATACCTCTCCTGAAGACACAGACTACAGCAGGAAAGAACTGCTCCGGCTTCCTTCCATGATTGCCTGTAGCTGTTATCTTCTAACCTCACTATTGTAGCAGCCATACTGTAGAAGATCTCCTCCTGCTGGCCTGAACCACTGAATGCCAAAAGGCAGCTTTTTATTTCAGCTGGCAAAATAGCTTTAGGTGTCCGAATAACAGCACCTTTGAACTGATAGTGAAATACAGAATATTGTATTTAAATATGTTTTGTGTTTGGCGGATGTCTACCGTGACTATTTTTGGGGTAATTGTTTACTACTGCTCATGAGTGGTGGCAGTAAGGACGATAGGTGAAGTCTTACCTTTCCACCCTGGTGTGTGTTTGTGTGTGTGTGTGTGTGTGTGTTTCTGTGTCATTCTTGCACTTTTTTCCCTTTTTTTTTTTTTTTTTTTTAATGTAAAAATCAACCCTCGGTGGGGCACATACTGTACTTTCTTTAGGCTGCCCAGGTAACGTCTTGTTCAACATAAGGAGGTGGTAAGATCTCATCCCCCTGACACCACCTTACCTCACCTTTCTGTGTCCACTGCTGACGAACAAAGTGCGTTCAGAGGAGTTTTGGACTGCTTCTCCTCAGTGCCAACGAAAAGCCCAGGCAGCTCTCCCAAACCCCACACAAACTAATCTCCAAACTCTGAACTCTGAACTCCGAGTGGAAAAAAATGGGAATGCCAAACGTTCGCTGGACGCCCAGAATCCGTTGTTTCTTGTACAAACTTCCTCTTGTAATTTTATTTTAGAGTCACTGTGAATACCTGGTACCAGCATATTAAGATACAGTATATACAGATTAAATTATGAATCGAAAACTTTATCAGTATGCGAAGATACTGTATGTACAACTGAACCGCTCCATGTTAGTGCATTGGGTTGTGTATGCCTTCCTTTTTGCAGGACGATGACCAATAACCAATGCAGACGAGTATTGATCATGGCCGGCCGGCTCCCGTTTGATCTCCTCTTCATGCTGAAGCCTCGAGGGCCGCGAGAAGACCCGTTTTACTGTATCTTGTATAGTTATTTAGATTGTAGGAGAGGTTGGTGAAGCATGAGAATGTGCCAAGCAACTTCTGAGCTCCCCTCCGTATGTGTGTATCTATAAAATGTAACTTATTAATCAGTGCAAATGTGGATTTTCTTGTAGCTGTTTTAACTGGAGGAAAGTCGTGAGGATGAAAATGTGAAACAAGGCAGAAAGGAAGTGGGCTTGCTTCTAAGTTTGACTTTCTTTTGTAGACGACCAGCAACTATGATATAAGATGACAAAATGCTATCTGAAACTCTTTAATGTAACTATGGGTCTTGTTATTGTTCGAGCTTTTTCAGCTATAGCTCTTTCATATTTGATAAGGTCTTAAAAATAACACCATTAGGTACGCCTTAATGTGTAAATCAGAAAGGATGGTCCAACTGGTCATACTGGTGTTAATGTGAAGGCTTATTTCTCTGACTTTGTGCCTACCTTAAAAAAAAGTAATGTATGCTAACCCAGCTTAGAGTTTTAATTTCTTTGACTTTGGTTGCACTTTTGTTTTATTTCCATTTTATTTTTTTATTTTTTTGTGCCAGATGAAGGATTTTCTAAGAGACGACAACATCTGGTCTCATCCCGCTGGTTGAGGAAAAGTCATTTGGGTATTTTGGTACCACGTGATCTGAAGATCGGATAATAATAATAGATGTGTGTTGTTAATCTCAAGCATCACTGAAGCTTCACACAGCTCGACAAGTACCACAGATTGTTAAGAGAAGCGACATATAAATATATATATGATTTTTAAAAGTCAATAAAAAGGAAAAAGGTGCTTAAAATGACGGCTGATGATGCGTTGAAATCAACACAGTGAATTTGATGAACTCGGTCTGAGTTCATCACCTATTAGAGATGATTGTGTGATTTTTAAAAATGCACTTTAATAATTTCAAAGGGATAAATGTTGGGAGAGACAACGGTCACCGTCTGCTTAACCTGATATGACATCAAATACCCTGAAAGCAGATTACAAGGAGAAATCATATATTCTGTGTTGGCTTGGATTTTTCAAATCTGGAATCTGAGGGATTTTGTGGATCACGGAGCAGGCAGGTCACTCTTTTAAAAACTAAACTGTGAGAAAAGACTACTCTTTTTAACTTCAATGCCGTTTGAGCTGTAGCACAAAAGTTCACATTTTTGGCTGGTGTTTCTAAACTCTAGAGCTTTTAAAGGAACTATCTTCATCCAGTTTTTGGTGAAGATCTATACTTTAGCGACTACAGAAAGTTTGATCTTTGCCAGAACAGTCGGATGAATTTGTCCAAGAACAGAACGACTGTGACGAAGGAACAGGTGAAAGCAGCTCAGAGTTTGGTAACAGCATGATGAGTCACACAGAGGTGAAAGAGACCAAATCAGATTACCAAAAGCACGTAAAAGTATGATGATAAGGCAGGAAGAAATACACTCGTCAGCCAGTTCATTAGGTACACCTGTTGTTAACACATATCTAACCAGACAATCACATGGCAGCAACTCAGTGTGCTTGGGCGTTTAGATGTGGTCCACACGACCTGCTGAATATCAAACTAAGAATCAGAATGAGGAAGAAAGCTATTTAAGTGACTATGAGTTTTACAATGCCAGATAAGCTGGTCTGAGTGTTTTAGAAACTGCTGATCTCTTGGGATTTTCCCACACGTTTACAGACACCAGATCCAAAAAGAGAAAATATCCAGTAAGCTGCAGTTTTCTGGGCCTTGTGGGGATGCTAGAAATCACATAAGGAAGCAGGTAGACAAGCAACATTGGTTAAAATGACCACTTGTTACATTGAACGTATGCAGAAGAGCATTTGTGAATACACAAGGCATTAAACCTTGAAGCAGATGGCTCCAGCAGCAGGAGACTGCACCCTGTGCTACTCCTGTCAACTAAGAACAGCTCACCAAAATTGGACAATTGAAGAATGGAAAAAACTCGGCTGGTCTAATGAGTCTCATGTTCTGCTGTGACATTCAGAGGGTCGGGTCAGAATTTAGTGTGAACAACATGAAAGCATTGATCCATCCTGCCTCGTATCATTGGTTCATGAGGATGATGTAATTGTGTGGGGGATATTTTATTGGTGCACTTTGGCCATCTGTGTATTCAGAAGCAGTACTTTTGCATCCATAATAATGTTGGGTTCTTCTATATCTGCTGTCTACAGGTAATAGTTGAGGTGTGAATCCATCCTTGTTCTTGAAAAGCATGATTTAAAACACTATCGCTTTGCATTGAACACTAAAACCATTTAAATCAGAATAAAATGTCTCACATCCATAGGCAATAACCAGTTTTATCAAACTTTTATTCTATTCACAATAACAAAAAACAGTTTCTAATAAATATAGCATCAAATTGTACTAAAGAATATAAATAAATAGATATATACATGTATATAGCATATGTGCTTATAGACTGCACAGGTTGGATATTTAGTGAAAGGACACATGCCAGTGTTTATTTATTGTTTATTATTTATTACTGAGAACGAAAAAGAATCCTCATATACCCTCTTCATCCTGTGGGTGCAGAGCTGAAAAAATAGGACAAAGAAAATGAACGAATGGTTTGCACATTGCAGAACTCCAGATTCCTTAATTGTTGTATCTGGTGACATTTGAAGCACTTCTGCTATTCATCAGATAATAAAAAACCAAGCAGCACCATCTTAAATCGCCTGTGAAAGGTCACATGACCAATAACGTTTATTAGGATTGAGATCTTAAATAGAATAAACAGTCGGTTAGCGAAATCAATGAGTTAAACACGTGCCTCGTTTTTAGGCATTTGTTTCCCTCAATATGTACATTTTTTTACTTATTGTTTATCCTATATCCTCCTGAGAGCTGTGGAAAACCATAGACACGTTGGTATTGAAGTATTTTAGCATGTGGAAGATCTGTGACCGTGACACTTGACCAACTTGAAAATGCATCCAAGAAACAGACAGCTTAACTTCCTGGTTGTCATTTGGATCAGCTGAGCAAGCACCGTGCGGTGACAGGCTCTGGCCCTGACAGTTCAAAACTCCACCATAACAATATCAGCTGGCAAGTTGGGCGCAGCTTTGTTTGTCGAGATGCTCTCTGTCATCAAACATCCCACAGGGGAACTGAAAATGCTGACAGTGTAAACTACATCGCACATTGAGTTTAATCTGGCTCATGTTTTGAAATAACGAGACCACATTCGCACTTTCCCATAACTTTCCTTCCTTGCGAAGGAGAAACAGCACATCCAAGCAGACGAGCATGTTATTGCTAAGGAGATGTAATGTTTCCCAAGTTCACCATGTTAGTTTAGCAAGGCAGCACCTCGTAATGAACACTCAAGTGCAGATGAGGCTGATGATCACCCCATCTTTGCATTTTTATTCCTTTGATCGGTTTTATGGCAGTCCATTCAATAATTTCTGACACATCACCAAAAACCAGAAATCACACAGCATTAGAGGAACAGACAGGAGATCGTCTGGCAACCACGAGTGTGTTTTCCACATTTCAATTCAATCCAAGGAACATTTTTAATACTTCTGTTGTGATCAAAGTGCCGAGCTGATTAATGAGCTGAAATGATCATGCCTGGACTCCCTGCTGCACTCTTCACAGCGCTTCTCATAATCAGCTGCTCAACATGTTACCAGTTCCTTACACAACACCAAAAACATTCCCCATAAAACCTTGTATCTTTATTTATTTAATTCAGGATGTAACTATCATGCATTTAGGTGACACATTGCAGCTTTAATCCTGATTTGCTGCACATTCCCGTCTCCCAGAACTGATGCAGCGTGAGCTAAGACATACATTTTCCACAGCTTGCTCCACAATCATAATACAGCACGACAACATGATACAAACATTTCCCAGGACTTTGTCCTCTGGAAGGCTTTCCTAAACACCAGCCTGAGCAAAACACTTAATCTTCCTTGCCCTGACACCAGGAGGAGAACTGATGACAACAATGCGCTGGTCTATGTCTTTATTTGGGGTTGGAGAGCAGGAGTCTTCACTAGGGGCTACGTGTCACAAACAGCTCAAGGGCTTAGAGCCAGTTTGACTCATCCGTGTTCTGTAAATACAGAGGCGGCGTGTGTGTGTGTGAGAGAGAGAGAGAGAGAGAGAGAGGGAGGGAGAGTGAATGTGTGTGTATGCTGTATATTGGATTTTAAATGGCCGGGCCACAACAAGTACATGAAACCTGCTGTAAGTTTGCAATGCCCGTGTAGACTTCCTGCCATTAGTTAAACTAAACTCACAATAGATGAGTCACATTCATTAGATTTGATTTGATTTGATACCCATCTATAAAAACAAAAAAAATAAATGGTTTTCCTAAAATGTATTTAAAATGTATTTAAAAATATACCCAACAGTTTATGTAGGCAGGTTAATGCGGGCCAGTCTAAGGTTAAACGGAAGATTTGTGTTTTGGAAAAATACTCTTACTCAGTTGGATTTCACTCAAGTGAAAAGCTAAAACACGTATTTTACGGATATATCTCAAATAAAATCTAAATCTTAACAATTTAAAATACTAGATTTACTCAGGTTGTGCACTGCATTCTTCTTTTGATCTAATGCAAACATACGGACAAATGCAGTAGTTTTGTAAAGCAAGCAGTCTGTTAATAAGTGATATACTTCATAAAACAACACCTACAAGTCAGTGATAAACTAATCCGAGTCCTGCCAGCCTGCCAAAAACTCTGGAGTTAAACATTAAAAATGAAAAACACCAGGGCGCTGCAGGCTCTCTGGTGTTGAATGAGGCTGCTTCACCTTTTTTTCCATTCTCCTGAAGTGAAAATGGGTCTTTTTTTAAGGTCTTAATTTTTTAAAAGAAGACATTAGCCAGACCGCTTCTATCGTACAGTCCATCCACATTTTACGCAAAAGGGTTTGTGTGCTTTCTGGAAACCTGGCAGGGTGGATTACTAGCAGACCGGACTGCAGGAGTGTTTCTTCATCTTCACCCTGTTTCTGGAAGGTCTCCATGTGACAAGTAGCCTTTGTTTCTGCATACAGATGATCCATGCACACTTCTGTCATTTTTATTTTGCATTACTTCAAGAACTGGGAATGAGAAAATAGGGAAGAAAAGAGAGAAGTTAAATATGTTTTCTTTTTCATTCTTTCTCTTTAATCTTCGTCAAAGCAGAAAATCTGAATCTGAAGTTGAGTGTCCTGAAATAAAATTTATCACTTGTCTCGAGTTTTTTGGTGTTGCAAACAAGCCACGTGACTCTTTTGGCTGACTTGTGCTAATAATAACAAAAGTATATTATGTGACTTGTCAGAGTGGACATTTCCTGTGAGAGCGAGCTCGCTGGAGAAATGAAGCTTCGAAATCTCCTCCTGCCGCTTGCAGTGGGGAGGAAGTGGACACAAGGAAAGCAACATCTGCACAGCACTATGCAGCTTAATTAATTAAGAACAACTTTATGGGGAGATTAGCAAATAGAATAAATGATTGCAGCTAATTATACTTCATTCAGTGAGGTCTCCACTACCTCACTACCTTTATCTGGATGCTGTTGTTAGTGAGCTGGCCAGATGCATCACTACATGGCACTGATATGGATACAAAAACAGCATAAGATGATACAGTGAGAACACCCACACACACGCCAATACACTTCTTAATGAAACCATTCTCACCTTGCTTTGTTTTGCAAACTCAAATCTTTGCTTTTAGTTTTATGTCTTTATGCGTTTTACAATTTTACCGAAAGGCCAAAAAAGAGAAGAACAAAACACCCAATGCTGCTGAGGGACACAACTAATGATCTTTACCATTTTACATCTGCTGGCAACTCGTGGAGAGCTGATCATGTGTGGAGGACCGTCAGAGTTCATGGGATTGTTACCATCTTGTTCTGTTATTTGAAATGTTTATTCTTGTGCAATGTTCACCTAGGATATAAACGTAATATTTTCCATGATGGGTGTTGTTCTGGCTAGTGTGGTCAACTCACAACATGGTCTCTGGTCTGCTCCTGTCATTGTTTGTTTGGGCTTTTGGCATACCTAAATGTTTTACAAGGAGGGAAATGAAACCATTTGCTAGCCTTGGATATAAACACGTTGTGTTCTCATAGGAAACATTCTGATGTTTTAATTAAAGAAAACTTGGCAGTGGAAAAAAAAAACACCACTTCTGTCTTTAAAAAGTTTTCTATCCATCCATTTTTTAATATCTTATCCCGTGGGGGGAAGGGCTATCCCACTTGACAGAGGGTACCTTGAAACAACCACGTCACTTTAGCATCAATTTCAAGCCATGAGTTAACCTAAAATTGCATTTATCTGGCCAGGAGGAAGCTGGAGTAATCAGAGAAAACTCATGAGGTTCAAACCTGATTATATAAATGATGGATATGATGTTAACCACTGGTCATCTGGACTTGAGTTTGGCATTTTGACCATAGCCAATGAAAGGGATTGAGAGCACAAGGTCATAAGATAAGCATTTGCTGAGGTCATTTAAAAGGTGAACTTTCCTATAGACTTAAATACAACATGACCTCCTTTGTGCAAAGACAGAGTTGCTCCCTGCTGGCTGTTTCTGCACTAGTTGTGCCAGACTGCTGATCCTTGTGGGTAAGGGGTTAAAAGGCTGTGGTCAACGAAAATAATGAATGGGGTACTATAGAAAATAAATGACCTATTTTATAAGTGTTCTTGTTTGTCTGAGTCTTGCAACTGCTCTGTGTTCCGCACTGTAATTACTCCAGTCCTTTTTGGCCACAATAGAACCATTACACTATATATTTATTGCATTTTGTGTCTGTGTTCTGTCTACCTCCCCTCATCTACCCCCACATTTTCATGCCTTACGGTGGCCCTTAAAAAAAAAACAACTTTTTTTTTTCAAACAATGCTACCAGGCACATCTCTTTCCAATAAAATGATGAGTTGAAGTTGGTGTGACTTTGATTTGGGGGAGGGGGGGGGGGGGGGGGGGGGGGCAGGGCCCCTTTCTGCAAGCTGCACTACATGAGAGACATCTCCATTAGGAGGCAAGATAAAGATCACTATTTTACATGTTTATAGTGAAATAAATGTATATTAAAAAATACTTGTGTGTGCATGAATATGTTAAGAAGCATATTTGATAGTTTGTTTTACTTTTTAAAATTTATTTATACTGTAAAACTGCTCATTTTCATTCGTTGCCTCAAGGCAACACTGCGCAGTTAGCCCAATTTTTTCAGGCAATATAATGCATTTGGATATGTGTGTAGAGATGTGTTTGTGTGCATTTATATGATCATAGTCAATGTTTTTTACTTTACAATCTACTCATAATTACAGGACACGAATGTAAAAGCTTTTTATGCAAGGAAACCAAGGGAATGTGCACTTTCTGTCCTCAGAAAGTGAGGACAGTGAGCTTTCAGGGAGTGACAGTGAAGTAGAGGAGTGGATCCCTGAATGAGGTTTGAGGGACACTTAGGAGCTCAGGGGTCAGGGGTCAGTTGGTAAAGTAACTGTGTCTGTGTGTGTGTTAGTGCCCACATAGCAAGCAGGTCTGGCCAGGATCTGGTATCAAGCTGGCACTTTGAGTAATCTGGGAGAGTAGAAAAGCGCTACATAAAAATCAGTCCATTCACCGTCTGAACAGAGTTTCGGCATTTTACTTTTGCACTGTTTTGCATGTTCTGGCACATGTTGTTATTGCATGGCTTGATTAAGGTACACATTATGCTGACATCTGGGGCCAGAGCTGAAACCGTTCTGGGCCAGCACAGGGCCAGCAGTGTGTCTACAACTGGCCCGTGGCTGCACACCACCTACAGATGGCCCACATACCGCAATGAATAACGGCCCTTTGGTGGCCCAGATCAGGTTTGCCAGAGGTAATCCACACATGGGCCAGCACAGGACGACCAGGGTGTCTGAAACTGGCCTTGTGCTGGCCCATGTGTGGGCCACCTCTGGCAAACCAGGTCTGGGCCACCAAAGGGCCATCATTCTTTGCGGTATGTGGGCCATGTGTAAGCACATTGTGTGGGCCTGATCCCTGCCATACCAATATTGCTGTGTGGGTGTCAGTGTGTGTGGTCATGTATTACTTATTGTTGTGGGGACACAAATTTGTTTACACACTCAAATTGTGAGGTCTCGCCTACTTTATGGAGACAAATTGCAAGATAAATCATTCAATTTTAGGGTGAAGGCTTGAGTCAGGGTTAGGGTAAGGTTCAGGCAGGGACTTGTAATGGGTAGAGTCAGGATAAATCTCCAGAAAATTAATGTAAGTTAATGTAATGTCCCCAAAAGTGATGGAAACACAACGTGTGTGTGTGCGTGCGCGCACGTGCATGGGGTTAGGGTCAAATGTTGGATGTATTTTGGTGTTTTATTGTTTTGTGAAATATTTACATTGTTTATTTGTTGTTTATTTATTTGTTCTTTCTTGTTGTACTAATACAACTTATTATAGAATAACTTGGCATTTTACTACCCTTGTTGCACAGTGTTGCCTTGAAGCAACAAACCAATATCTGTTTGGGGGGGGGGGCAGGGTGTCAAATTTTATGATTGATATATTATTAGGGACCCTAAAGCTCCCCCAAAATAGGGAGAAATATTTTTTTTCCCCCAAAATTAAAAAGTCATGCAGTAGAGGGTTTTTTAAGGCAATTGTTGTTGTGATTTGGTGTAATATAAAGAAAACTGAATTGAATTAAATGTTTAATTTAAATTTCACAAATAGCTCCTTCAAAGTATATATGTTCATACTGTATGTTTTCTCTTTCTCATTATGTTTTTCTCCTCCTCCACCACTCCTCTCTCTCCTCCTTCACTTCCACTTTATCCTTTTCCTCCTCACTTCAAGCCTCATCTCCTGAGCTGAAGACAGAGCTCTAGTACACAAAAATGTGCATAAACATGTTTATTCATTCCCAATATTGTTGCAGTTGCTTGCAACCTTGATGTATCTGGACAGCTGACAATGAGCTGGCTAGACAACGACAACAGCTGGTTATAAGTTAGCACTAAATGTTAACTTATATAAGTTAGCCTAACAACTAATGTTAGGCTTGAGTGTCATAAAAAAGGACACTTTCCCTCTAATAAACAGTTTGATTATATTCTCACATCTTAAGAGAGTTTATTCACTAAGTATTCAAGTCTGAAAATGTTATATCCACTTCAAAGAAGGCTAACAGCAGCTAACAGCAGCAAAAACTGCAGCGCTTACTAACAGAAAAAGATGTCCTCAACAACTGACCTCAGTATTGCTGCCACTGATCAGAAGGGAACTTATTTGACTAATTGAGTTGTATCGGACTCCTTTCACAAAGATTTACATCCTCCTAGCGTAAATAGACATGGACACTGGCTGAATAAACAGCAGACCTAAAGCCTACATTCACGAGATTTGTTTTTTCTAGAGCGACTACAGTAGATAAGATTATGTAACTGAACTGAGAGGAAAACAGAATTCAGTTGACTGCAATCTGCAATCTACTGACATCTAGTGGTGAAATTTTCCACACTGTACCTTTAAAGAAAAATAATTGAATGTACTGAATATGCCATGTGTTTGTTTCTTCACTTGTTATTATTAGAATGTGTTAAATTTGTTGTAACTTCTGCTGCTCTCTTTGCCAGGTCTCTCTTTAAAAAGAGATGCACTAAGGTCAGGTTATCTTCTGTTTTAAGGTTGTTGGTTTTTTTGCACATTTCAAATTATAAACAAGTACAAGAAAGAAAATATTTAGAGCCGCTTCAAGGTTCCCTGGATGTGAAAGCGATTATTTAAAATACTGTAACGCATTCGGCTCCAGTTTCCATCATTCCCCGCTTTGCACCCCTGTAATTAGGTGAACCAGGTGCGCTCAGCCAATCAGGTGTAGACAGAGCATTGCCCCAGGGGAAGTTAAATCATACAGTTCTTCTGGAGAGGTGTCCGTCACACCTTGCAGTGTTTTTCTTTAATAAGCCACAGCTTGCAGCTCGGAAAAGTGGAAATATCAACCACATGTCATCTGCTCGACATCGGCTGCGTTTGTCGTCGCCTGGTGGCCGCACGGGGGAAGCCCACAGCGTGAGCAGACAGGCAGAGTGAAGGCACACAGGGCTCAGAGCATGTCGCCTCCTGTTGCTGCAGCTCACTGTAGGATCTGCTGTCGACCTTTCACACTGTACACATGAAGGCGGAAAGCTTTTTTGCGCCTCTCCTCACTATGTGCGACCTTTGGATGAGTTTACCAGCAAAACGTCTCCTCTGAGCCTGGAGGGGGGAAAATAAAAAAAAACGGGTTTGTCGTTTGCGGGGATTTTCTTTTTTTGACACAACTTGTCAGAGAAGTCGTTTTCTGCTCCTGCTACTGCTGGCGGTTTGTTCGGAGCTTCTTGCGGTGTAAAAGTGTGAAACAAGTAAAAGAGAGCAACAGATGTTTCTGGTGGATATGCGGCCGGCTGAGGAATGAAAGCAGCAGCGAGGCACCGGCGGCCCTTCCAGCGGTTCTGCTGCTGTGGAGTCGGGCTGGTCGCCGTCATTTGGCTCGCGCAGGTCATCCAGGCACCAGGTGAGACCTTAATATAGACACAGAGGCTGAGCGCGCCTGCGTGCGTCTACTCTATAAATCCGTACAAATATCAGCTGTAGGATTTCTCGTAAGATTGAAATAAAATGTAAAACACATTCTTTCTCTTCACATTCGCAGTATAATGAATCTGACTTTCCACGCATGTGTGTTTGCTCTCAAGAATGAGAAATGCCGCTGCTGTGCCCACTTAGATGCTAAATTATTATTATCTCGTTCTTATATAAAGATTTATGATGATTAATTCTCTGCATCCTGGCAGTGAGGAGGAGAAACCAGAAGGAAATTGTTTAAAAACGCGCACACACGCACTTAGATGTGTATTAAGGTAGTGCTTCTCTCAACTAAAGCCACATGAAACTAGTAGAAACGCTGCATAATTCATGTGTTTGTCTTCGAGAAAAAATAAAGATGTATGTATTACATATGTATACCTGTGGTACAGCTGCAGATGCACGTGTGTAGAAATACATGTACATTATTCCAACACTTAACGGTGATGAATAAGTAGGAGAGCAGGCAGGTGCGCACTGGATTGATTGTCAAGTCACCCTGAGGGAAGGTGACAGTTTGATGATTACATAAAGCAGTGACAAACTGTGGCATGTTTAAATCCAATCACTGCGGATAAGGTCACTTATGGGTTGGGCGTTCAATTTATATTACATCTTCATCTCTGAAGAATTACTGTATACAACAGGGCATGTTTAATTTTTTGGGGCATATTTGCCTTATCCCCAAATAGACCGCCTGCCCTGTTAGTGTCCTCCTGTTCCCGAAAGCGGCGAACATGGTTTTCAGTGGAGTGTTGTTAATTAATAGTTAAATTAATCAAATTTGTCTCGGTTCGTTTCTTTTGGCAACATGTGACATAACTCATATCCCCTAGGACTGATGCCTGCAGCCTCCAGGGTAAAATAAACTTACATCTATAAAAGGACATGTAGTGAAGGAAATGTCACATAAGTAACCGGCTTTATAATTTGTGTATACACACACACACACACACACACACACACACACACACACACACACACACACACACCTCCATCTTTATGTGCTTCCGTCTCCTTAAAACACAACCCCTCTAAGATTATGCGACACTTCCAGTTGTATCAGTAGCCGCTAAGTTAGATGCGTTATTCTCATCTAACAGCATTGCACCTAAAGGCATCACCCCACCCCCTCACCCTTGTCCTCCTCCAGCTCATCATCATCCCCTCATCGCCTTTGCTGATGTGATCCCTCGCTGTCACGCACACTCATCAGCACCAGCATCACCAACTGCGTTGCACCCCTCTGCCACCCTTTGTTCAGATAAATATTTGAATAGGTGAACTTTTTGTTCCATCACTAGTGTTTTGTTTTTTTTTACCTTTGGGCTTCATCCCAGTAGCACAGGACATCCTTGGTGGAAGAGTGTCCTTCTGAATGAGCCGTGTCATTAATATTTATACTTCACCTTTAAATTATGAGTGTGCCCATCAGCTCTGAAGAGGGTTTCCGAACTGAGACCAAGGCTGCTCAACTTAAAACCATATAAAAGCACAAAGCGCTGGGCAAAGCATGTGTCCTGCTGTTTGTAATGATGACAGGCAGGTTACTCTCACAATAGTTGGAAAATATTACACATACTGTAGCATCCTGAATACCACTGCTCCGTTAACCATTTATGGATGTGTAGCTCTGTTACTATCAGTCTGATACTGGGGTGGGGAAAAGAGAAGCTTTACATTAAGGATTGGGAGAATGCATTACAATCCAAAGCAAACTGTTGTCAAGTATTTCTGTGCAAAATCATGTTTACTGTGATTTTTGCCAAAGAAAAAGATTAATGGTAAAATATTCATTGTTTTTAAGCAATGCAAAACACAAGAAACACCCTTCGGACACCAATATTACCACATGAGCAAGACACTTCCAACATGGGAGCTCATCTCAGTTTCTGGGAAGATGTAAAAAAGCTTAGCAGGTTTAGTGAACGTTAATCTTTTTCACATTTTTCTGTCAACTTTGCAGAAGTAAACATAATATGAAAGCAAAGTACACACATGGCTGTACCAATACTGCAAATTTATATAACCAGCAGATATGAGGCAACTTTGGGATCATTTGGAGCTGTGTTTGCGTCTACCTGATAAAATTCAGCGTATATGTGAACTTTTAATAGTACCAAGTTTCTGTAAAGTGAAACACACATTTTGCCCATGTTGCTGGGCATCTACCGCACGTTCGCAGATGAACCCACGGCTGATAAGAGCACTGAGAATCAACCAATCAATTTTTTTAAAGCTGCATAAACCTGACAAAATGCTCCCGAGTCCCTCCACATGAAATCTTCATGCTTTTCCTTAAACATCTGCATGAAGATTACAGTGACACATCCACGTATGTAGATCTCGAAAGATTGAACAGCTCAAGTATTTGGATCTTTTACGTAAGTAAAGGTAGCAGTACTACAGTGTAAACACAGATAGTAATGTTGCTGCTCACACAAAATAACGGTGACATTTTAGGATAGGAACATTGTGCACACGTCCAGATGCCTGTCGTTGAGGTACGTAGAAAGGTTTGGCACGTGTTCTTCTGTTATAAAAAATACTCATCATCCATGATTTGTTCCTAACTGTCCGACTCTAAAATGTCTCCACACTTGTTTTAAATGTTTGATTTGGTATTGTCTGCACTCAGATGTTAATCAAAATGTGGCTGAGGTATAATTCAGGTCAAATTTAATGTTTATCAGCTCTTTGTTTAGCGACACAGGACACTTACTAAATGTGCAGTGTGAATGTCAAAGAGACCCAGAGGACCACAGCGTTATCTATGTGGAAACATGGCAGTGTTTCTGTGTAGATAACAGTGTTTCCATGAGAAGATTGGACTGCAGATTCCCCCCCCCCCCCACACACACACACACACACAGACGTTTTACCTGTATTGCTACCTTTTGAGGATTTCACTGTCAGGCACATTTAATACTGCAGACTGCTGTCTGTCTGGCCTTGTGGAGGCAGTGAAGGTGTTTGGGATTCGATCTCAAGAAGCCAGCCTGTCAGTCATTGTGTGATTGATGGCATCAAATGTCTTGTTTCCGCCAAAGATGGCGATACTACTAGGTTTTCAGAGAGGAAAAGAAGATGGCGTAGGGCCTTGTTCATCTGTATCTTAAATAACACATTGTTGTTTCAAGTCAGACAAAGGGAGGAAAAAAGAAGCTTTAAAGGTTTGTATGGTAGTTAGACCATTAATCCCAGTTTAGCACAAGTTACAAAAAGATTCCGAATATTTGATTTCTTCATCACATTAAGACTAAAAACAAAAGTAAACAAAAGAAATCATAAATTATGCGGACATAACTTGCTTGGACCTTCCCACAGTCTGCACTGCCATACAGTGAGTTATGACCAAAATTATGTATTTAAAGGTTATGTGTTTATACTGGGCCATTTCTCAGCAGGATTAAGGTATTTCCATTCAAACACCTCATTTCTTGTTCCATCAGCTTTCATCACTGATCAGTCTGGTTCCTTATTCCTTTGTTTACATGTAAATGTTACTAACAACTTTACTGTTACAGTAGATAATACTGTAACAGTAAAGTTGTCCAAATTTGACACCATTGATCATTAAGGTAAAAAGCACCTTCACACTGCGTTCTTAATGCGTGGAAAGTGTGTGCATGTGTAATTTCTGTTACAAAACTTGTAACTTCAAGGATGTCTTTAAAAAAACGTTTAAAAAAAATGAAACACTGGAATATTGAGGTTTAGCACCTTAGAAAACTTTACAATATAGTGCATTGAAAACTCTGTCCATGTAGTTGGAATGTGAAAATCTAAAGTGATAAATTCAGAGGCTAAATCATTTTTTAATCAGTGTTTGTTTGATTTAATTAAAGTTAGAAAAAAAATTGGTTTTAGTTATATGAATGCTTATATTTAAAGTTATATGCGCTCATTGGCTGCTTTGTTAGGTTCACCCATTCAACTGCTTGTCGGCCAATCACATGACACCAACTCAGTGTACTTAGAATGCTTTGAAAAAGAGAAAGTATCCAGCGAGCTGCAGGTCTCTGGGCTAAAATACCCTGTTGATCTCAGAGGTCAGAGGAGAATGACCAGATTAACTCAAATAACTGCTTGTTACAACCAAGGTATGCAGAAGAGCATCTCTGAACACGCAACACATTAAACCTTGAAGCAGCTAGGCTACGGTAGAAGACCACAGCACATGCCACTCATGTCAGCTACAAACAAAAACACTAAGGCTACAGCTCACACACAGGCTCACCAGAATTGGACAGCAGAAGATTAGAAAAGTGTTGCATGGTCTGATGAGTCTCAATTTTCTGCTGCCACATTCAGATGGTAGGATAAACATGAAAACATGGATCTATCCTGCCTTGTATATCAACAGATCGTGCTGCTGGTTGTGGTGTAATGTAGTGGGGAATATTTTCCTATCACACTCTGGGCCCGCTTCTTATTGTTTAAACACCACAGAGTACTGTTGCTGCACACGTCCATCCCTTTATGACCACAGTGTACCCTCCTGTGTACCATCACGTACAGTGTATATAAGATTTCTGTAGTTACTGGACATTACACCAGCCTAATAAAAGGTCTATTTTTAGTTCATTTGTTTGCATTTGGTACCTCAGCACTCCTACACTCCATAACTCGTGACACTTTTGTTAGACCTGATTGTTTTATGATGTGCGTTTGATTTGATGCCCTAGTAAACTACTTAGCAGGGTAGATTTTGAAGCTTGCTTAATTATTATTGATTTGATGATTTTAAAAGCATACTTTTATAAAGAATTATTGACCATGTACATCTTTTTTCCTATAATATAAACCTATGTAAAATTCATAGGTTTTTCTTCAAGGTTTATCTAACCTGGCTAATCAACCTTGTGTATCATCCTGTATTCTTCCAGCAAAATAATGCGCTGTGTCACTAAGCTCAGATAATCTCAAAGTGGTTTCCTGAACATGACAATGAGTTCAGTGTACTCAAATGGCCTCCACAGTCACCAGATATTAATCCAATATAGCACCTTTGGGATGTGGAGGAGCAAGCAATGAATAAGCAGCTGTGTGGCTAAAATCTCAGAGGAATGTTTCCAACACCTTGTTGAATCTATTTATGAAGACAAAAGGGAATCCAACCCAATACCAGCGAGGTGTTTCTAATAAAGTGGCGAGTGAGTGTATTTTTCCCCACACTGGAAGCTATTGCTTATTCAGTGTTAAAGATAAAACTGATATTTGCTTTCTGGTAAGGAGGTGTGACAGTGTTTCGATTAATCAACAGACAAATTAATTAGTTCGGCTTTTAAAATATCTACTCTTCAAAACCCAGATATATGATACAGTTAGTCAAACAGCCATGATGTGTGCAGATCATAGCATGTTGAGATTACAGGAATAAACATCACGTATTTATGTCTCCTTTTTTTAATGAGCTAAAATGTTGGTTTAGGCATTTATAGATGTGTCCCAGTGAGACATGTGAAACGCGGTACAGAGCCATCTGTGGCAGAAACCTATTTGAATTTCACACGAGGCGAGCTCCTCTTGATACCTCAACATGAAAGCCTTCACGTCTCTTCTCAGCCTCGACCGCTGCCCTCGTGAAATGGGCTCATTGAGCTGTAAGGTACAAAGGGACACGACAGCACCCGGCAATCACGAAATGCATCAGAGGCAGACGCCGAGAGGCCTCATAATAAAAGGACGGCGTGTAGTAGAGAGCGTAATAACTCCCTCGCTATCTTCTCAGCCTGTAGTGGAAAGCTCTCAGTGGGTGGTGGTGGAGAAGGAGATCTGTATATATATATATTTATATATATTTTTTTTTTCCATATATATAGATTGTAGAGGCAGATTTATCTGATGGGACTTATTCAGCTGTCGCTCTGCCAAAGCTATAAAAGGAAACCCACACATTTCAACTGTTGAGGAATAAAATACACAACAGAAATAGACACTGTAAAGATTTCAGCACTGATGGCTGAGAAATAGTGAACATGCTGTTATCTCCCACAGACAGAAACACAACGCTACAGTGTGATTATTTATTTATTTGTTTTTTGCTAGACCCCCCCAAAAAACCCTCACATTGGAAATTACAGTAAGATTGCTTGTCCAGCGTTCGAATTCGTCAATACAGAAAAAAAATGATGGTGTTGGTAAAAATGAACAGTTTTTAGGCAGCACACACACAGCTCTGAGAAATTGCGACAGGTATTTTAATTCAGCTAATTATTTTCGTTATGACCTCTGATTATTTAGTTTTAATTTTGGTTTTTAAAAATCCAGTAATTGTTACAGGTGAGAGATGTAAACCAGCAAGTGTTTGACATTTTTGCTTGAAAAGATCAATAAGCAGTTTGTCCTGTCGTCGGCTAATTAAAGAAACAATCCATCAACATGCAGTGCAAAACATTAGTGAGAATAGTTTTTGGTATTGACTCTAAATCAAAGCACCTTCTGAATCTGGAGTCCTGTGAGGCCTGTTCATTTGGCTGCTTTTGCACTAAAATGGCTCGTGTTGTTTTGCAACAGAGACAGAGTCTTTGGGGTTTCAGCCAGGCGTGAATGGTGAGACGCTACAATGGACACGAAGGTTAATGCAGGAGAACTCAGACAACCAGAGCCTGGATCTGGATCAGCCCCGAGCAGGTGAGTCACCATTCTTTTCCTAAATAGATGCCGCTTGTTTCTCCAGGACACACCAGCAAGCTCCACAACACTGTCTGTACTTCCTTCCACTTATTCCACGTAGATAATGCCTTAAAAAAAACCCTATATGCTCTGTAACAGTGAATTTTTACATTTTCTTAAAACTGAAATAAAACAGTTTTATACACTGAGGCAGTCATTAGTTAGGAATATAGAGAGCAAGCTATGCTGTCTGATTGTGTATGAGGGCGCCCGCCCCACCTGAACAGTGACCACCACCACCTCTGATTCTCCTGCTCCCTGGAATTCCCACTTTTCCACCTGCAGGTGCATATTTGTATTGGCAACTGGATCTCCTAAGATGAAGTAGCAGGGAGCCAAAACTTGTAGGAAGTACAGGTTGTTGGCATTTATTGTAATTTGTTCAAACAAAAACATGGCTTTTCAATGAGCTGTGTGCCAGCACATGATTCTACGCACCACAGTTCAAGTCATCTGAGACAAATGTTCTCCCAGACTTCTTGGGATGTTACAGTTGTGCTCTGTGTTGAAAGTGTGACCCCCTCTTTTGGTGTGGACACTCCCTGATCTTTCAGGTGCAAGTTTGAACCCTGTGTTGAAGTCACAGGAGGTCAGAAGAGGACTTCAAGGAAGCAACCCACAGTGGTGGCTGTGTGTTACTGCAAAAGCCAAATTTATTTGGGGTTACGGATTTTGTTTGGTTATTTACAGGCACAGTCTCTGATCTGATTTATAGTGTGGTTCAGCAGTTATTGCCTGATGGGAGTTCTTATGTATGTGTGTGTGTGTGTGTGTGTGTGTGTGTGTGTGTGTGTGTGTGTGTGTGTGTGTGTGTGTGTGTGTGTGTGTGTGTGTGTACGCAGGTAAAAAAAAAGAAGTCTACTAGAGATGTGCTTCTCCCCTGCAGGTGAACTGAAAGGTCACACAGAGTAGGCATTGTGTTTGCTGTCATGAGTGTGTAGTTTGCGTGTCAAGCTCGTGCACTGAAAAGAGGAGATGGATGAAGCCCATAAGAAGACCGGCAGAGTGAAGATCCGATTAGATTTTCTGAGGTAGTCTGTCTCTAACAAATGCCCAGTTACTTTCTTTGCTTCCTTAGCTTTGGTCGGCCCTGAACGCTTCGGATGGATTCTAACTGCCCTTCATGAAATTATTACTGAGACATGCAGCCGCTGAGCAGCCGTAATGGGACTTCTGCTTCTCTGGTTCTCAGGCTGATTAGCTGGCTGGCTGACATGAGCTGCATTCATCACAGCTGACACTTTTATTATTAAAAATTCAGATCGGAGAGGAAATCTCTTCATTGTTGTGCGGGGAGAATAGCACAGAGTAGATAAAATAACACGGCTGCTCAATGAAAAATCTGTTGCCCTTCTGATAGAATACAATTGAGTATCTCTGTATCATTTGCATTCCCTCTATGGCTGTTCTAATATTAGGCTGTCAGTCACAATTCTGTATTGTATGCAAACTGAACAGTTATTGTTGGAAGCTGAGGACAAAATTTCAAGCTTGGTCTTTGGGCAAGTTATGCTAATAATATTCCATGCAAATGGCCTGCCAAGACCACACTCCTCACTAAATGCCACCCAAAACCTGTTCTGCCTAATCTGGATGTGCAGCTTAAAAATACAGAAACACAGTACAGGGACATGAGTATTGGGCCACACCTCTTCATCTTTGAATTCAGGCGTCATTGCCACAGGTGTATAGGGTCAAGCACCTGGTCATGCAGTCTGCCTTCACAAACGTTTGCAGAAGAACGAGTTGTTGTTAAAGAGCTCACTGAATTTGAGCGTGTTGCTGTAATAGGATGCCACAGTTACAACAAGTGAGTTTGTGAAATTTCTTCTCTCCTTGCCCGAGGAGTTCAAGCGCTCCTCGGGTAATGACATCTGCACAAAACCTGTGCCGACCAGGGGCAAGACTGCTCCTCTGAAGCCATGTTGAAACACCTCTAAGCAGCAATTCGGGAAATTATTTTGAAGCAGTAATTTAAGATAAAAACAATATACCACCAATCATCATCTATTTATTTTAGAATGTCTCTGCAAATCCACAATAAGTGCAAAATCTCATCTTAAATAACCCGTCGGTATTTATAGCCTCCAGATTGATAGTTAACCATGCCTTCATCCCAGGCTGTCAGAATTAATCAACGCCGCCAGGAGACACGCACCCATCATTTTACATATAAGGAAAAAAATGATTTTAATTGATTTTTTTTTCTGTTGCGTGATGATGAAAACAGATATACAGGTGAGATACAGCTAGCTCACTGTCCCTCAGTCTGCCACACACCACAGCAGAGGTGCTCATACTTCGCACTCCTAAGATAAAATAATGAGATTCGTTGTATCTCCACCCCAGTGCTCCATTTGTAACCAGTTTTATGTTTTTTTTAATCTGATGACACATGACCTTTATTGAGTTCCTGGCTGCAAACAGATTTCCCTCATTATCTCTTACAAAGGCACAAGTGCACATGGGGAAGCTGTGCTAATAGACTGGAGACATGAAGATGTAAAAAGGCTGGACAGGTAGTATAAGGCACAGCAGTGAGCACGGCCCGAGCCTCAGGTTGCAGTCCTCCTTCTCAGCCGGCCGCTTGACAGCGATTGCATAATCTGGAGTGTGATTAAAAACCCTGCCCTGGACCTCGGGGGATATTATCTCGGGGATTGCACAGTAACGTTCAGCCCTCCGGCTCTCTTTTCATCCCTCTGCTTCTTAGCAAGATGGAGACGGTGTGATCCGGCTTCAGCTGACAAGCCTCGAGGAGACTGTGGTTGCTAGGCAACTGAATGCTAAATTTTGAAACCCAGACAATTCAGTCTTTCAAGCATTAAAAGTGCAAAGAGCTAAAAATAGACAGCTGGACTCGGGTGGGGGTTTAGGGTTCAAAGAATCCAAACGATGTAAATGAAGTAAATGGCTCAGGGTGCGTTGTTGTCGAGGTTTGTTATGTTTGTTTTGGCAAGCAACAGTCGGCTTAGAATAGTATTTTTCCACAGCCATTTTTGGAGAGTTTTTTTTTCAAGAGGGAGGAAGTGTTGAGAAAGAAAAACTGGCTGATAATCCAACTCAAATTGTCTTCGAATGGTCCTGGACTGTTATCAGGGCGCTTACATTATACAGTCGCTAATGAAACTGGAGAAGAAGCTTTGCAAAACAGCAGATATGGGTCCTTGTTCCAGTTCATATTCTGTCCATTAAATACTCAGCGTTTTAGGGCTGAAAGTATGTTTATCACATTCTCCTTTAAAAGGAGCTGTTTATGTTTCAAATCAAATTTGCATGTATCCCTTCAAGTCTGCAGAGCCATTTATCCATCTGGAGTGCTCTTGAAGTTGCTCAGTTTTGGAGATGTTGACTGCAAGAAAGTTGTCTCCTTACATTATTTGAAACTTGGTAGATACTTACAGGCATATTTACATTCTCACATGAATACTGTGTAAGTATATTCGATTGTACACCATAACTGCTTACTTATATACATGCTTAATTACTTACATACTTACTGGCATATATAATGGATTAATAGCTTACTTACATGCTTACTTACACAGATACATACATAGTTAGATGCCTACTTACATATATACATGGATGCTTGCATACTTGCTGAAATACATACTTAACCCTTTGAAGCCTGAAACACGAAATAATAATTCTAATTTTTTTTTATTCTAGTTTAAAAAATATATATGAATGAGTTTTCATTTGTAGTATATTTGCTACATCAAGCATTTTCTGACGCATTGTAAAACGTGCAGTGTACACGTACACTGCACGTTGTAGGAACAAGGAACAAGGAACCATGTCGGTTTTTGGGGGAGAAAAAAAATTACATTGATGATAGAAGTGTCATGAAGTCTCAGAAACAAAAACCCATGTATCAAATATGGTGTACTTGGCTTTAAAAGGGTTATTTTCGTACTTGAATATTACATATAGTGACATACTTACTTATTTGCTTGTTTACTTGCTTCATTAATGTCAAGAAAAGTTACCATATTTCCTTTCATAAAAGCAGTACCTACCTAGTACCTAAAAAAACAAACACTCAGTCCTTGTTAGCAGCTTTGTGTCTTTGTGCTGAGCTACAATCACCAACCATAGGAAGTGTGCAGTGAGCTAACAGTGCTGCTCAGCTCAGAGGAACTCACAGGGCTCTAGACTAACCTTCTGCCACAGTTGCATTGGTGCGCCCAACTTTATTAACTGCATTGCTTAACCCCACTGTTTTACATGTTCACTATTCGCTGTCCATACAGACAAGATTGATTTATAAATGATTAACTAACAATCTTGTCAACACAAAGTTCTTTATTTGGAGCACAGTTCTAAAAGAAAGATAAGTTACTCAAAAAGTGCTTGTGCTTAAAGTGTGTTGGCACTCTTTGGCAATATTGTAGACAATGTTAAACTCACATCGGCCTCCTCTGACGACCTCTTCTCACCAGCGCTGAAAGGCAGCGGGGAGAGGGGACTCTTGCATTTATCATGGCATTTAATGTGTTTTCTGGACACACTGTGCTTTTTCAGCGTTCAGAGGTTGATGGCTCCGTGTCAGAGCACTGGCTATGAATTTCAGACGGATCAGGGCTTAACTTAACGAAAAAGTCATCTTTTCTCATTACCCACAGCTACATCCACTTCTGTCGGGCCTAGGCTACATAAACACAAAACGAGGACCCAAGGCATCAGAAACTGTGAGTTCTCGGCCTTCAGCACCGATGGTGTGTCCGTGTACGTGCCGTTGGGTGAGAAAGCCGCCATCTCACTGATTCTGATGCGTCGGGTCCGCGCTTTGATTTTATGTCTTTGTGCAGAATCCGTTTACCCGCTCTCATTTGATGTTTTAGCTGTTTGGTGGTTGTTGAAATAGTTTTGTGAGCTTTAACCTGAGATTCTGGCGTTTCTGGCAAAATACATATATAATTAAAAGTGGATTCAGGATTTTATGATTCGATATCGCTTTATTCAAGCTACTCACCTCTCTCTATCCACCTGCACTTTCAAACGAACACTAATGTAGAACTACAGGAATATATTGACCGCGGCCAATCAGAGAGGTCCCACGCCTTTTATCTCTGATTTGTTTAGACCACGATATGGGTATAATGTGTGTTTGTTGTTGACCACACGGAGACTTTCCGAGTTGCGAAGACAAGGTGCAATCTAGGACTTTTTTAGTCGCATCATTGAGAAATTAGGTCGCATATGCAGCCAAAGAGGGCTCTAGAGTGCACTAGAGCCCTCTTTGCATCCTGTCACAAACACATGCCTCCCATAGATAGATGCTGAGTTCTTCACAGTGATGTGGTTGGCTGGTATAGTAGTGCGGAAAGAAAATGGCTCATATATGAAACTGCTCACGTAATGGTTTTACATTTTAGGTCTTCTTTCGAGTTTAGTAACTAGGTCATGATTTCTGGAAAGTCACTGCTGCAGTTTCTCAAACACTTTTTGATGGTTTGAGCACAACAATGTGAATACCATTTACTTTTACTGTAGAGAAGCAAAAGCCACCATCTCTATGCAATGGATAAAATGTACTAAGACCACATTTTACTGTGGGGGTTGACCGGTGTTCTTTTAAAATGACTGATTAATGAGTTTTGTGTTTCTCCTTTGAGTTTATTGTCTTGCTAATGATGCATCGTGTTGTAGTTTTATTGAGCGAACGTACACCCCACAGTTTTCTTTTGTTCTCTGTTATCAGAACAGCGTAAAATGATGTTCAGTGTTTATTGATGCGAAAGGTGGTTGTTGGAGCTTGAAGCCTGCTGCTGTTTCATCAGTTTTGCATTCAATCTGCCTCAAAGGAAAGGGAATCAAAGAACAAATGCATAATTGAATTTACACTACACACCTGGATAAAATATTTATTTTTCTGATTTCTCATGAAAAATGCAGCTGTTTTGCAGAGTTCTCTTTCTCGCGCTCTCTTTGTTTGTGTGTGTGTGTGTGTGAGAGAGAGAGAGAGAGAGAGTGAAAGAGAGGGCAAGAGACTATACGCCAGCGCCAGTCTGGTTGGTGCATGATATGACTTTACTCAATATGCTTGTCAATACCGTAGCTTGACTCCAGGACGCCCTGCAGACTTACAGATCGATAACATTATCCTATACCGCCCACTGTCCATCCATCGAATCTGCTGAAGCTCCATGGAGGTTTGATTTCTAAAACCTGCAGAATTTGCTCGGCACTGACCTTATGCTTCAAGATCTAATCTGCAGCATGGCCTGTTTTTGATCTGGAGCGAGATAAAATACACATTCAAGAAACAATCTGTCCTCTCACACTGCAGATTTAAAAATAGACTAAGGTTGTCATCTGATATCGTTATGCTGTAAAGTAGCAACTGGTTGATTCGTCCATTCAGTTTGAAATGGAAACATTATTTTATAATGGCTATAAGTCTTGTGGAGGACTCAACTAAAAGCTAATAAAGTTTTATGCTGTAGATTTTCAGTGCGTTGAGAATGGAAGCAGACACATTAGGGTCAACTTGCACTTGTTTCTTTACAAACATGCTAAACCATACCTCCTGGTTTTTATTGTGCTTTAGAGTTAATCTTTAAAATTTATGTGCTGACCTTTTTCTTTAGCGACTTATTTTCAGCTATAAATGATTGCGTTTTCCTTCTATGCCAGTCTCACACTGACAAACTTCAACAAAGCAAAAAATACAACAGCAACTGTTGCTTTAAGGTCAGCATAAATCTCACTGGATAGTCTAGAGCACACAAAGAGTGATGAGTAGATTCATGGCACACAATCAGAGCGTACACCTGTCAGCCACAAGATTAAAACCATCAGTTTTATAGTGTTCAGACAGATTGGCTACGGGAACCTCTGGGGGTGGGGTGGATGGTGGACCAGATCTACCAGTTCTTTTAGGTTCTGTGTTTTGTAGAGTGGCCGGCCATGTGTGGCCAGGAGGTTAGACACCCTAAAAAATGATCTGACTCTGCTGGTGCCGCCCTGCTCTGTCAGCAGTTTGTAGTGTGATAGGGTACATTGTCCTATGAGACAAGGCTGCTGCCATCAGGGAGCACAATTTGGGTGTTTTGGTTTTTAGTTAAACTAAGATCCAGATAAATGCCCAAACCCAAAGTCTGAAGTTGCTGCTCATATGTGGTGTATATAACAGGGGGAAAAATCCTTTGCAAAAAAAGGTTCCAGGTCTTGAATGACCAGCATATCATCAAGTTATTGTTAGTCAGCATACATAGCTCATCTAAATCCTCAGTTGTGTTTTTTTGTTTGTTAATGTGAACAATTTATGTATTTGTATTTATACTGAAATTTGAATTGTCCACCCATAGCATATCATTTGCATTTGTGCATCTGAAAGTAGAGAAATGTTTTGTTGATATGAGCAGTTTCTAATTTGCACATAATCTAAATGATACTCGTCATCTGATATTTCCAATTGGCACAGATCTTGAAACACGTTTGGTGATTAAACATATTTTTGTCATTAAATTGTATCCAGTACAACATATATTTATTATTTCTATAATGTATTGGCCCCTGTTAATATTTTGGAATGATTTGTTTCTCTGATGCGTTGTCCTTTGGACTAGAGGAGAAAGAATGTCCAAAATACACATGTAATTTTTTTAGTTTACAATTTATCACTTGGATTTTATAGAAATAGATGCATACTCAAGGAGATACCTCACTTTATTGAAACATCCTTAATCAAACAGTCATTTATTAATGTTAGTAATATGGTAATGACTTTTTTCCGGTAAAAATTTATATATTTGTTTACTTCAGAAACATCTTGGTGTAGCACAAATAGTAAGGAAACTTGTTGCAGGGTTATTTCTTTGTTGTAGCAATGCTCCTTGGCAATAAATATTATACCATTGGAACACCTGTTCATTTTCCTTTAAATTGAGCCCCTTTTAGAAAAAGAAAAATGCGTTTAAGGGTTGAGCAGCAGGGTTGAGCAGCAGAGTTGAGCGTGAGGGTTACGCCCATTAAAAACTTGGCAAATCTTCTCTGTCAATGCCAAACTGCTTATTCTGATATTGACTCTTAATTGGTGTCATGTTTATTGAAGAATCTTCACCAGCTTGAAGTTCCCCTGTGGCACGGGCCCTTTTTAAAAACAGTCAGACATGATATGCTTGGAGTAGACACCAACTAACCACAGGGTCCATGCTCACAGGTGCTGACAATCAGCCTTGATTGGAGCCTGATTGTCAGCACCTGTGGTACCAGAAGCTCAAAAGAAGTGTCAATAGCAGAATAAGCTGAAGATTTGGGTTTTTTTATGGGCAAAACCCACATGCTCAACTCTGCTGCTTAACCCACAAATGTGGCTCTGTTTAACAGGAAATAAACTTCCCAACCGTAAAAGATTTATTACCAAGATGCATTTTTACAACAAAGAAATAATCAGCCAAACACAAATCTCCTTACTTTTTACACTATGTTTATGTACCAGACTTTACAGTTTCATTCATGTTTGTCTTCTGAAAGGTTTAGCTAAAAGAGTTTGTCTATATATCAGTCAGTTTGATTTATAGAGCAATTTTATCCCTAAAGACATGGCTATTGACAGCATTTTCAGGTTTAACTTATTTACGGTGTTTAATAAACCCTTTGAATCTAATATGCCAACAAAATGTAACAAACTACCAACCCACTACATTTCTGTTTAGCAAAAAGGAATAAGTTAATTTTATACCCTACTTAGCTGTAAAGTATTACAAAAGCTGTTTGGTTGTGCTAGTTCAGGCTGTGAAGAAGTCCTTCCTGTCAGCAGTACAATGCATACTCGTGTTTCTGACAGTCTGTCACTTTACCAGCAACCATACAGCGAACTGAACAGATCTGAAGAGAGTCTGTTCTTTAGCAGTGCTGCTTGTGGAGGAGTGCAACAAAGATAAGTGAGCTGCTGTGAACACTGTGACCGACAGAACTGGATCAGAGGTGAATGAGCTGTGGGAGCTTCTTGTGATGCTGGCAATAAAAAACACTGAGCCCAGAGAAATGATATATAGACTATATATATTCTCAGAGTAACCGCACACCAGCACTGCTGTCCACATGTTCCCGAGTGATTAGTAAACTTGTGACTTTACTGCTCTGACGGCGCAGCTGGCTCAAATCCCCTGATTGGGAAAGTTGCAGATGTGCGATCATCTTCGACCCTCTGGTGTTTCCGTTTGTGGCCTTGCACTGTGAGACCACAGCGTAAGACTCTTGGCAAAAGCACATTCAGCAACCTTGAGGAAGCCAGTAGACTGTTTGTGTCTCTTTGTATCTGTGTGCCGTGCCCCCTCCTCCCCCCGCTCTCTCAGACCTCTCCTGAGGGTTTGTTAGGAAAAATAAATATTTTTAGACATTACAGTCCAGAGCTGCTGTCACTTTTTTTTCTTTCCTTTTTTCATAAACCCTAACCATGGGAAACACATATTCACCTCCCCTTTTCTCACTGCTCTCTCAGTTGCCTTGCCTATGGCTTCCTACTGCCACCCATCAGAAAAAAGCTGCCCCCGGGGAGCAGGTCGCCATAGTAACTACCTTCACCAGAGCAACCCCTCAAAGGGTCCATCTGAGCTACATGTTGAAGCCCCTTCGTTTCCATCCTAATCTGAGAGTTTGTGTGTTAGCACACATGTCCGACAGCTGACAGGCCGCTTGAGAAGGTGCATGAGGAACTGCTTCAAATCCAGCCTCTTTCATTCGTCAGATTGGGTGACAGAAAGTTTACGTGCTAAACCTTGACAGTTTATTGGACGAGCTGTGCCCCGCAGTAACAGCTGGACCACAAAGGAGCTTTTTTACCTCAGCCCGTCCACAAACTCATCTCGCCTCTTAAAAACCATGCACAAGAAGCAGTTCGTGGCACAACAGCAAAAATGCGGAAACGTCACTGCACAAACATTTATCTTTTCAAACTGAACAAATTTCTGTCCCCTTCTTCGGGACCATATGGCCTCCTCCTCCTCTCGATCTCTGCCGCCGCAGAGTCAAAGATCAAATCTCATATCCCTGATCACAGGGGACCCTCTTTTAATCCATGCAATCTGTTGTTCGGTTTCCATGCAGCCGAGGTGCAGCGTGTATCGTGGCGGCTACGCTGTGCTTATTGTGTGCTTGTCGACCCGCTGTTGTCTCACAGAGCAGAAGGGCTATTAATAGCTTCATGCTCCCCAGTAGTTTACATTCATCCAGCTCGGCTCAGAGTTGTAAATTGGAGCTGTACCACACACTCAAGGCTTTCTTTCGCAGTGTCGAGGGAACAGAGGGGAGCTAAGCTGTCATTAACAGTTCTTTTTTTCCCCTTTTTTTTTCTTTAAACTCAAGGGAGGACAGGAAGCAGCTGCCAGTTTCACTTCCACCTCACTTCCTGTCTCATTTGTCACTGCAAAACGAACACTGGGTCTCTGTGATGCTGCAGTTTGTAGCTTGTCTGTCAGAGATCTTACCTGAAATTGGTGATGATGATGATAAAATTATATATTCATTTAAAACGTGTTTACAAATGATGATTAATAAAAATAGTCTTCTGGGTTTTTTTCTTTCTGTTTTTTGTTTTGTTTGCAGGTTTCAGTTTTTAGTTGGCATTTATTTAATAAAACGTGTGTACCTTGCAGCCATCCATGAGTTTCCAGAGGACATCTTCACCAAGGAGCAGAGGAAGAATGGGGCCGTGTGTCTCCATGCACTCTGTGTGAGTATTTCTTGCAATGTTGCCTCAAATCTGCACATTTTCCTCTCCATTTATAACCCTGAGTCATGATGCTGACACTTGACATCAATACAGAATAAACGCACACAACAGGACGACATATATAGCTGGTTTATGTTATGTAAAGGCAAAGTGTGTATGGGTCCCTCTCTTCCAGGCCATCTACATGTTCTACGCTCTGGCAATTGTCTGTGATGACTACTTTGTTCCTTCCCTGGAGAAAATATCTGAGGTGAGGAAAACCAGCCCCAGCTGGCCTTCAGATATAAATTTATTGTTTTAAAATATTATTATCGGACTATTCAAACTGTTTTTTAATTTAATTTTCCAGAACCTTCAGCTCAGTGAAGATGTAGCCGGGGCCACATTTATGGCTGCTGGAAGCTCAGCTCCAGAGCTTTTCACCTCTCTCATTGGTTAGTAACCCAGCTAGTCTTAACCAAGTAGCAGCTCTTTCCATTCAGAGAGAGCATGACAACATTTGTTTTCACTGCTTGTCATCAGATTAAATGAGAAAAAGTGATGTTTGTCAGCAGACCATGCCAAAACCTGGTGAAGTGGAGCATGGGTAAAGAATGGCTTAACTTTCAAAATAAAGCAAAGCTTTTGGGAGAGGATTGGCTCTCTTCAATGCTCTTGTTGTTTCAAAGGTCCTGATCTAAGTAGGTACCGGACATATCCAGGAGATGTCAGCAGAGTCCAGTTTAAAGCAACACAAAGATTTTTCTTAGTAGTTCATATTTTAGCTTGTGGATTCTCATCTGGGGTTTACAAGGATAAACAGCCCCTAAAAACACGGAATGACAGACAGATTTTATCTGACGTCAGACAAATCCTCTGCACTTTTTCAGGTGTCTTCATCACTAAAGGTGACGTTGGCGTCGGCACAATCGTGGGCTCAGCTGTCTTCAACATCCTGGTCATAATTGGTTTGAGTGGAATCTTTGCAGGCCAGGTAGATTAAACTTGTGACTCTTACTCACATCTTACAGCCAGATGTTTGTCACATGTGGTGTAACTTTTCTTTTTCAATGCTTGTTTAAAAGGAAACTGTTGTGCTTTTAGATATTGCTACAGTGGTGATGTGTTTGTTAAACATTATTAAAGTTTCAAATGAGCTCAGACTGCTTTAAAGGCTCAGTCTTCCACAGTTTTTTCCACTCCACTGCCAAACAGAGGGGTTTAGTCTGAGCGCGGTCATCTCAGGACAAAGCAACTTATCAAACTGGTGTAAAGAACCTTCATTTAATCTGGCTTTGAAATTAATAAAATGTAATAGAAGACATTGCAATAGAAGAAACCTGTTCATGCGCAGCTCTGAATAATGAATAATAAAATATTGTAACACGAGTATCTGTTCTCCACAGACAGTGGTTCTGACATGGTGGTCTCTCTTTAGAGATTCCTCCTACTACATCCTGTCAGTACTGACTCTCATCATGGTGAGATACACATTTAAACAATAAAGAGTAGTTCCTCTGAGCTCCGTGTCATCCTTTTTGCTTTTAAACTGTCTTTTCTTTCTCCTTAGGTCATCTATGATGCCACAGTTGTCTGGTGAGTCCACACAGCTTTTTCATTTTTAAAGGTTGTTTTAAGAAATTTTTAACTCCCTGTTTTTTTTGTGTGAGCCAGTACTTTACACTGTTTTCACTGCTTGTATAAATGAGCTCAGTTTGAGACTCGGCGTGTTTAAAAAGTCTGTCAGGAATCGGATTAAATGGGTTGGATTGCAACAGGAGCTGACGTTCCTGTTGACATGATTTTATTCCTCGTTTGCGGTTTACTGATGACGAGAATTGTAAATGTCACAAAAAATGAATTTAAAGCGCATTCTTTCATGCTCTAAATGATGTCACAACCTCATTCCTCAAGTGATTTGTATTACTTTTTATTATTAGTAATGGCAGCGTTATAGCTGTGATAACGGACTGTGGTAAATCAATATGTTTCTGATTTATTCTTGAAAAATAGTAACATCTGAACAAATATTTCTAATCAGAGGCAGGAAAGGAAAATGTTAGTAAATTAATTTTGATTGATTTCCTTTGGAGGTTTATGCCATCAGTGGCACTCATTTCAGTCATTTGCAGCTTATTTGTAAGATTGATTTGATACTGGTTGTTAGATTGATTTCTTTTGTGTAACTCTTCCTTTACAGCTGGTTTTTTTCCCGCTCTGGATGCCTACTTCTCTTCCCGAGACCTTTAGAGTAAAAGAGCTTTCCATTGTTCACCGTGTTGGGATTTTATTGAAAGGGTAGATTTATTCAAGGATCTAATGTCCACTGTGGTGCTGAATTCCTTCGTGATATATAGCAGGCTGTTTATTGAGTCCCAAACCGAGGCCATCTTGGTGTATTTCACCTCACCGCTGTTTGCAGCTGCGTCTTTTACTGTCAGTCCTGTTTGTTGGTACGGATTGTATTTGAACTTGTTCACTGGCATCCTAGTGCTCAAAGTAGTTCAGAAAGGACAGAGCAGACTGCAGCACACTGAACTTATTGTGCTTTCTGTGTCCATTTCACTGTTGTCAGTCATAGCTTTATTTATTCACAAATCAGGGAAAGTAGAAGTAACTTTATCCAATATAAAATAATTTACTGTTATCCTTCTCAATTAAACAAAATGGGTTTAATTAAGGATGCTATATGCTGGGAATGTAAGACAAAAAGAGGCACTTATGTGCATGCACGCGAGTGTGCAAAGGTTTTTCTGTTTTGAAGACATCTTTACGATTGTTGAAGTGTGATTTGCCTAGATCACCAACACTGTGTCTCCTTGGAGACAGTGGTGTCATGCCACAGCTGAATAAGTATGCAGCGGGCCTATTGAGGGTCGGGTTAGGGATTCGTGCCTGACTAATTCTCAGGTTTTGGAAAGAATCTCAAACTGTGACAGTGAAAATGTGGCAGCGATGTGGAGAAGTTATGTTGTGAAGGCTTAGCTGTAAAAAATAGAGATGGCCAAGGAGCAATGGGACAGTTTCAGTCAATTCATATTCAAAGACAAAGAGAAAACATGCATAACCTGAAGTGAACTGGACAGTGTGTACTAGACGTTTAGATGCTTATTTTAAAAATTGCTTTGTATGACTCAATCTGTGACAGTGTTTCTGAACTGCCTTGTTTTGTGTTGATGTTTTTATATATATTTCAACTACATTTATATCCCTATATAAGAAAATCATTCACAAAACACTTCACTTCTCTTTGACCTTTATGGGAAAAGCCATGAGGTCAAGGAAAGATATGAAGGGGAATTCATAAGGACTTAGCAAAAGAGAAATGCAGTGTTAGGATGACTAATTGAGATTAGTTGCTGGTCTTCTCTACTCATATGTTCTTGTACTTTATTTTGTATGCATTTTTTTTTTATCCAAGTTACGATCTTCTCCACCTTCATGTTGTAATGTTCATAGCTCATGTGTGGGTTTAAGAACCTGTTGAAGGTTCAGATTGAAAACATTTTTATTAGTTTCGAGAAAGTTGATTCACTTTATCCAGATTTAATGTTTTCAGTGGGAGAAACTTTTCATCGCTCAACGAAGAAGCAGAAGCTGCAGTCAGGTGAACAGAATTAACTTTATCAGGGTATCTTTCCCTGGATGAGTGAGCATGCTTGAGACATATCAGCAGAGTATGGCAATGGAAATGGAAAATAGGTTGGATGTTTGTTTGCACACTCCATCACTTTGGATTGCAATTTAATAAATGATGCCCAAGTGTCTCCTCTGCTAAAGGAGGCATTACAGGAAGCACTGAAGTACCCCTTCTTAGTATTTAGAAGATCTGCTACTGTCATGGCCACTGTCCAGATGCTTCTGGGATACCTCACTGAGTTTGGAATCTCTCTGAGCAAAACTGACTACTCAACTACAAACTATAAGAGACTATAAGAAGTTGGTTTAGGGCGCTCCTATGTTACTGAGTTCAAATGACAGTCTGTAGGTAAAATCTGGATGATAATGGACTTTTAAAGCCATGTTTTTGGTGGTTTCTGGTAATTCAGAGGTTCAGAATACAAAGGTGACTTTCATTATGGGCATCTGATCAAAGTGTTGGAAATGAATAAAAGCCTGAATTTACAGTTAAAAGCTTAAATTTGCAAAATTCCATCCATCCATTCTAAATAAATACATAAATTATAGTTATAAATATTCAAACAAAAGGGGAAACATAAAAGATAAATGTGTCCCACATTTCTATCTTTAAAAAAAGATTAAATAAATAAATACATTTCAAGACTGAACTCCTACACTGTGACAGAGTGAAACTGTGAATAAAAGGTGACCAAAGAAGAACACAAACCAATCAGTGAAGAGGAGGAAGTGTGGTCAAGAGAGCTGGATAGACTTAAGCTGTTTCTGTTTAATTAAATTATCCTAACTAAACAAAGCGATCCAGGGTCATTCTCAATTTATCAAGAGACTTTTCACGCTGAGGAAAACAAAAATTCAGGGAATTCTTATTAGGAATTCTGGAGAGTTTGAGGTCAATACTGTCATTAGTTTTCTAAAAAAAAAAAAAAAAAGAAGAAGAAGAAGAACTTGGGGATGGGGATGAAAGTAGGAGTGATTATAGATGCTTTCATAGCCTTTTATTCAGCAGGGATATTTAAATTCCATCATAAAAAATGGCTCGACTGCTTGAATTTGGTCCTCGGTTTTTAATATCACTTAATACTAAGACTGTGGCTCTGATAATATGGACTCCCTGGAGTGTAGTTAACATAGAAAGTTTGAAATCTGTATGTGGCATCTCTGGCAGCAGGTTTTGAGGTCTGTAGAAACCACAGAGTTTTATTACAGCTTGAGATTTTTTTTTAAAGAGTTAAAGCAAGTGAAGGATTTCAGGGATATTAAAGGTGGAATAAAACACACACAACATGTTCATCTGAAAATAGTGTGATAGTCCTCCTCGGGTACGAAATCTCTCTTTTTCAAAGTTTCCATAAGTATTATATGAAGTATTTGTAAAGGTGTTTTCTCCATCATTTTCCCAATATGAATAAAAAAAATAGTCACGTTATTGTTCACATTTGAAATACAGATGGAATAACCCCCCAGAAAAATGCAGTGTGCAGCATTACGAGCTCAATCTTAGCCTTAGGTCCTCTGCTAATTGGAAGGCTGATGGTTCAATCCCTGACTGCTCCAGTCTTTGGGCAGGATACTGAACCCCAAGTTGTTCCCAATGCACACTGATTCTGTGAAGGTCAGACTCACATAAACGTTCTGCTCACTGTGCAGGTGGGAGTCCTTACTGCTAATGACGATGTATGGAATCTACATTATCATCATGAAGTAAGTTTCCTGAAGACAAAACCTCCTCATCAGTCAGTAAAGCTCCATATGTGTGAGTTGTAAGAATACTTGGATGGTGTAAGATGGTGGTTTGCTCTGTCACAGGTTCAACTCCCAGATTTTTGTGTTTGTGACACGTCGGTTGAGGAGCATCAGGCCGTGCTGCCTCCGATCAGAAGAACGGCGAGACAACAAGTTGGGAGAAGACACCTCGGCGTGTAACACATCTATGGTGCTTCTCAACAAAGGTTTGTTTTTGTTTTGTTTTTTTAAATGATTTGTATGTCGAGTGTGAATGAAGTAGTTTTATATGTTGTGCTTTTCATTGGCAACATCTCATACACAGGCCAAGCCCATGGTCAGGAGGCTTCTCCAGTCGTCATGGTAGATGAGCTTCTCATCCTCAACCCTCACAAACTGTCATTCTCAGAGGCCGGCCTGCGGATTATGATCACCCCCCACTTCTCACCCCGCACCAGGCTCTCCATGGCCGGACGCATGCTCATCAGTGAGGTATTTAATGCTCACATACTGTGACGCACTCGCGCACAAGAAAAAAAAAATTCTAAATGATCTTTTTCGACCGCAGAGACAGAGACTGCTCCGTATTTCAAAAAATCAACGGGACGTTGAGGCCGGACCCGGGTCAAGAGGGGGGTCCACCAGCAACAGTCTGAAGAGGACAGCCTCCTGCAGTCTGGAGAACGGAGGCGGGAGACCCGGCATGGTCGACACAGAGTCAGGAGACAAGCCAGGGGCCGAGGTGTGCCAGCAAGAAGATGAAGATGACGATGAAGATGGGATTTTCAGTCCAGTGCGCATTCCAGGTGAGGAATGTATATTTTAGACTGTATAATCAAAACAGATACATAAGATGAGCTAGAATAGGGCTAGGACTTCATAAACATTTGCTTCCTTTTCAAAAAGCAAATGTTCAATTCCGTTAACACCAAATCACGACAACAGTTGCCTCACTTTATATTGTAAGCTAAAGACGCTACAATGATAACTCGGTATTATTAGTAACATAGTAACAATAATATAGAGTCAGACGATCCACTATGAGCAAGCACTTTGGCAACAGTGGGAAGGATAAACTCCCTTTTAACAGGTAGAGACCTCCAGTAGAGCCAGGCTCAGGTCGGGGTGGCCATCTGAGCTGACTGTTGAGGGTGAGGGAAAGAAGACAGGACAAGGACACGCTGTGGAGGAGAGGTTAATGATAACTAATAATTAAATGCAGAGTGGTGTATAAACACATAGTGAGTGAAAAAGAAATGCACAGTGCACCATGGGAAGCCTCTAGCAGCCTAGGCCTACTGCAGCATAACTAAGGGAGGCCCTTAACTATATACCTCAGCAATAAAAAAGAGTTTTCCACATGAAGCTCTCGCTGGTTTTCTGTTCATTTTTTAATGTGTAATAACACTTGTTGCTTCTAAGTTCAATATAATGATTTGATTGATTAGCTGATTGATGATTGTGCTATAATGCTCATTTCTTACTCCATAGTCTTTTGCTCTACTAGAGAAGCGCTGCACGATTCAAGGTTAAAAGTAATCCTTATTCATCTCTGTGCAGCCCCCGAGTTTACCCATTTACCTCCTGCCTGTTTAAGGCCACCCTGCCTCTAAATCAACTTTCTTCTGATTGGCTGCCCCTTAAAAACAGGAGGTTTAAACGCCAGGCGGGGTGGACAGAGAGCTGTGCACCTTAGATAATCACATTAAGGATATCATGAAGCCCCAAGAGTAGTCACAGGGATTACTTGTGCTTTCGCTGGCCTCTGAACAGCCTTCAATAAATATAGCTAGAATTTGTCAGTTTATTGTTGCCTTAAATTGATCTTACTCCTCTATCATGTTAACCCCTTGATTGCTGATACAGTCCAAATGCTGTCTCATCACAGATGGCTGGTGTGCGCGGGTAAAGTGGGTGATCACATGGCCTCTGGGCCTATTGCTCTACTGCACTGTGCCTAACTGCATTCTGCCACGCTGGCACCGCTGGTTCATGGTCACCTTTGTGGCCTCCACTTTATGGATCGCTGTCTTCTCCTACCTCATGGTGTGGATGGTAAGAGCAGGTCTTCTGTCTACAGTATCTCTTGTATTCTCAGACACCTGCTGAAACTGATGTGATGTACATCTGCATGTTGGTTTGTAAATTAAAACAAAAACAAAAACTAAGCTAGTTTGAAGGTTTTATAGACCAGTAAGATAACTTTATCCTAATATTTTCTATATGTTTCTATCAGGTCACCATCATCAGCTTCACACTAGACATCCCAGACTACATCATGGGCATAACCTTCCTGGCAGCAGGGACTAGCGTGCCTGACTGCATGGCGAGTCTGATTGTAGCTCGACAAGGTAAATGTGTCCTGCGTGATGTCTCTCTCTTTCATTTTTATGTCTCTTTGTGAGGCAAGTACTTAAGCATTTCTCTGTCACTTTTCCTGTCTTTACTCAGGCATGGGGGACATGGCAGTGTCCAACTCTGTAGGCAGCAATATCTTTGACATCCTGCTGGGTTTGGGTTTCCCCTGGGCTTTGCGTACACTTGTGGTGGACCACGGATCAATAGTAATGCTTACATTCATCTTTATGTAACACCTCTTCAAACTTCTTTCTTTCCCGGGTTACTAATTTTTCTGTGCGAGTTATCAGAGCGAAGCTTTGCAGCTTCTCACTTCTGCTTGATGGTCATAACACTGATGTTTTTCTTTCCCACAGATATCCATAAATAATAAAGGACTTGTATATTCTGTCATCCTGCTGCTGGCGTCTGTGTTTCTGACAGTAAGTAAATGCAAATACCAAAGGTTGCACAGATATATAGGTGATGTTCAGAGAGGTGTAACCAGTATAAAGTGTACAGCAGAGAGCTCTGCTAAATTTGGGTTTTTAAAAAAATCCCACCCAGTACATTTCTATATCAAACAGATTTAAAGTCATACGAATCAATAATGCTATTAGATCATTCAGCCAGGTTTGGGGCTCTTTGAGTGTTTTGGTTTGCAACATTGCTGCAAACTTAATATACACTCACCAGTGTGTGTTTGTTAGGCTACAAAATAACTCTATTAAATCAGCTGTGCATTGGGTGCTCGGCACCAGTTGCCACACTAACAAAGTTGGCAAACATGTGGAGCAGCTTGCAGCTAATGAACCAGATGTTTCCCTCGGGATGTGGTGGAGAGCAAAGCTTGCAACATGTTGCACTGCCCCCTTGGGGTTGAAACGTATATAAATAGAAAGCTGTCCAGTTATGTATTTTTTACTAAACGAAAACTAAACTAAAAAGGTAGATACATTAAAGACAATTTTATTTAAAATAAATGGACCCTTGGCAATTCTGTCCCTGATCAGCATGTCTGCATGCTCCGCATCTGCTTGCAGGTGCTGAGTGTTCATCTGAACCACTGGAGACTGGACCGTCGGCTGGGTCTGGGTCTCATGTTTCTCTATGCCATCTTCCTGCTCTGCTCTATCCTCTTTGGGCAGATGTGAGGCTTACAGGTCAAAGGCCAACCCAACTCAGACGCCATGCTGAGTATCTACCTTTCTACCACACGTCCTCCTTCCTGAAGCCAAAAAAAGTGAAAAAAAGTGATGGCATTGATGTATTCCTCTTATTAATTCCTCTGCAACTCAGTGGGACTTGTTAGGGTGATACACATGCAACTACACAAAACGTTTTAGCTTTTTTTTTTGTCCTTCTTGTACAGTGGAGTGTTTAAAAGCAGTCTTTCGGTATTAAATTGGGTGATCTAGCAGAAAATGTAGGAATGTGGCAGATGGAGGCAGCAGATCTGTTGGGCCTTTAGTGATATTTAAAAAAACACAAACAAGTTATGTAACTTAAAAGATGTTGAAGTGCTGTTGTTGCACAGTGGTGTGGTTATTTAATGGCCAATATTTTGATGATAATTGTACAGAGAACTGAGCTGAATTTTTGTTTTTCTGTGTAAGTATTACAGCAGCCACTCTGCTTTCCTTTCCTGCTAACGTGCAATTATAAAAGCTTTATGGTCGGTGCTAGACTGATGATTGGCTGTTCTGCTTTCAGGTGATGGATGAAGCTCATGATTAGGTCACGTGGCAGCTAAATTTGTCAGCTGTGGACTAATTTGCTAAATTGCTTTAAAAAACATTTTAAATTGGTTTGGAGATGAGGTGCACCAAAGGCCTGGGTTCTGAAGCAAGTCCACCTTAAAAGGGATGTTTTCTTATCTGGCTTCAGTTATCCTAACATCAGAAAACCCAATAAATCTGACAAGGTTAACTCAGAAAAGTCAACCAAGGGTTTGTCTTTTTTTTAAATTAGCAATGACTGAGTTCATGTGAGAGGGACTGTGTTTGCAGATGACCAGTCGTAAACATGGACAAGAGTATTGACACTGTTGCCACATGATTTACAAAACTGTAATATTAAAAGAATATTAAAAGAAAAAAAACAATCAAATCAGATAAGGTCAGATTTAAAGAAGTGTACGTGTGACAGAAAGACAACCTTGCTCATTAAAACATAAAATGCTACATGAGTGTAAGCCATTTATAGCTAAATGCAAGATACTCAATCACTGCTCGATCATGAAGGTAGAAAGAGTCTACTATTACTCTGCGTTACTTTAAGGTGCTGGTTGCCTAAAAGAAAGTTCCTCTGGGGTTTAAGACAGTTTAAGTCCTTCAGTTGCAAACTAGTCATTGTTACATGTCTGAGAACAACACTGGCTCATCTCAGTGTAACACAAAGTCATTTAAACTTCTGGTCTGTTGCTCTGTCCAGTTAGGAATCACTGCGAATACATTTCACCTGCTTTGGTGCAAATGAAAGTGACAACAAGATGATGACCCCCAAAGAGCAGCTCTCTCTCCTGACTCTCTCCTGACTGATTTTTTATCTGGATTCGCCTTTTGCCAACTTCCTTGTCACAGTAGTTGCAGTTGCATTCAAGGTTTACGGGTTGTCCAGCTTCAGCAGGATGACACATCGTTTGATGCTTTTGTAAGGAAGGAAGTAGGCTGTTACATGAGAGAGAGAGCACTACAAAACTCATCAATCCTGCTGCAAGACTGCTGTCTTCTCCTGTATACAATGAGGAAGAAGAGTACTTCTAGAGCGCTGCAAATGACCTCCAATGGGTTACTCTTGCATGTTTCTGACCAAGCTGTCTGAAACAGGTGGCCCTGGTCTCCTTTAGTGGGACCTGTTCTCACAGACCAGCCCCATGTATAGCCTGAATGGGCTTCAGGTACCATCACATGCTAACACTACTAACAAGGAGTCTAGCAGAAAAGCGAAACTAGAAAAAGCAAATCTAAAAAAGCCGTCATGGGGGGTAGCCATTCATCTCCACTGCACTTGTCACTTTCATTTGCACCAATGCAGATTCACGGTGGTTTATGTTTATGACTCTGTGTCATACTGGGGCGATTAAGTGTTCACTCATTTTATTTTCTCAAGCAGTGTATGAAAATAATTCAGTCCAGTTAGTAGGCTTTGCTGACTTGCTAATTTTACATAAGGACTAAGTACAAAAGTTAGCTATAGCTATATTAATAATTATAGAACAATGAAAAGGTTTAGATTTGTACAAGTTACTCCTGCTAAGAAGTGTAACTTCTTTACAAAGTGTAACTTTGTAACTATCTTTTACAAAGATAGTTATCGTTGTAAAACTAAAAACTCAAGCCCTTAATCCTGGATTATAGTCCAGGACTCGGAGTCATGAAATATCCGTTCATCTCTAATTTGAAATAAAATTTTAAAAAAAACAACCATAAACTCCAATATAACTTATAGCAAAGTATTAATCTCTTAAGCTCTTAGTACAGTTTTTTATGTCTGTATTTAGTCTGAAAATAAACTCAGAACTAAATCGGTCAAGAAAACGCAGAAAACATGTAAATACTTTTCTCTGAAATATAGAGGTGTATAAGTGCAACTTGTCAATGTGGAAATGCTGACAAACTGCCATTGATCTGGAGTTTTGGTTGGCGCACTCTGAGGGCATCTCTTCAAAAACTCTACTCTTAATGAGACTCCTGCAGGCACATTGAAAGGGCCAACAACCAATCACCTCCCCCCAGCTGATCCAGTCCAGCACCAACCAAGATTTATTTGGCGATACATGTTAGCAACCCTAAGAGCAGAAAAATCTGCAAATCTTTCCCATTTCTACTGGATAGATTTCAGATCGCACTGTTCTCCATTCATTTTAGAGCAATAGTAATACAGCAAATTTACATGTTCTACCCTTTTCATTTATTTAGATTTTCAGTGGTAATTCAGCCAAGCTAATGCATGACAACATCACTACCTAGCTGACTTCACCATTGCAACAAGGACAAATGGTTTCTGGGAGGGTTCGTTTTACTGACCTGTGTCTGATACTGAATCCACATATTTTCACGCAGGAATTCAGTATTTTTATTTTATTTCTGACTACAAAAATCAAAGCGGCTGAGAAAGGTTTACACAGCTTGGATGGAGGGCAAAAATAATGCATCAACAGTAAAAATCCTACTCTGCATACAGTACAGAAAAATGTCTTTATCATACGGAATAAGATATGTTTCTTTCCCCACAATAATAGGGAGAAAACCTCAATAATCAGGTGACCCCCCTCATATGAGCAAGGCCATGGCGATAGTGGGAAGGAAAAACTCCCTTTTATTAGGGAGGAACTTCCAGCAGAACCTGGTTCAGGGAGGGGCGGCCATCTGACCAGTGAGGGGGTAAGGGGGAGGGACACAGAACAATAAAGTCACCCTGGAAGAGATGCAGAGATTAATAACTACTGATTAAATGCCGAGTGGTGTGTAAGCACATAGAGAATGAAAAAAGGTGAGTCGGGATTAAAGACTCGGTGCATCATGGGAAGCCCCCCCAGCAGTCTAGGTGTATTGAATCATAACTAAGGGAGGCTTCAGGGTCATGTGATCCTATATGCTTTATCAAAAAAGGCAATTTTTAGGCCTAATGTTAAAAGTAGAGAAGGCGTCCAAACATAAGCAGGCAAATAAAAAAGAGGGAAACCACTGCAGTTTTGAATCTTACCAACAAGAAATAACTTTTCAATCACATCACAGGAGTTTCGCATCATATTGGCACAATTTAAGCTGGTCATTTCAAGTCATTTTGTCCGTGCTGCGAAGAGATTACGAATAGAGATTTTCGAATAGCCTCGTATTTTCTGAATGTAGCTGACGTTTGTGTGAAAATATTTACATGCATTCAAATGTAGCAGCTGGCACTGAGTTACAGCAGAGCACGTCAGACGAGAAAGTGGGTACTTTTTAGTCCTGCACCACAGGAAACCATACATGCGTCAGACTGTTTTTAGTACAGTCGAAATGAAATGCACAGTTTCACAATATTTTGAAAATTTTGCCTGATTCTAAGCAGGTGTTGCTGCAGCTTACTGTAAGTAAAAAGAGTAGCAGTAGTACTACGTTTTGTTTTGGGGTTTTTTTTTTTCGTTTTGAGGTCTTATTACTATGAAATCTAATATATATAAAAATATCAGTGTCACAGATTTTAATGACTTTATGTGCCGGTTACTAGTGAAACGTCACGTTTAGGTACGACTATCGATGTTTGTATTTCTTGTACGTTTTATGCGATCGTGTCACTTTGGTGGAACATTGTGCAGCAAAGCAGCCGATCAGGATAGACACAAAACAGCGCGCACACGCAGAGACGCGTCTGCTGTGTATTTATTGTGTCAAAAATCGCTTTGTGTTAAACAATATATACTCAGATACACAGTGTAATTGTTGGTTTCTGATGGACAAACTGTCCTCTTTCAGCTTGTTGTGTGAATTCAAATCTTAAATGTTCCAGCAAAGGGATCCAGGTGATTTTTTTTCTTCCTTCAAATGGCTGTACAATTATTATCTTTGTCTATTGGACAATACTTTTTACTGTTTTTAAATGTTAAATAATTTACATAGTTTTACAATAATGAATGTCCTACAGAGACTAGTTTTGTGGTGTTTTTAAATATATTTTTTAAATACATGATGTAAAGTTAATTATGAGTTATTGTAATGGAAACGAATGCGCGCTCTGCCGGTGCGTTCAGTGACCTTTCTAAGGTGGTAATCTTTTGTTTCGTGGCTGATTCACTGACACGGCTGGACTTCACGTAAGAGAGCAAAGAAGACGACGCTCCTATTTACAGGTTTAAATTCAGTGAGAATTTTGAAATTTGTGAGCAGAAAACAGTGAATTTCTTTTATCTCTGCCAAGTTGTTTAGTTGGTTGTCTGCAGTGGAGGCAAATGAAGCTTATTTTTAATTAACTTTAATTGACTATTAGACTTTTTACTTTGACTTTTAACTAGTTAGGTGTGCATGATTTTGGATGATGACATTGTTTTTGTAATTATGCCTCTGTACGCGACCACGTCTGTAGACTTCAGCCAGCCATTGATTGCAAAGGGTTTTCATCCAAGTATTAAAAACAAACTTTCTATTTAAAATGTTGCTGTCCAAATCCTTTTAATATTTATAAACACAACTGTTGAAAACCCTGTTGAATCAAAGCCTAAAATCTGCGTTTTAATCACATCTAGACCGTTTTCACAGCACCACAGTGGATTTTACATCAGAGGTGAAATTACAAAAAGTGTCAATTATCCAAATGTTTATGGGCTTAACTGTATATTTCAGATCACAGCAACAGTCTTGCATGTTATCAAAGTCCGGTTTTAGATCGATTTGCTTTGATATTTTGTCAAATTAATGAGCAGGTTCCAAAGATGGTGGAGTGCAGTCGAGGTTCAGAGGTCTGTTTTTGTGCAGCACTCACAATGAAAGGGAAACGTTTACTCAATGCTGAAACTTTGTGTTGTTTTTTTAAAAATAGAAATGAATCATCATAATAATTGCTGACATATTAAGCTGCTATTGCATATTCATTGGCCAACACTGGCGTTGTTCACTTTTGTTGGCATATCAGTAAATAATACGTCACTGGCCGACATTAACGTTAGAATTTTTGTGCAGTTCAAACTTTTAAAGTTAGTGTGTGAAGAGCCATGATGAAGATCTTTGTTCTTTTCACACAGGAGGGACAAATATGTAACTAAAACTCAGAAACAGGTGATATTTATAAGGGCAATGATTTGTTGTTTGTAATGTTTTCCAAACTCAATATCTTAATCCATTATTATTATTATTATTATTAAGATAGAAAAAGGTATAGGTAAGCCTTCATCTTAGAGCCACTACAGGCAAACAGAGATAAAATGTTGGGTGAAAATTTGCCTCATAAAGTGGCCAACCCCACAGTCTGAGTATCACTATACTTAAAGTTTGATTGCCAATATGAGCACAGAATATCAGGTAATGATTGCATTCAACTTTTTCCTATCATCTCCATCCTTCATCCATCAAAATTTGTTGTTTTGCCAGCAGTTTACTTAAAGCAGTGTGTGACACCAGAGTCTTTTTTCACTCCGCTGTAAGCTCCTGATACACACCTCATAATAAGCAGCGTCAGAACAGCTCGACTTGCTGCAGTACTTGTTGTGGTTTCACCACAAAAAAGCAAAATAAAAAAAAAATTAAAAACAATGTTCTGGTTATTCTGCTGTGATGTTGGAAATAGAAGATATTTTAGGCTACAAATTTACTGCTATAGAGATTGTATTGGATCATAGAAGACTGTTCTTGTATCTTGAGTGCAATAAAAAAAAAAGTGCAATAACAACTGATTTTCTTAACATTTCTTTTAAGAAGCAGTGATTTGCAAAATGATGAAGGTGCCACTTTACGTGGTCAGTCCCACTGGACGTCTAGAAGGGAAAAGGTTTAGTGTGGTGACCAGCGTCTAATGGAGGAAACCAGAAAGGAAACTGGGCAACGGCCAAACTTTTTGGCCACTTATTTAACTGAGAACTAAACTGAAGGTGAATTCTGGAGAAATGTTTAAGCTGAAATAAACACTAATGTCCTTTTCAACTCTCCCAGCTTCTATTACTTTTTCCCCATCCGTCACAGTGAATGTCACGATGTAAGAGAAGAAATAACAGCAGACTATAGTGCTTAGTATTTTTATTTTCCTGAAGATAAATTTTCATACAATAAAACATTCCATCACAATCCAAATCAAAATCCACCCCATGAGAATTCCCCAACTATGTAAACCTATGACCTCGATTTAACCCTTTCATGCACAAATTATGGGAATTGTGCTAAAATATTTTCCTCTTTTTTTAAAAAATAAAATCTCACTGCCCACACATGTGGACACCATGCAACACAGGAATAAAGATGGGTACAAAGCCAGCGCTGGCAGCATACATGAAAGGGTTAAATATGTTATTACTATAGTTGAACGCGTCTCACCCAAAGCTGGAAGCAAGAAAACCCGAGTCTGATACTAAAATGACACAAGAGCCGACTGTGACAACAAAAGCCGAGCACGTGCTTCTTGTTTATGTCAGTTTAGTTTGGATGTTGGCTGCTTAACCGCTGAACGCCATTATCCTCTTAATCACATTATGGACTTTGCTTCTTGTTGTGCAGCTTTGGAGGAGAGCAGCTCAGTTCAGACCTGGATCACAGGATTAACTAGAAAGCAACTTCCGCTTGAGTCCCGAAATGTCCCACGCATCAGATATGCAAACATCACTGATGAATACAAAAACAAACACAAAAAGAAAACAAAAAAACAACAACAAAAAAAAAAAAACGACCAGCAAAATATCCTAGTAGCCACCATCTCTCTAGATAAAACAGTAAGTTTAAAACATGATGAGAAAATAAACCAAGTTATACTTGTGTAATGCTTTAGTAATTGTTAGTTGGCTATTGAAACATGACAGCATGGTTAATTTATATTACACCACTTCCCAACACCTTTGCCGGCCTAACTGAGACAACTACGGAGAAGACGAGTGCTGACAATTACTGAACATGCACTTGTTTAACTATGCAGTTATTGAAGCAGATGCTGCAGCTGTCATGACTATTTATCCCTCAGTCTTTGTGCCATCTATCTACAGCATGTTTAAACCCTTTAAATACTGTTTCTGTGTGAGGTAAAGTTACTGCTTTTAGCAGTTCAGCCAGACTTCCTCTCACCTTGACACAGAAGGAAACCATTGCATAATCAAACTATGAAAGCAGTGACAGAAAGAGCCATCTCCCCACATTATACATATACATATTATAATCTCTTTTCTACAGTATGGAGCCATCCATAATTCTTGCCACAGTCCACTATCTGTAATAGCATTTTCTGATAAAGAACATTTACAGTATCGCACATTATCTCGCAACAGAGCCTAAACAGACTCAGCCATGAGTCCCTGTCATCCCTGCCTCCTTAAAAGGGCTCTTCTATTGCTTTTACATTGTCAGCAAGTGACCATAATCGAGGTCACATTGTCCTTAGGTTAAAGAAGAAAAAGGAAAAAAAAAAAGAAATCTAGTGGTGTCACAACAACAGAACGATGGATATGGTGCATCATCAGCAAACTGCTAGAACACAGCGATTATCCCTTTAATGGGGCTGATAATGCTAGCGGGATTTGTATTCGACTCGACTTTATCACATCTGTCTAACACAGGCCAGATGTGTGGCCCGGTGAGAGATTCAATATCAAGTTTGCTTTGGAGAAGAGCCGACAAGTTGTGTCAAAAAGGCCCCAATGCCAAATGAAACTAGCACATTAGTAGGTCTTTCAGCAGCTCTGAGTGCAGCACAAACACGAGTCCATCATTGGACTTCAGTCTAACTAACTAAAGTCCTTCAGCCTTTGGAGCCACCTTCGACGAGCAGTTTCTCTGCGTACCTTTATGTGGCCGCAGGCAGCGGATGACATGGAAAAATTATTTACAGTCTCAGCAAATCCCTTTGACTCTATCGAATGACCAGCCAAATACAGTTCAATAAAACAACACCTGGTGCTGGATGAAATGGGCTCTAAAACATATCATAACCATTCTGGCTCCAATTTGTGCACACTCAACACTAATATATATATATATATATTTATACTATAGAAATATATAAATATTATAAAATGTCTTTTTTTTACACTATGAGTGAGCATTGGCATGCTATTTGATATCAATGAGCTCTATTTATGCTCTAATCATAAAATCAGTACACTGACAAGGTTTTAGCAACTTTGCATGTGTAAAAAAAACAAAACAACAAAATTTAAAAAAAAAAAAAAAAGCTGAACATGAAGGGATTATTTGGCTATTTATGCTTCTATCTGCGAACATGATTGGTGCTGAAATTGCTTATGTGGCAAGGTGGTGAAAATAAAAATCTGTGGGACTGAATCTGAGGTTGGAACTGTGTAACAGTCGTATCTGATGGTAACTGAAGCCAGTCTGGTAAAGGTATACCTCCCAATCCTTCCCTTTATCCATGTCCAGAACACACCCTCTCTCTGAGGTCAGCTTGTCGGGGAAGTCTGTCATCTTATCTTGAAGGGTAAACGACGCTGCTGCAGGACGGCTGGGTGATGAGTGCGGGCCAGAGCGGCCATCACGACGATGGGGCGTTCTGGTTTTGGTATATAGATGCCTTGTCTTTCAAAAGGTCCAGACATAGATGACAGCTCCAGCTTCCTGAGTACCCAAATAACAGAGAGAGGCAGTAAAATCTGATGTTAAACTGCATTTAAACAGGAGAACAGTAGAGGCCCCTAGATCAGTGGTCCCCAACCTTTTTTGTGCCACGGACCGGTTTATGTCAGACAATATTTTCACGCACTGACCTTTAAGGTGTCGCAGATAAATGCAACAAAATAAAACCAGTACCGATACCAAAAAAAAAGAAAAAAAAGAAGAAGATTTATTGATAACACGTGAAAAGACCCAGGGAAACTTAATGATAAAAATGATAAATTTTTAAAAAAAAAAACCTTAAAAACCCTGAAAATCATAAATATCAAACCCGAGCCTCAACTCTCGCAGCCCGGTACCAAACGACCTGTGGACCGGCCCGGGGGTTGGGGACCGCTGTTCTACATGATTAATGAGAGAGCATGCACCGCTGATTCTCTAAAATGTTTTGGCACTGAATAAAATAATAAAATGTATTGTTTTTAAATTAAATAGTACCTTAATTACAAAAGACTTGCTGTTTTCTTTGTTTAATAACAATGAAGAAAAGCTCACAGAGACACAACAGCTAGCTTTTCAGAAGCTGCTGAGACAAAAACTTGATATAAAAGCAGATTTATTACAGCTTTGTCCGAAGGCTTTTGTCCAGGTTGTGTAAACTTGGCTCTCTATGTGCGTGACTGCGATTGCAGATATTTTATGTCCTTTTGCTCAACCTTAAAAAAAAAAAATCAACTTTGTTGGATTTTTGCCATGTTCAGTTATTTAAAAATCAATACCAATTATCCATTACCTACTCCTACATAATGTTTGTGTAATCAAAGTAAACATCTGTCATGCTACCCTAAAGTAAACAATGCCCAGAGAGTGAGCTGCCTTGGCAGAGGTTTATGCTCTGAGTGCTGCTCGTTCTTGTACACACACACACACACACACACACACACACACACACACACACACACACACACACACACACACACACACACACACACACACACACACACACACACACACACGTTCTAAATTGTAAATAAAAATAGAAAGCAATGATTTTCAAATCACATGAACTGTATACTTAACTGAAACTGAAACTGAAGCAGTCAACTATTATTGAACTGGGCTTCTACATTTCAGTAAGATTCACACATGAACTTTGGACATGTGTGATAATGAGAGAATCAGGATGTGACATTTTCCACAGCAGTCCCGTCTACATTTAGCACACAGCAGGAAATAATCCACGTTCGCATTACTGGAAATACCCTGTGTGGTAAATGCACTCTTCTATTCACACAATCCGACATCACGGAGTCATTTTGCACAACGCCGCTGACAGGTTAAAGACGAGCTCCTGTCCAGAATAAATGCCTCAGACATTTGTAATCTCACATTCACCACCTTTGCGTGACGTCTAGAAAATGCAGCTGCAGGTCATCTGTGAAAAGGGCTTCAGATTCATTCTTTTCTAGGAAGTAGTTTAAAAAAAAAAAAAAAAAAAAAAAAAAAGGGTGGACTTACCCTCTGGAGGTTCAGACATGGGGGGGTTGAGACAGTACATGTGATAGCCTCTATCACAGTCATCGCAGAACAGAAGCTGATCCTGGAAAACAAAAACACTCCAGTTCTCTGCACGAACAACCTAGATCTCACTTTAACCCAGAGACAAGCAAACAATCTCTAAAGACGACTCACATCATTCTCCGATGTGCCGCACATGTTGCAGCATTTGCACTCTATGCACTGCCAGCGGTACGTCTTGACGGCGGCCATCATTACAGGAGTGAACTGCAGGCAGGAGGGGTGGCCTGCGTCGAGAAAAGGGTTTAAACACGTTACATCTTTCCAAGAATACTTGCTGCGTGGCTTTTCTCATATCGCTACTCTTATTTACCTGAACGTCCACAGTCAGAGCAGGACACCAGCTCCTCTGATTGGCCGGTCTTGTGATTAGTTTTGGAGTCTCCCAGACAGAAATCACAGTAATTATTAGGCAACGCGAGCCCATCTGGACCTTTCTTTGGAGCTGCGTGGGAAGATGAAAACATGCAGGCCAATATCAGTGATCAGTTACACCGACGCTGTGACCTCAGATAATCAACTGACGACTCCTCCGAATCGACATTGCGCCGCTGTCGCTTACTTTTTGGCTCCTCGGGCAGCGACAGGGCGGGCTCGTTCATTTCCATGTCGTCTTTCTCCTCACCCTCCTCCTCGGCCAGGTGGGAGTGGGTGTAGTGGTAGCTCAGGCCAGGACGGTTCTTGTAGCGCTTCCCACAGACTGCCACCAAAACCACAAAATACGACATGTATGATATGAAAACAAAGAACAGACCAGTCAAATCAGGTGTTTCTACCACGTCAGTGGAGGAAGGTGAAGGTGACTCATGGAGAAAAGGACTATTCTTTACAGTGCTATCATGGGACATCTTAAAGCTGATGAGGATGGTGAAACCCTTCCTACTGTTCACATTATCATAATTAGCATCTTTAAAAGTATCTTAAGATGATCAAAGGACTCTTGCAGCAGTGTCCTACTTACAATGTAGCCTCATATCATGCACATATTTAACTGCTGTAACTGAAAAACAGTTACTTTGCAATTATTGATACAACTATTAGTATTTCTATTTTTTTTAACTGACACAATGCCTTTGACTATGTGAATAAAGGAAAAAATTAGACACAACATAGACTAGTGACACAGCGAGACAGAAAGCTACGACTCTCGTATGGTGGTTTCTCTCAATACATGTCAACAACTTCTCATGTGGTAAAGTGATGATGGGGGAGGGAGAAGAGAAATCAGTTAAGAACCCACCAGGTTCCTGATGTCTCCTGCTTTCTGTTGAGTATCAAAATTGGCACAATGACATGATAAACTGGCGGTGAAATAATAGGAAAGATGAACAACATGCTTTATTTATGTATTTATTTGTTTACTTGAGACAAGCTTCCTCTTTGCTCGAAATCTACAGTAAAGCACAATAATAAGACAGCATCTCGACCACTCCTGCTGCAGCTAATATGCTGGAACTGCTCTGATCTTGGCTTTAGCTTCTTCAGTTTAAGGGTCTTAGAAGCATTGACAGTGTTTTGACTCGAGACCTCACTGCACTGAAACAAAACTAAGAAACGCATGTCACCATTTTGCAAAACATCATGTTTCTGATTTGAACTGGTATTCTTTTAACAGTTGAGAAAGCCAGTGGGATTGTGCAAGGAGGATTTACTGACTTAAAGGAGAACAAAGATGCCACTGTGTGAAGCCGTTGTCACAGGGAGGGTGTGATGTTTGTCATAGCAGTCAAACACAGTACTTCTTCTTTCACTTCCACACTTTCTCTAATTTTCATTTCCTCAAAAGTCCAGCAATCCTAGGTCTTCGACTTTCGGGAAGCATCTAACCAAGAGGCTAACAACCAAACAGAAACTATTTTTTGTGTGGGTGGGGTTGGTGGGGGAGGGAGAAAACAAAATACTCCCCATAAAGTCAAGCAGACATTAAAGTGACTCAAAAATCAAGCGAACACATGGAACATGGAATGAGATTTTACAGGGTGCAGAGGTGGTGAAGAGGAGAAATGCAGTCAAAATTAACATAACACAGGGGGAAAAAACAGCACACGCACTCACAAAAGGGGAAGAAAACATCAGCAGCAGGATCTAGCTTCCAGCTTATCAAAATCTGTAGGAGGTTCAAGGCCAGATTGGGTGGAAAAAGTAACTTTTAAAGGCCACTGCTAATCTTCTGTAAGCTGAGATGACTCGTATATGTGGCTGATTACATGATTACAAACTACACTTTAGGTAAAGCATATAATAACAGGGCATTTACGCTCTCCAAATGTAGTTAATTACAATTCAGGACGATGTGCGTAACAGAACATTTAATTTATGAACTGAACTACACAAAGAGCAAATCTACTTGGTAACAGACAGAAAATAAAAACAGGCAGCAAAGACAAAAGACACAGCAGACTGGAGTGAAAAGGAATGAAGAGAAGTATACCTCTTTCAGAAGGTTTTGAAATATGCTTTTGTTTGAGAGTGTCTGAAAGAGAGAAGAGAAGAGAAGGAGAAGAGAAAGCACAGACAGAGACTCAGACCGACAGAGGATCAGTCAAGTCAGTCGGCAATGACCTACTGAGCACTGCAGCTCAAAGTGAAAAGGCTTCACAAAAGAGGAAAAAACAAAACACATCAAGCAGTCTGACAACACCAAAGAAGAGGAAGACTTTTTCTCTCCCTGCACATGGAAATACCTGTAAATTAAAGTATGACATCATAGTGGCAAAAATACAGATCGACTAGCTTTGTAAATATCAGATATAAGAAGTCTAACGAAGAACAGAGAAAAGATGGAACACATGAAAAGAAAAAGAAGAGGGTGAATTAAAATGTGATAGTTAATGAGGACTCGAGCTAATATAAACATTACAGCTATGAACACCTGCGGTGACCTTCTACTCGGAGCTGTATTCACATGCTCTACTCTCAGCCAACAGGACTCACTGTCACAGGCGTACGGCTTGTCTCGGTCCTCCAGTGCTGCCGTGTCCAGCTTCTTCCTGCTGCTGCCCACTCCTCGGCCCTGCGCACATTATTAGACTCAGACGGGCCCTTAAACGCATGCTTGGGATCGAGAAACCGCATCGATCGACAGCCGTTATTTACCTTCCCTTTCCCTTTGCCTCTTCTTTTAGGCGTGTCTTCTTCATAGTCTTCATCGTCAAGGTCGTCCAGGAAGTCGTCAGGCTCGATGATTCTCTGTGTTGACAGGGATGAGGAAGGCATGACAATGGGGTGTATTATATTTCACTTTTCCATCTATAGCAGCTTTACTTCAAATCTCAAAACAAGAACCTTTCTGATCCGGGCAGCAGGGTTCAGGCCTCCGGTGTAATCACTCATGTTGGAATCCTCCTCAGATCCTCGGAGGTCTGCGGATGTCCTTTTGTCCAAGGAGTCCCCCTTCAGCAGGGCCTCCAGGCTGCTGCCATCCGATGACAACAGAGCATCCTTCTTCAGTCCTAAATCTAGCTCTATGAAATCAGGAAAGGCAAAACACAATATAATATACCTGAAAATGTTGGTGCCAGACATTTTAGTTGGTTAAAATAATTAGGGATATTCTAGTGAGGTAAAACCAGCCTATTTTGCAGCTCTGTGTAGTGGCAAACAAGATGATACGGTGAGCTATCAGCATGAAACAAGTTTCTGCACTGATCTAGAAAATGAGCCGTTGTGTGTACGCAATGTCAGAGTAAACTGCCTCAAAACCAGCCCTCTGAACAGCGTGTGACCACATTCTGCACAAGCATGAGGATGTTAAACCACAAGGACAGAAAACTGCTGGTGCTAGCACTGCTAATGTCAGCCGCACTCAGCAAACCAATCAGATATAAGGTGTAAGCTATGTTATGCGTGGCACAAAGAGCCACACATGTCAACGACATTCAAATACTTGTTTGCCCCGTGATTAGCATCAATTTTGAGTCTTTTCTGACTTTTAAACTAGTCGACATATCATGTTTTCTCCTGCTTAGTCAGCAGGAACAACACCAACACTGATACATACAACTGTAAGCACAGGTACAATTCAAGTTGGATTTAATTATTGATGGATATCTGTTACAAGATAGCACCACATGTTCATCCCCGCAAAGTCTTTGATATCCACCTTAAATGCTGACACACTAAAATAGGAGAATAAGCTAAGCTGCTCAGAGCTACTGTGCTACCTGATTTAACCGGAGGGAAGATAAGCCGGGGGTCTTCTGAAGGATGAGATCTTCGTTTCTTTCTCCACCTCCTGGCTGGGTAAGTGTACAGCTGTCCTGGAGCCATGCCTGAGGGAAGGCAGAACAGGAAGGCGTTCACAGTTATCAAACAGTTCTGACACACTGGCAGGGGAAAAAAAAATCCACAGGCTCCGTTTGAATTTTCTTAGACTGTCCTTTTCAGAATCGGTTATTTTCGCATTTAAACACGAGCAGGCACCACCTGGCTGCCAGGGAGTTGCATTAAGTACACAAGCTCTGTTTGTGATTTTAAACATGCATGCATGGTGTATTTAGTCCTTTGTTTTGAAGGCATTGAGGTTATTTGTAGCTCCTTCGAGAAATTCTGATAAACAGCGGAAATGATGATTCATCTTAATCACTTAATCACTCATCTTAATAACGAATGCTTCACAGCATCTGTGCAGCTTCCTCTGGATCACTTCTCTGCTGCTCATTTTGTCCAGCTCTTACAACTTTAAACGCCTTTAGCGCAGGTGAGCAGTTCGACGCTCACGTATGGTGTCTCACCTGGTCCCCTGTGTCTTTTCTCCATCCAGATATAACAGTTGCTCTGAGCCACGCCGGTCTGCGAGTCGAGGAACGGCATCCGAACGCTCCTCTCGGCGCACAGCCTGGCATTGTAGTTGTGACACTGCTCCATGGCATCTCTGTAGTACTGCTCTCCCAGCCTGATGAAACAAAACCAGAGGCAGATGCTGGTCATTAGGTCTATTATGGTTCCAAGACAGAAATCAGCAGCTGTTGCTGCTCCAAAACAAGTGCGGTCTCAGTTTATTTTAAAACTGCTTGTGTTTTTTTGCTCTGCTGCCTCCTACTAAGCAGTGTCTTTGTGCTTCAGACTAAATGTTTAGTGCAACAGCAGGTGCTCTTTTGTTGGTGCATCAACAACAACAACAACGAGCTTTGGTAGAAGCACAGGCAAAGCCAAGTGTTCAGTATTTATAGCATAAATATACTGTTAGAGTGCTGCTTGCTTAATCCCTTTTAAAGAAGCTGAGGGCTGAAGCTACTCAAACTGAGACAGGAAGACATCTTACAATTCCCTCAAGCTATCAAGTGTCAAAGAAAAAAAAAAGGGGGGGGGGGGGGTGGCACAAAGAACCTCGTGATGCAACAACTGCACCTCTCGAGGCTGTCAGGAACCCCCAGAGGGCAGCAGTTCAGTCCTGATGAGATAATAAACCATGTAATTGTGTTAAACCTTAAAGAAGCTTTTTATAGATTTCAATCTCCAGTTAAAGACTTCATTATTTAACTTGCTGTAAGGCCATAATAACATTGCAAAAAGCTGTCTGTGCTCTGTGGGGTCCAGCCAAAAATGAACACTTGCTTTTCTTTCCAGAGAAATCATTTCAGGCAGGGTGAATTAACTAGAAAGAAGCCGTCACAAATGCGTGAGAGCACACCAGATACACACATGGGTTGGCTAGTACTGACATATTCTTGTAGTGGCGTATATGTTGTCTGATTATTTATGTAAAAACGCTTCATCCCACAGCCCAGAGACACGTACCGAGGGGGTTTGGGTTAATTGGAGAGTCAAAATTTTACATGGGTACGAATGTGAGTGCGGTTTTCTGTCTTTCTGTGTTGGCCCTGCATCTCCCCCTATGGTAGCTGGGATAGGGTCCAGCCCTAATTGTGACCATGATAAGAATAAGCAGAAGAAAATGGATTTATGAAAGACACACCACAGAAATGAAGCAATACTCAGAGCGGCAGAGTGGCTCTGGTTTTATTATGTGTAGAGTGATGCTGATTGATGTGCATTATTCTTGCAAAGGGAAAAAATTAAACAGTGATTGAGTTGCAAAAAAATATATATTCATATAGCCCCATTTCACCAGTGTTATCTCAAAGGCTCTTTACATGATACGGTAAAGAGCTTCATATATTATGAAGAGAAAGCCAATGGAAAGGGAACTAAATCTCCCTTCACCAGGAATAAACTTCTGATGGAGGAGGCTCTTTGGGTTGGATGAGGGGACAGAAATAAAAAAAAAAAGAAATCAGGTGAATATATTTCTGTCAATGTAACTATAGCATAGTGCATACATAAAGGATACCAGCTCATTCAAACCAGCACATCTAGCATGTAAACAACAGTTCATTTATATGTTTTTGACAGCACAGACTTGGTTTCAAGATTACATCAGCTTTCATTCTTTGTCAGTATTATTTCACAAGGAAATTAAGTTTGGAAGCAAATTAAAATATTTTGATGTGTGTCGGGTAAGTTTTATATGTTTGTGCTGCCACAGTTATCGCAGGTAGAGGTACGACGTACGCGTGTGTACGCTGGCGTGTGACTTTAACCCCGAATCGGGCTGTACGGCTACACGATGTAAGACGACGGAAATGGAAGCACGTTAGAGCACAATACAGTGTTCTGGTTTTTGAAACGTTAAACTTTATAAGCAGTTCTTTTATGTGAATCGGAAACACCGGCTATGGCTCCGGGCTCTCGAGTTCAAATCTTCAGCGAGGGATTTTCATTCATTTTAAACTAGTCGCTCCAGCCGCTCCAGCCACTCCAGCCTTCGCTAACGACGTTAGGCACAATTACACTCTCTTTAGCTTGTTAGCGTGACACCTAGCTGCCATACTCAACTGACGTTAGCACCACAGCGTCCGTTTGGTCACAAAAACACAAGTGGCCGCCACACCGCTAAAAATACACGAAGGATTAAATGAACACAAGTTCGTCTACATTGACTCGTGATCCATGTTTCAGAAACGTCAGCTGCGTGTCTGCTAACTTACACTTCCATTCCAGGATGTGAACAGACACGACGCTCCGACGCCTCTGGCTAACCTTACTAAGTCAGCTGGAATGCTGCTAAGCTAACTAACGACAGCGGGTGTACGATAGTACAAGCGTTACAATGTGATGGCTGTGTGTGTCACCTGCACACATGTAAGGTAAGTAGAAAAGTCCAACACTTACAGTTTGACAACATTCTCAACAACAGCTGCCATCTTGCTTCGATACACTGGGAAAGTGGCTGCCGGGTAATGTGTGCCCTCTGTCAGGACTTGTAGGCAGATGGTGGAGTAAGGTGAAACACATTGCCCCCTACTGCTGGCCCCGTGCCATTGCAAGGGGTTTTATTATTCCAAGCTGCAAATCATGTTAGTAATGTTTTAAATTACTTACAAAGCTTCCAGTGCACAAAATGTAGTTCAGTGTTCTTTATACACTCATCAGGCACTTTATTAGGTACACCTTCATTCAAATATCTAAACAGCTAGTCACATGGCAGCAACTCAATGCATTAAGGCATTTAGAAATGGTCAAGACAGCCAGCAGAAGTTCAATCTGAACATCAGAATGGGCAAGAAAAGTGATTTAGGTGATGCTGAATGTGGCAGGCAACTAGGTTTACTGGGAGTGGTCCAAAAAGGAGAAAATATTCAATGAGTGGCAGTTCTCTAGGCAAAAATGCCTTGTAGATCCTGGTGAGTGGTCAGAGGTGACTAGCCAGACTGACAGGATAGCAACAGCAACTCAATTAACCACTCACTGCAAACTAGCTATGCAGAAGAGCATCTCCGAGTGTCAAATCTTGAAGCAGATTGGCTGCAGCAGCAGAAAATCACACAGGTTTTTTTTCTAAGAACAGGAAACTGAGGTTAACAATTTGCACAAACTTGTCAATGTCGTATGAGTCTTGATTTCTGTTTTCATTTAGATGATAGGGTCAGAACTTGGCCTAAACAACATGAAACATGATTGTGTCAACTGCAAACTGAGCATCATCTAAACACCACAACCTATTTGAGTATTGTTGCTGACCATGTCCATCCCTTTATGTGTACTAGTCTTCTATCGGCTGCTTGCAGCAGGATAAAACACCACGTCATGAAGCTCAAGTCATCTCAAACTGTACTCACAAGGCTTCCACACCCACCAGATGTAAATCCAAGAGAGCCTTTGGGATGTGGAGGAATAGGAGATTTACAACATGTATGTTCAGCTGACAAATCTGCAGCAGCTGTGTGATGATATGTCAACATGGACCAAAAACTCTGAGAAATAAGAATTAGCCTTGGAGGTGAATGGTGTGACATGTGTAGCAGCGAGGTTTAAGATCTGCTGGAAGAGCAGAGTACAGTCTGCTTTCACTCCAACATTAACATTTATTCAAAGCAGTTATGTGGGGGGAGGCTGTGTGATAAAAGTGACGGTCAGTTTTCATATTTCATAGAAGCAAAAGGTCACAAAAGACCAGATAGCAATTGTGCTTTTGCCATAATTATACTGGTGAAATCACTTTAACATGCTCATGGCTCAGTACCAGAACTATATCAAATAATTTTGTCTACAGGAAACAAAGCCACACCTAGGGTGGCTGAGTGGTTAGCACCATCACCACACAGCAACAAGGTTCCTTATTTAAACCCTGGTCGGGGAATTTGCATGATCTTTCTGTGCCTACGTGGAGTTCCTCTGGGTACTCTGGCTTCCTCCCACAGTCCCACAGTCAGTTTAACGCATGATTCTAATGTGAATAACATACTTAAAGTGTAGCAGATGAAGTACTGTATGAATATACAATTTTTATTCCTTAAACTCAGCCTACAAGCACAATCTGTCTAAACAACCTGCAGTCATTGAAAAAGAAGGTTTTCACAGGACTCCGTGCATCTTCAGTGAAGCATTATATTTGCAGAAAGTTGGAAAAAAGGATACAAAATATTTCTGATGGCCTCTGTGTTCATCTATTCACATTAAAACTCATTTCCTATAAAAGAATGAAATTCAAGTCTCTAACTCAAAGGTAACAGCAAAACAGCTGCAGACAACTTGATGTTCATGTGTCTACTGAAAGAAATAACACTGAATAAGACACTGCAATCCCCCAAAGCTTGTTATGAAGCAGTCTATAGCCAGAAGCGTTGGAGATGGTCAATTGATACAATGAGGAAAAGCAGCTGCACGACATGTCTGGTGGAGGTTTTTGCTGCTAAAGCAAGATCTGTGAGTTGCTAAATAAAGACGTCATGCATGCAGAACTGTGAATGATAATCCTACATGTTCAATAAAGACAAAAAAAAAGGCATAAGTGAGTTTAGTCAGAGTGTGTTGTGACAAAACAATCAAACATTCAACTCACAGGCGCTAACAGAAAAGAATGTCTTTTTTTTCTTAACATAAAAGATTCAACAGCATCACGTTCTTGATTAAACCATGTTTTATTATTCCTAATATTAGATGTAGATACACAAGTCAACAAACATTATCTTCAATTTGTAATGAAAATGCTCCACAGCACACTGACATCGTGTGGAAAGGTCTGATATCACAGACACGTACCTGAAAATGGACAGCAGTTATACTTTTTGCAATAAGTTGCATTAGTAACAGTAGTAGTAATAGGAACAACAGTAGCAATAATGATAATAATAGCAATTAATAATAGTAGTGGTATTAACAGCTCTGAATTACAGAGGAAGGAACAGACATTCGTCAAAAGAAATGAAGGTAGGTGGACAGGCTGCGAGACAGACCACTGGATGAAAAAATGCAAGCTCCCACTAGACAGCAAAGATCCTGCCTTCTTCTAAAAAAGGAAGCTCAAATTGTCACCAGTCTGTTTTCAATCATGTGTAATACTTAACAAGTTGGTTTTCTGCTTCATTAAGTACTCCATCGTTACAAATACTCTTAGAATCAAAACGTAACTCTTTGACATCAATAACACATACTTCTCATGTTCTGGTCAAAGCTCACCAGTAGCACAATGTTATTTTAAAAGGATGCCATTTGCAACATCAAATCACAGCCAGCTAAGGACGTTTCCACAAGACTGGTTTGCCAGGGTCACTCTGCATTAAATATACAGGGCAGTATCAATACGTGAGTGTGTGAAAGAGAGAGAGAGAGAGAGCTTGTGTACAGTATGTCAAGTATGAGAAATATTTTTGCTTCACATGACCAATTTGGCCAAACTGGTTTGAATCATTCACATTCAAATGAGCTGATAAGAAAATACACTGTGTGACCTTTGAACTTGGATCGCCTAATATCTGATGGAAACTGTTCAGAGCGGTTATCGCTGGAAGGGGAAGGACTCCTTTATTCAAAACTGTGCACAATGTCTGCAAACTCCACTGGCTCGCTTATGTATGCAATGACCTTTTTTCACCTGGATCCCACATTGTAGTTCAGACTGAAACTAACTGGGAGCTCCACCATACACTCAGGAATGCAAACTCTTACAGTTAAAGAGACGAGGCAGGTTTGATAAATCTGGACCGCGTGCTGTTAACTGAACCCAGACTTGTTGCGGCATTCCTATGAACTGACCACTCTTTTATGGAACTGTATACCCATCCAAGCACTAATCAGCTTTAATAAGCTACTTTCAATATCAGTGCAACACAAATAGTTACTTGCAGCTCGTTTGCTTTTATGGGACTCCGTCAGATGTTTGTTTGTTAAACCGTTGCTGAATCTTTGCTGTTATAAGCAGTTAATTCATGCTTGGTAAGTAACTGACTACACCAACCAATTAATATGAAGGCAGAATGTCAGGTTGTAGTGTCTACATTCACAATATACTATAAATGCCATCTTCATTTGAAATGTACAATATGTGAGGAGACTAGCAAACCTAACACCTATCATTTGTTTACATAATCCATAGTAGGTCGCCATTTGATTTATTTTCACCGCCAACTGATTATTACTTGCTCTCCAATTATCAAGTCCAATGTATGTGTATATTAACACATGTAGATGGCATAGATTGGACACTTGGAAGTATAAATCTAGTTGAAATCATGCCACATATTCAAGAGTGCACGGCTGATCAAAGAGAGTTGAGGGCATTCTTCTATTTCTGGGGTTGGTGCCAAATCAATCCACTGACATACATGAGGTCATTGCCACAGGTCACTTTTTAAACAAACTTTCGTATCTTTTTATAAAACTTCCTTGACAACTCAATCGTTTGGTGAGTAAAAAAAAAAAAAAAAAAGTGGGTTTAGTGTATTTGTAGTGGGTTCAAGTAAGGCTCAGGCTCATATCTCTTTGTTGTAAAGCACACAGCGCATTCCTCAGTGCCTATCCAGTGTCACCTTCACGCACCTCACTTCACCGGTAAAGCCATCTGTCAACCCTCCTTTTGTCCTGCTCAGGTCCCTGTGCTTCAGTTTTTTATCTATACACACTGCCCCCGTGCCTTCACATCAGTAGGTGGAGAACGGAAATAGATATCAGATGACTAAAACAAATAAATTGTCTCGAAGATCATCGTTAGTGATGTCAGCTGAAGATATTTTCAAACCAAAAGAAAAGCACAGCTCTGGGAAATCATTCCAGTGATATTAATTTCTGTTTCTGCCCGGTTTACCGATTCTGAGTACCGAAAAGCAGCATCCATCTGGCCACGCTTGATCCGAAAAAACATAAACATGCAAAGTCCACAGCACCACAACTCACACAAACGCACCCACGCACACACACACACATGCACACGCTAGAAAACTAATCTTCTCTGCTTTGTACAGAAAAAAGAAAGAAAGTTGAAAATCAAGCAGAAAAGATCACTCAAAAAGAAAGAATCAAATACAGGCAAAATTAGAGATAAAAAAAATAGTAAAACCACTTATTAAATATATATATTATTTTTCCAAGGAAAATTGTGATCACTTACTGCACACTGCTAAAATTCAATGAGCTTTATTTTCCTGTCAGAACACCTCATAAACTGTCATTCCTAAAAATAAAAAAAAGGAAAAAAGAAAACAAAGAAAACAAAAAGATATAGTACATACAAGGGCAAGCTGACATTCTCCACAAAACCAAATTTGCTTCTCTCAACAACATAAATCAAGATTATCTACCATCAAATTAGTCTTTGTCAAGCCAGCAACTGAAAAAGATAAATAGTAATAATGATATCAATAATATTGAGATTAATAACATCAATACCAAGAACAGAAGAAGAGATGTAATGTGATCCTTTCTAATAGAGAGCAGTTAAAACTGGGCAAATGAATCAAAATGCAGCAGAGTGGAAAACCATCATCTTTTTTTTTGTTTTTTTGTTTTTTAGAGAAACAGTATCACAACAGGGTTAGCTAATCAAGACTCACTGAAGAGCAAATATTCCTACAGAGGAGGATCCGGTTTGCTAGACTGGAACTGTCTCTCTGCTAATGACATCCACCCCCGGTTCTGACTCACACTAATGACCTCTGTTGGTCAAAACAGGGTGAGGGCTCTGATTGTTGGGTGCAGTTAAAGTGAGATGTGGACTGGATGAGTAATAAAATAAGTGACACATAAAACCAGCAAAGAGGGAGAGAATAAAAGAGAAAAAAAAAAACTTTTCTCAGCTACATGACGCAGCTGTTAACAGATTCCTCGGGGCTTGCACAGAGAGCAGTGTGTTTGTATGACCTGTTTGTACTTTCCTTTATATCTGCCTCAGTTTTTTGAAATTTTGACAAATTTAGTTCCCATCCATGATTTTACAAATGTTTTATTTCTTCTTGCCGAAGAAGCTGAACCTCTTCTCGCGATCCTTCTCTTTCCCATCCTTGTTGCGCATGGTAACGCCTCCAGCTTCACCCGAGCTGGGCGAGATGGGCGGCATCGTCATGGCACGGCTGAGGGGCCGTGCAGCTCCAGGCGAGTCTCCTGATCCTTTTGGAATGGAGCTAAGGATGGACTGGATCCAGGAGCTCATCTCCGCCTTTCAACACACAAAAGAGGCTGGTTATGTTTTATATTCCCCTAAATGTGTTTTAATGATTTGAGCAATATAAACCTGTTATGTACATCTCACCTCATCCTTTGCTTGGAACAGGTACTCTTTCCCATCCCCTAACCTGCAGTCACAGGGTTGAAAGGGTCAACACTTAGTCAGGGGTAAATTTAACGTCTATTACACCAATCTTACTATTTCACCGTGGCCTTTAACTTTCAGACACTTCATGCTGTCCGTCTTCTCACCTGAGCTTGAATACGTGTTTCCTTTTCTTATAGTCATGGGCTATTTCACACACAGCCTCTCCCAAGCTGATGGGAACTTCTCCGTGGTATGGAATGCCGTTGCTAGCACTCTTGCCGTCTTTATAGAAACCAAGACTTCCTTTTCGTAGGACACAATACACATTCTGCCAGGACCTGCGGGAACAAATGAACAGGATAAAAGTTAAACTGTTCTACATACAGATTGATATCGCTAACTAAAGCCACGTCAGCATTTCTTTCTCTTTGCACGTGAACAAATCTTCTTATAGCAACGCTCACCTGGTAGCTGCCTTTTTGATGTGAGACTCCATCTCCTGTTTTCGACAGAGCATCCCCTCCATGGTCTCTGGCTCCGAGTCTGCCGCGCCTCTGCTCGGTAAAGTGGCAGACGGATCGACGCGAGACGATGCCAGTCCGCTGTCTCTGCCCGGTCCGTTCACTGACTCAGACTCTGAGCCCTGTGGTTAAAACCAGGACATGAATGGTGGTGAGGGGGGCAGAAAAAAAAAACACAGCTGGATGGAAGTGGTGATTAGCAAAGCAGCCATTCACAGCCATACACGAAAAAGCTATGATGACGTCTGCTTTGACAGCACTGTATGATTACCTGAGATAACAGCATAGCGAGGGTTCAGGAGGTCTACATAATCACACAGCATTCTGACATTGCACAGACTCTTACTGGTAAAACACACAATTAAAATAACCAAACATACAGGAAACAGGCATGCTACACTAAACTAGATTTTAAATTAATTTAAACTGCTCCAAAGAGACCCGAAATCCAACTTGTGAATACATTTAAATATTATTCTGATGCTAATCTCAGCTTCTTCAGTCAAATAAAAAATATAAATAAATAGTCCTACACTATTGCTCAATTACAGTTCACCTCTAAGACTGGAGATGTTGAGATCTTAGAGATACTGCAGCTTAAGTGTTGTGGCTTTAATTGATCTTATAAACCTTAAAAAACATCCACAGACAACAGGATTTTGCTTCTAGTACTGCGACTATAGTACAAAACGGAAACTCAGGGCACCTTTTGTGTCACGTACTTTTCTACAAAGGATTCTCACGTGACTCCATCAAAAGACTGACACTCAAAGGCGACTCACACACATGGATAAAGACTAAAACAAACTACATATAAATTAGCTTTGAACAGCTACATTTATCACCACATTTACTTTGGGCTCCACATTTACAGTCACTCCTGTCCTGGTCAATATGAGCACATATAAATATATAACTGCATATTTGATCCATGAAAATAGTGTGTTCATGAATCTGCATCATGCCTTTAAACAGCGATGGGGCTCGTTAATGATAGCTGTAGCTCATGAATAAATAAAGTGATGGTTGCATCTGTGACAGAGAGCAATAGCTTCTCAGTAGAAGGAAAAAGGCACTGCAGTTGACCAGGAGCTGAGCGGAGGCTGTGAAGGGGACGAGGGGTAGCTACAAAGCTGACCGTGACTTGGTACTCACACGCTCCTGCTGCTTTGGCTTACACACACGTTTAGGCTCTGATTTCTTTCCCACTGACAACGATAGCGATAATGACTGCTGGCAAAAACGCAATAAGAAATTGTTAAGAAGTCTGGGGCAAAAAGATGAATGTCAGGATATGGCTTGCACTTCTAGAACTGCAGAAACACAGAAATAGTTCTCGTTCATTTAGTGATTTTCTCTGTAGCATCAGTTGCAGAGGTTTGCAACAGTGCTGCCCACAAGCAGCCAATCCATCACCTCTGACACATGAAGTCACCGGGTACTTGTTTTCATCTGCCACTGAAGAGAATCACTCATATAACATGTATGAATTTAAAGTGTAACACAGTTTTCTTTCCAGAACCTAACCCAACGAGTGGCTACATATAATAAACATATCTGTCAAGCAAAACACAACTGCTTGCTAATATACAGCTTGGCATTACACTTCATAAGTTAGATCAAACTGTCTGATGGATATGAATTTTAATGACCTATCTAATAATGTGTGAGATGAAGGAAGACAACACAGTGGACTACATGTTAAATTATGCTGGAAACTCTGTAAAAATCAATGAAGCACTTGAAGCATACACACAAAGCGTATCTTACTTGTGATGTGTCATTGTCGCTGTGTACTCCGTTCACTGACACGGACTGATTGAGAGTGGTCTGGTCCAGACTGGTTCTGTGTTACAGAGGGAAAAGAAAGCATGTTAATTTTTCTCTCGTAGTGTGTTTTTGCTTTACACGAACACTCTTGTGCTCTACCCAGTCTTCTCTTTGGCATACCTGGCTGCAGAATCATGTGGTTGAGTTTCTGTCTCAGACTGTGGCACTTCTTCTACTGGTGGAGGAGTAGGAGGTCGCCTCGCTCTCTCCTCTTCCTCCCGCCTCCTCTGATTTTCTTGCTCTTCAAGCTAAACAGTGGAAAACAATTAGCCATTTTTTAGTGTAATACCAAGGGAGTCGGGTTTCTATTGTCTAAATTATAGATGATGCAGAATGTACTATATCCTACACATCCTGCATTTACCAGTGTACTCCAGAACAAGCCAAATCTCTCTACTTACTGTAGTGAGCTTCTCCAGCTGCACGAAGCGCTCTTCCCAAGCCGTGGCGAGTTTCTCAAAGGCTTCATGGCGCTTAATTAGGCTCTCTACTTCATCCACATTTGAGCCCAACTCTGCTGCGCGCACCAGAGGTTCTTGCCCAGCCAACCACGACTCTGCCACATAAGCATCACGTCCGAACTGCAACACCTCCAGCACTGATATGAAGATGACCAAAGGCCACAATATAGAGAGAAAAACAAAGAAAACACAGAGAGGATGAGAAAAAAAGAATTATAATTCAATGTACAATGCTGCAGTTGCATAAAGAGACCTTTAAACCGGAGGTACCGGTTTGCATGTTATCTACCATCTCTTGCGTGTAGCAACTTGCCTACAACACCATGCACTTTTGCCACGGCTCTGTTGGCCTAAATGCACCCGTGTGCAGTCCAAAAATGTGAAGCATGCATACCAATTTGTAAATGGTCCATCTTGTCTTGCCATTTTTTGTTGATCTTATCTCTTTTTTCCTGGAGTTGAGTCAGTTTTTCTCGGATCTGTAAATAGGTGAACAGGTTCAGATATCAGTTCTTGAGTCAACATGGTTTTTTGTTTTTTGTAAACATGCACTGTTCTCTCTCAAGACAACCGTAAATGTGACCCACTGCAAAATACCTCATCAGATGCATAGTGGTTTTTGTTGATCAAAGTATTTCCCATCTCAACACAAGCAGTGAAGCTGTCTGTCCTAGCGTCAATCTCTGATCTGATGTCTTGATGATTGGCAATTACTAACCCTGCAGAAGATACATCCCTATAAAAAAAAAACCCCACAGGAGATAGGAGAGGCAGGTTATATATGAATAAACAAGTTATTGTTGAAGTTATTTTATAGTAAGTGGAAATTTAAGCAAAAAATGACATTTACCTTGGGCTATCATGTGCGTCAATCTGCAGGTTCACACCATCCATCCAGAGCATGAGGTCTCGCACCATGTTGAAGAAGCGGAATTTCTCCACGGTGTCCAGCAGGAGGAGCCTGCGAGCCTCGCCAGCCTCGAGCAGGCCCTCCCAGGCAGAAGTCACAGCATGTTCGCTTCTGTGAATGTCATCCGCTTTCTCACCAGCGTAGGCCTTCTGCAGGCGTGCAGCATCATCCTGCACTTGATTCACCTAGGAGTTCAAAGGAGCAGAGGGATATTTGGTCTCGTATTCACATATTAGTTTCGCCATCTAAAATGAGATCACTTTTAGCAAGTGATAACTGACCTGTCCGCTGAGGGCCTGGATGTCATGTTCAAAAGCGGTGTGCTGTCTGTGCAGATGCTGGACAGTGTTGAGGTCACGGCCAAGTTCAGAAGGCAGTGCTTCCCTCTTCTCCTTAACACGTCCAAGCACCTCCATGGCATCTTGATGGAAGCGGTGCAGCTCATAAGAGGCTGCCAACATTTGCGTGCGTGTGTCAATCAGCTCCAGCAGGTCAGCCCAGGCCTCGTTTAAACCGTCTTTCCATTCAGCAACACTGGCGTTCTCAGGATGACCCGACTCAATCAGATCATCTGCCAGCGCATTTACACCATCCACACGCTCTTGGCCGATAGTGCTGGTGTCACGAGCAAACTCCCGGAACTTGTCCCTCAGCATCTGTACAAAGAAAAAGAAAAAAAACAGGGCAAAAGGGAGCAACATAATTAATTCAGCTAAATCTCTTTGAGCTTTCATGTCTCCAAAGTATGCTACTGAGAGGAAAAAAACTCACTGTGACATGTTCATAGTCCTGTCCTAGTTCATGGGAGCCAGCAACCACCTCTCTCTCTGCAATCCACTGTTCCAGGTCATCCACCTCCCGCTTCAGCTGGGTCAGCCTCAGCCTCTCCTGAAGCCGTCCCCGACGCTCCTCAGCAAGGTCCTTCAGACCTGCGTACAGCTTGTCAACTTGGGCTTGTCGTAAGGTGATTCTTTCGCTGTTTAATTGAAAATGAGAGAGATGAGGTTATGGGTGTCCTGTTCTATTTATAGAAGGTGAAGTGTGGCATCTGAAAATGTTCACAACGTCTTGTGCTCTCACCTCTCTGGGTGTTCATTGTTGACCATGAGACGACTGCTGTTGGCCAGTTGGTGGATGGTTTGGGCGTAGTCTTCAAGTGCCTGCTCAAGGATCTGGTGCTTCTTGACCATCACTAGAGCATTTTGCTCATCCTGAGAGAAAAAGAGAAAATTATCAACTTTCTTCAAGCACAAGATGTAGGGAAAAAAAGCAATTAAATCTCACTTTACACGAGCTTACCTTGGCTTTTTCTTCTGACATCATGTGCAACTCTTGCTCTCCCATCCAGGCCTCTGCCTCCGCAGCATCGGCATAGAACTGCTGGGCACGATTAGCCTCTATTAGACGGGCATGACGCTTGTCTGTCTCGGCGATCAACTGGTCCCAAAGGCTCTGCAGTTCAACTAGGCGATCCTCCAGAACAGACTGGCGTTCACCATCTACCTGGGTCTGAGTCTTGCCTCGTCTGTGGATGTCATCAATGCGAGGCTGATGGCCTTGAATCTCCTTCTGCAAAGTCTGATTCACAACCAGAGACAATATTCAACTTTCTTAGTTGGCTAACATTCCCTACTCCTCAAAATCTCTCTAAACTCAGTCCAAGTGTCTGTTTAAAGTATTTAGATTCTTGCATGTCAAAGTTTGGAACCTGATTACCCATAAAATTACGTCTTATCTCTATGACTGTGGTCAATGTTCAATAAAGACATAAAAATACATTATTTTTGTACTGTAAATTTATTCAGGCTGTTCTCGACTGTGACTGTGACTTATATGAAAATGAGACCACATTTGATGAGTAATCAATACCAAACCTTTGCCCTTTAAGCTACTTACAATGCAACACCTAAAAATAATACTGAAAATTTGTAACTTTTTCAAAATATATTGAAAAAGCTGCAACTTTACCTGGTTCTTCTTGATTAGCAGCTGTACAGTGGGCAGGTCTTTTCCATGGTCTGTGGAGGTTGCTAGGGGCATCCTTTCTGTCACCCACAGCTGAGAGGCAAAGATTGATTATTAATTATCTTAATGTCAGGATATATTTTGTCAGAAACTGTTTATTTTATTGATGGAATCACTAAGGTTATCCCACTCACAATTTCATCCTCCAGGTCTCTGTTGAATTGATGTGCTTCTTTGGAGGCGAGCAGCTGCTGTCTCCTGAGGTTGAGTGGGTCTTGGAGGTTGGCGAAGCTGTCGGTGACACGCCGTTGCTGACCATCTATCTCAGCCAGTCCGGCATCTTCCTGGGACAGAGCCAGAGCCTGAGACTTCAGGGCCTGCACCTCCTTCTCTCTGACCTCCATTTGATGCTCCAGCATCTACATAGAGAGAGCACAAACATTAAAGAAACAAATGCATAACATTTAGCTCCACTAAGCAAACATGGCTACTTGCACCACATTCATTTGATTATATGTAATATTGAACATGTTTAAAAAGTGAGACTTTTTTCGCCCATTTTAAAAATGTATTTGCAAGACTAATTTTAAAAGTGCTTTTTCTGTACTATGTAGTGTACCTGGTGCTTCTTGAGGAGGATGTTCACACTGGTCAGATCTTTTCCATAGTCATCACTTTGCAGCTGACCTTCAAGGTTTTTCAGCCAAACATCTAGAGCGGAGCAGCTCTGTGTGAAGAGCTCTGCTCTGTTAGCATCAAATAAGCACTGAGCCTTCGTACGAGTTGTGCTCTCCAGCTCCTCCCACTGACGCTGCAGGTCCTCCAGGGTCTGCTGGACAACAGGTTTCAGCTCAGGCTTCTCAGCAACCAGTGCTTGACCCTCCTGTTAGAGATGAGACACAAAAACAAGCTTGAACGTTATTAAATGTCCCATTTGGTCAAAGTCAGTGCCATTTTCCAGTTTTTCAAAAGGGAAGCTAAATAAAGAAATTAAATTATAATGACATGGATGTTATGATTATACATTTACTGATTTAACTGGCCACACCTTATCAATTTTGTCGAGCCAGTCTTTGTTGGAGGCCAGCTCTGCCATGAATGCCTGGTGTTTCTGCCACTTGCTGTGAAGATTTCTGGCCTCATCATAAGACATGTCCTGAGCCGTCAGCATCTTCTCATTTATCCACAAGGTGAGCTATGAAAAAGACAACAGCATAATGGAAGTTTCAGTTTCAATGTAAATATCAAGATGCAATAGTTTGCATTAGTACTCAACTAAGCCATATTCTTACCTCTTGTCCATCTTGGAGGAAGTGCTGAAGTTCCCGGTTATCCTTAAGCTTGGTCAGCAGTTCATTTGCAGCCTCTTTATTCTTAAGATGTCTGGAGAAAATAAACGGGAAAAAATGTTTAGCCTTCAAACATCTAATTAAAAATGTAAATAATAAAAAGTTATATAAATATCAGTTTTTCTTCCTTCTTTTACTCTAACCTTTCCTGGATTGAATCAACCTTTTCCTGGATCTTATCAGAGTTTGCATTAGAGTCATTAATGAGGCGTCTTCCAGCTTCCACCACACCAGTTATTTTCTCTTCACTGGCCTCTGTGGTGGTGAGGAAATCCTCATGCTTCTTAATGGCCTCCTCTGCTGCCTGAAGACTGGTGGGCATCTCTGTGTGGGACAGCACGTACTCCTACGCAGAGATGGACACAAAAGGAATGTTAAACATCGTCTCACATGCAGTTTTCATAGGTAATTATCGAATTCCAGTGATTTTTACTTTTTTTTTTAGGCCTTTTTTCCTGTTTATTTATACAACAGAGTAAGACATTTAAAAATGTGGGAACTGGTAAAGAAGAATTTTTCATAGAATATCAGATCCATTTTCTCTGAAACGTGCAGTTATTTGCTTTGCACCAATAAAAAAAAATTGTTATTTCTTTGTCGAAGAGTATTTTCCTAACCTGGCTGTTAAGGAATGCCTCTGCCTGCTTTGCATCTCTCAGGAAAGTCTGGAAGTCGAAGGCTTGGGCCAACAGGCTGTGCCGATTCTCCCACATGCGCCGCAACTCATGCCAGCCAGTGTCCAATGCCTGGAGCCTCTGGGCCAAAAACATGTGCTGGGCATCTGTCTGACCTTGGGTGACCTCCTCACCAACCGCACGCATCTTTTCATAGTCCTCCTTATAGTTATCCACCTCGTTCTTGATGCTCTCATGCTGGGCTAGCAAACTCTCAGCCTCAGGCAAAGAAGTGGGAATATCCTCTGAAGCCACGGCTGTCTGGGTGCGGGACAGCCAGGACTGGAAGTCATCCAAATCCCTAAGGAAACCCTGTAGCTTGCTAGCTTCCCCCAGTGACTCTTCCCGTCGCTTCATGGTGGCGTTCAGTTCCTCCCACACCTCTTGAATCTCTCCCAAGCGTCCTTGGATCTCTCCTGCTTGATCTGGATGTTCCTTGGCCAACTTTTCTGCCTCATTTCTCAAGTCATCTAATTTCCCCTGAAAAGATAAAGAAAAATATTTAAATTGCATATATTATACTAAAATACCTCATCACAAAACCCTAAATAATACTATATTCATTTTGCCTTGTTTCACTGGTGTTCTGGTCCCACCCTCCACCCATTACATTTACACCTCCCATACCTGGATAGCCTCAAGGTCCCTCTCCATGCCAGTGAGTTTGCGTTGTAGTGCCATCACTCCCGCCAAGTCATTGCCAAGCCCCTGAGTAGATTCAATAACTTTGGTCTTTTCCTTCATCCAAGTCTGGATCTCATTACACTCGAGTTGGTAGTTCTGGATGTTGAGAGCCGACTCAAGATCTTGTTTCTTTTGTCCAGCCAGTTGCTGAAACTCCTTCCATCTAGAAACAACACAGACCAGGCTTAAAATGCTACCTGCACGCCTTTTAAATAATACACATTCCTCAGCAGAAATAGGGTTACAATAATTCATAAATGTAGCTCTGACCTGTTGTTTAGTTGGTCTGCTGTCTGGTGGATTTGGTCTTTGTTACAGTTGTCTGAGCTCAGCAGCTGCTCTGCCACCTGGTTCACATCAGCGACACGGGTTCCTAGGTTGTTCATCTCAGGTTCCAGTGTCTCAAATCTATATCCATAAATGAAACACCATGATTAATTCACTCATTCTATCTATCATAGACATTTCTAGACATTATAGTAGATTTAAAAACACTGACTGTTTATTTTTAAGATTAGAGCTTAGATCAATATAATGTACAATTTTCATCTTTGCTTTATGTCATCAACATTAATTTCCGCGATTACATGTAATGTCATTTCACAACTACAAGTGTCCGTCTTAGTCTTTCAAACATGAAAAGATTTTTGTCCATTTAGCACCCTTGGCCTGGAACAAACTGCAGAAGGAATGGAAAATGACTGAATTCATTTCATTAAGTGATTTTAAATCTAAACTACGAATCCTTGAGGCCAAGTCCATAACATGCAACTGTTTCAATTAGATTGATTGTCATTTTAACTGACTTTTTATTTTATTTGAATTTTATTGAATTTTATTTTTATTTTATTTGTATTCTTTCACTTATTGTTGCATGTGTGTTGTTGCTGCCTGTGTTTGAGTAATTTCTGTAACTGTGAGACATCTGCTGCTGCCTATCTTGGCCAGGTCTCCCTTGAAAAAGAGGTTTTTAATCTCAATGGGATCTTCCTGGTTAAATAAAGGTTAATAATTTTGAAGAAAAATAATTAATCTGTCATCATCTTTGGCATTCGAACCTTCCCTCACCCACAGACTCACCTTTGCTGTACGACCTCCAAGTCCTCCAGCTTTGTAGGGATCTCCATGCCATGTAACCACTGTTCCTTTTCCTCCACCCAGAGCTGACAGGCACCAGCTTCACTGAACATGCGGTAGAGGGCCAGGGCACCTTCCAGAGCCTGGCGTCGAGCTGCTGACAGGGTCTCCAGTTCTTCATAACGTTGTTCAATAGCAGGCAGACGACCATCCACCTACAGTCAGCAATAGGCAGTAATTTAGTACTACAAACAGCATGCAATCATTGAAGAAGTATGAAAAAGAAAGCACACGTACTTCAGGGTAATGTACATAGGCCTGTGGCAGTGCTTGGACCTGCTCGTGCAGAGAGTCAATTAGGGGGTGGTGACTCTGGATCTCCTCTTCTATCTCCCTCTGCTTGCGAGCTAGAGTTTGGGTAGAGAACTCATCGTGGCCCACCTCCTGACTGGATACCTGTCTAAGTGTCTCCATGATCCATGCCTCCATGTCATTGGCATCCGTCTGAAACTGATGCAGGGCCACGGCTTCCTTAAGGCTCTGCTCTCTTTGCTTAGTTGTCTGAGAAGCATCAAAAATAAGAATATTATGGGTAAAAATGCAATATTTGAAGAAAGCACCTTAGAATTGATGATGAACATTTACCTCCTCCAGATGGGCCCACTGTGCACGGATGTCTTGAATCCTCTCAGTTACTTCCGAAGCTCCAAAGTGCCCTTCTTTAACCAGATCTTCTCCAGCAGCAATACTGTTACTCAGGGGGCCATAGCGGGCTGCCATCTCATCCCTGAAAGCCTCATGTTTACTGAGTAGGTGAAGGGCAGAAGTAAGGTCACGGCCACAGTCTCCACTAGCCAGGATCTGTTCCTGCTCTCGGATCCAGGCTGCCTCCTCTCCAAGATCCCACAGGAACTGCCACAGACGCCGTGAGTCCTCTAGGCACTCTCTGCGATTCACAGCGAGCTGACCAAGTTCTTCATAGGCTTGACCCAGCAGCTCAACCTTCTCACTAACTAGTCCAGGCTCACAAGGTTTATAGGCTTACAATTAAAAAAAAAAGGCAGAAATACACAGAATTTAGACAGTGTGCACAAAGGGTCAGACTAAAATGCATACTCTGTACACAAAATGTGCAAGACCATTTTTTTAAGACTTACCCTGCTCATGGGAAGTGAAGCGGTTTGCAGCTCCTTGCACTGCCTTGATCCTCTCTGCCTGAGCAGAAATATCAGCCTCTACCAGATTGTGCTTTTGCAGTAGGTCTAACACATCATGCAAATGTTTTCCGCTGTCCTGAGACTGCAGACGACCCTGAAAACAGAAAGCACAGTCCAGTAGAATATTTCCCAGTTTTATCTTGTGAAAATCGACAATTACCTAAGTATATATTCAATAAATAACGATTGTTTTTCAACTTACCACAACATAAACGTCATTTTTAAATATAAAAATGCTAATAAATCTTTAGTGCTTGGTGACTTCTCACATATTGGGTTACAAACACATCACTCAGAGCTATAGACAAGTCACATCCAAGTAGCTGAGATTTTATACTACCCCATTCTATTGGTTACTTATAATATCCTTATAGGGTCAGGTCAGCCCAAAATTATATCTATAAATTTTATCTCTTGCCTTCAGTGTGATTTATCCATTTAAATCTGCAAAACCTGTGAGTAATTTCATTTTAGAATTACTTTACGTTTTACTAGAGCTGGGCGATAGAACGATAACGATATGTATCGCGATATAACTTTTACTCGATAGAGAAATTAAGCTATCGCGATAGACCTCGCCGCTCTTGTCCTCAAAGAAAAAAATAAAAAAAGGTCAGCCAATCCAAATTAAGTAGCGCAGAGCCGAACCAATCACAGCCGCAGCGTCACGTCGCGTGGCTTGTTACGTACAGCACAAGTGCCAAGCCGCACGTGTGTTTGTTTGGGAAGTAGCCAGGGGTAATGGAGGAAATGAGTGTGCCGACTAGAAAAATCAACCGAGCGTGACCGAAGAGAAAAAAGATGATGGTTCCAATGCCGGAGAGATTGTCAAACGGAAGAGCCATAGAAGTTCCGTAGTGTGAAGGTATTTCGGCTATTTCAAGTCTGACAAAAAATAGAGTAGCGTGCACTGTAAATTGTGCCGAAAGCAAGTCTGGAAATACAATAAACTGGTGCATGCGTCACACTGTGCGCCACGTTATTGTTTCGGTGAAATGAATTTCTACAATACTGTTACTGTTAATTCTACTCTCTGCAGTGTTTAAATGCTTACATATACACACAGTTACTGTCCCTCCACACATACGACTCGGTTCTGCTTCTATGCCCCAGCTTTGTTTACTTTTTCCCACCGAGGCTTCTAGACTTCTGATTGGCCAACATTTCGGCACGGTTAGGAATCTAGCGCCACCTGCTGCTTTGGCATGTTCATAGCAGCGTTTTCCTTCATTTCTGCCTTTATGTGTGGACGGGATTATTTTTTAAAACGAAAACGGAAAATCTCAGTTTTCAAAAATACCCGTGTACGTGTGGACGTAGCCTGAGTCTCTGACTGGAAGCGCTAATTCGTCATTCGGCTTTTGTCAGACTAAAGTAACTGTTACAACTGTTTGAAAAGCTCAGCTATACAACAAGGAGAGATTGAGAATTTCCTTTTAGTTCTCAGTTTATTTGATATTGACAAAAGTTAGTCAGTTTTGTCTGTTCTTCTGTAAAACAAACTAAGATTTATTTTTAGAATTAATATTTTGTTTCTAAGTGGAATTGACAATTTAGTCTGTTTTGTTTGTTCTATTTTGAAACTTAAACGCTTTAGCGGCTGCCTTTTGTGTAGTTTGCAATATTTGCCTTTATTTATCTGAAAAAGTCTCATGTTCCTTAAGTACATCTACCCTGTTGAACTTATTATGGGAAATAAATATTTAAATAAAAACAAGCTGCTGATTATTTCACATTTTACTTGTGAGCAACGGCACATTTAAATCTTACAAATATAGTTATTTGGCTTATATCGTGATATATATCGTTATCGCCTGAAATGAAAAAAACATATCGTGATATGAAAAAATCTCATATCGCCCAGCTCTACGTTTTACCAACCACAATCTCTCTAGAGAAGAAAGCATCTGTTTATCAGAGATAAGAAGATGATGCTAGTGACAGCATGACAGAATCTAAGCAGCTGGGCTGTAACGTTAGCTAGCTGCACATATGTAGACAGTAAAAGGAAAATGGTTCCCACAACTGCTATTCCCATTGCTACTGCCATTCATGGAAGTCAGGTTTTAGTCAGTTTGGATTATACAGTATAAATTACATAGCATAAATGATACTTCACACTGTTCAGCTATTTAAACCAAACAAGGGGTCTGATATATTGGCAAATGTGTCAGTGGTAATCAGGCATTACTGGCGCTTCCTTTGGCCAATCAAAATGTGAGCACATTTAAGATAAGTCTTTATTGCCATTGCGCAGTCATTCTTAGTACAATAGTACAACGAAGTTGGAAAACACAGAAGAAAGGTGCGTAATTCTAGTCACTGGAGTCTACCTCAGTCGACCTCAGTAAAGCCAGCAAAGAAAGGTAACACCAATCAGGCTAGGCCTGCACAAAGCTAATTACTGCTATAAAGTGCTGACACTAAAGCTGTCAGGGACATATGTGAAAAACAATTATGTTAATTGAGGATTAGGAAACTCATTTTTGCTAATTAAAACCTCAAGAGAATGCAGGAATCAAAGTAGTAATTCAACACAAAGTGCAGTCAAATTTATGTAAGCTTCTGTTTCTTTGTGGTAGCTTTACCTTCTCATCTGCCATCCAGTCCATGATGTAACGCATCTCCTGAAACAGCCTCTGTAGGTCACGGTGGGCATTCAGACGCTCTCTGCGTGCAGCCAGAAGTTCTTTCAAGTATTCCCAGAGTCGAAGCACATTATCCCTTCGTGCGAGTATGCGCCGCACATCATGATATCCCTCTGCCTCCAGCTCTTTGGCGACAGCCTCCACTGCGGCCACACGCTCCCAGTATGCTCCAATGTCTGTCTCAATTGCCTCGTGTTTACGAGTGGCAGCTTCCACTGCTCCCAGGTCGGTTCCAAAATTATCCTAATATCAGAGAAAAAGAAGCACATGATTGCATTATTGTAAATCTATTTACTGCATTCAAATCAGGAATTCAAATTTTGTTTGTGTTTTTTCAATTTACCTGAGACACCAGTCTCTGGTTCTCGCTCAGCCATGTCTCCCGCATAGCAGCTTTCCGGTCAAAGCGAGCAGCGAGCATCTCCAGTTTCTCCTGGCGAATCAACTCATTTCTCAGTGCCAGCTCACGTTCATGTTCTGCCTTTTCCAGTCGTTCCCATGCCTGCCATGCAAATATAAGCCAGGAAGCCTGTATCATCCAGAATCTACAAAATGAACATTGAGTTGGAAGGCTGTACTTGCCTTTTCTAGAACAAGCCATACCTTATTTATGTCAGAAATGAGTTTTCCCTCTCTTGGCATGTAAACCTTCTGATTGTTTGCTCTCATCTTGCTTTGGATAGTAAAAAGAAGAACCTCCAAGTTTCCTTTCTCTGTAAATCTGAGGACATCAGACACTGATAGTTAACGTACTGCATAGCGTCACCATTTTGGATTATAATTGATTACCAAGCACTGACTCATTCACTTAACCCAGCTGACACTCACTTGGGAGGTTTCTCCACAGTCCTGTAGGAGTTAAAAGCTTGGAGCTGGTTCTGTACAGCACTCAGAGAGTTAGCTAGCTGCCGATCATTGAGTGTCACTATGGTCTGCTCGATCCACTGCAGCAGCTCAGAGGCCAGGGTCTCATACTTCTCTATCAGCTGGTCAGCCTCAATAGCATAGTCGAGCACCTGAAGTGCAGAGAAATGTATTATTTGAACTGGGGACATAAAGTCAGTGTACATCTACTCACTTTCACTCACATAAATGTAAACACACAAAACTAACCTTGCCAATTCGTTTGCCCTCCACTGCCAGGGCTTTCATCTTGGAGAAGTAATGATAGTAAGTTGCCACATAGGTAATTATAGACTTTTCATCAGGCTGATCCACATTGACATCTTGAAAAAAATAATAATAATATGGTTAATATAAATATTTACATGGTATTTATATTATATATACTATAATATTTGCATCAAAACACTCTGAATAACACGTGGGAAAGTGTTTATATCTTTAATCATGCTTTTTGTTATGTCACTATAGCTGACTTGCTACAGTGATGCAGTGTTGCCTAATCTAAAATTTATTGCAGTAATCCTCTATAGCCAAACTCTCGCCAATCTGTTTCAGGCAACAGCTTAGTGCCTTAGCAGACAGATCAGGCCATCAATGTGACTTACAAGAGCGCTTTTGTTGTTGTTCAGGCTTTAAACACTCACCTTCTGGGTCCAGCAGCTTGGTAAGCCCCAGTTCCTTCTCAGCCACATTGAAAGCATTTTGGAGATTGTAGTGAGCGTTGGACCTCTTCAGGTTGTCAAACTCAATCAGGTCGGGTCTGCAGAGGATTGGAAAAAATTGTGACTTTAATGAGAAGGGGTTACAGAAGAGTGCAAGGTGCAAGCAAATACGAATATCGGCTGACTTATTGCAACTTGTTGTAGTACAGAAGAAAATGTTTTCAATCCAAGGTGCATAAAATGTTCCTCTAGAACTGGATGAAGTCATCTGCATGAAAAAAGGCTTCTGATCATGGATGAAAACCACACCTGCAAACTAATGCCTGAATGATGCTTTCATTTACAGTTGCTGGTTGGTGGTAGAAAAGTATGAAAGGCGTTCGGGTGAGTATATTTTATTAAAACCTATAGGATATTATAGCATGAATGCATTCACAAAAAATAAAATGAGGACAAAAAGGACTGAGCATAATGTAATTTCTTGCATGATAATGTAAACGACAGACAGCTCAGTGGTTTGCGTAACTACCCTACGGCTCACTAACTGCTCTGAAAGCCATGTTGGCTTTCATCTATCAAGTATCACCCTTATCACCCTCACAGTATGCAGTCATTGTAAGGAACAATATGCTCTCCTCTGAGTCATATGTGTTTAGGCTACACCTTTGGCTTCTACTTTACAGCTCCATTTAAATGTTAGCTATTCATGAGTTACCAGCAGAGTGTGCAACTGGGGTATCAAGGATGGCTCTTAATAGAAAATAAGTGGGTTATAATTTCTGTGATCTAGGTCATCTTATTCCCTATTTATTTTCATCCTTTCAGGCATACTGCAGACTAAAGAATGGGAGGAGCAAGTGGAGACCTAAATAGAAAAGGGGATAAAAACACCCCAGAGATGGGAAATGGTTCTGCGACAGGTGCTCCTCATTACGAAGGGAATGAAAACCATTAAAATACAACACTCCCTTTTGATTTGGAGGATGACTAAGTTATCTAAAACAACCTTACAGTAAGAAACAAAAACTGCAATTACACTGAATAAGTACATGCTTAAAAAGGGCAGCTTTTACTGTAGCTGTTATCAGTGATGTGAAATACATGAAGAAGTCAATGACCTGTGTTTGTGCACGATGGCATTGAACGCTAGACCATCTCTCCAACTGGTAGTGAAGTTGTGTATATTCACATTTGGGTATCTGAAAAGGGCAGATAAGAATTCATTAATCATTAGCTCAACAAAGAAAAATTCAACCCTTCTGGTTCTCTTTTACTGCTCCTTTCTTACCCAGCAGTTTTCATTTGGCACCAAAGCAGCAGCGCATCTTTAGCTGATTTCTTCTCCTTATTGTCCTCAGTTTCCACACTGATGTCTTGAATCTGTAAGTATGGTACACATCCAGTCAGGTCGGAGCTTCAATAATAACTGACCTTCAAATGTTATTGCAGTAGTGGGGTGTATAACATTTAAGGAAGTCAAGTAACAACAGTAAGTTCATAACTACAATAATGGCATAAAGAATTACTTTTTAAAATTATGTTAACTTTTAATAATTCAGTTTTTCTGGGCATGGCTAAATCCAGAGACCTGACATCCCAAAGCCCAAGTTCAGCAACATGGTGACTGAGGTGAGAGGGAAAATCTGTAGAGCTCATCACAGCTACTTTATATATTACCTGGAAGCGAAGGATGATGGTCCAGATGAGACCCAGGGTGAGACGGTGATTCCCATCCACAATGTCATGTGAGCCCATATTTTCCAGATGAACTTTTTGCTCCTTAAGAAACTGTAGGGCTTTGTCAACATTTTCAAGGCAGTGGATACGCATGCGGCCCTTAGTAGGTTTTGGCTAGGGGAAGCAGCAGAAAAATACAAGTTGACATAGGTTGACATTGTTGAAGAAGACAGGGCTTGGCAGGAGTTTAAAAAAAGAAAAGCAAGTAGAAGCAAAAGAAGTAAATCACATATTTTTTTAAAAAACAAAAAACAAGAAATGAAGCACATGATTTCTCCTTCCTCCTGACTTGTGAGGGTCATCCTGAGGGTATGGGTCAGGATTGGGACATAAAGCATTAGTTCCTCTGTGATACTAACCAGCTGTTCTCCTGAGAGCACTTCCAGAAGGCGGATTAGCATGCGCCCATCCCGTAGGTCGGTGTACAAGTCACCAATGCGACAGGTCACTCGGCCTAAGTGAGAATTTACCCATTTGGTAAAGGTTTTCTTCTGTACTGCTTCACGTTCATCTGCAAAGGATGAAAGAAAGAGAGGGGGGTTAAAGCCTTTACACATTACAACAACATAAACTTTACTACGAACTGTCTTCAGTGCCATTACTCTGTAGGAAATGCATATTTACAGTAAAAAAAAGAAAAACAAAACAAATGTCTATAGTTTTGATCACATCTGAGCTCAGCCAGGAGACAGTAAGTCATAAGGACTTAAGCCCCTGCCCTGTGCAGTTCATTTCACAGACAAGCTATGCCATTAAGTCTTTAGAATCACTAGTGACAGCTTAGTGAGAGGTGCTCCCCCCACAAACCACAGTTTACCGATAGCTCTGCTAATGTGTGCATTGCTAATTACTCTGAAGACGTCAGTTTAGAAACAAGACTGTGCAAAACCAGCATGAAGTAATGGCATTTAGTGAGTACTTTTTATTGTTCCTTTGAAAGAGCAGGGCTGAAAAAAGGAATCACAATAAATTAAGCTGTAACAGCAGCTGAGACATATGGACCGGGGGAGTAAGAAGCTAATCCTGCTCCACCACCTAACAAGGTGACCTCATTTCTAGGATACAAGGTCTCCCTGCCTTTTCAAAACACTATTCTAGCACTGTACTTACAGCACTGCACCTAATGCAAGAACAACTTAAAATTAGACATAAAACAGGGCAGAAGTGCAACTCAAATCTAATGAGTCAAATTTAAGAAACTCTCCATTGCAATCTTGCGCCCTCTCGCTAGTGAGGTCAATCAGTTTGTTCATAAGTTAGTAGTTAATTAGTTAGTTAAAAAAAATCTCAAAGGCGTTGCATGTGGTGCTGTTCAGGAGCACTGTTTGTTTAAGAGACCGTATTAGTTGCTGCATACGCTGAATTTGCATTTTGAAAACATCAACACTTGTTCATTTGTCAAAACTCCCCAAGCAGGAGGTAAGGCCTGGCAATGCAAACTACTTTATTGCTCTAATGAAACATTATGCAAAGCTGAGACTGCCCACTCAAAGACCTGTCCGATACCTAGTCAGTTCATGCAGGAGTGAGAGGCTGCAGTGAATAAGCTTAACAGTGATCCGTGAGATTAGAGGTCAGCATCCCTATGGTAACTTTAGTGGACTAAAAAAAACATATAAATACATATTAAGCTGACTTCATAACCAATTGTTTGCACGACATTTACTGAAATTGACCGAAATACAATAAAAGAAAGTAGTGGAAGGATTACTGAGTCACTTCAAGGTTTAGTCATTTGTATTTCTGATTATTAGATGGATCCTAAGCTACTCTGGAATCAGTGAACAATCTAAGCTGAACAAGCTGCAGTAACCAAAGACTGCTGTTGCGTAATCAACTTGCATTAACGGTAAACTCAAAAAGCAGAACATTTTGAAATCTCATGCACGTCTCCATGGGTGGAACATCAAATCAGTGGTATAATTATTTCAGACTGAAGGTGCTTCATCCACACTGCAGACAGCGCTCTTTGTTTCTTGTAATGTTGCGCGCACAGCAAACTTCAAGTAATCTGTAATTAATTGTCCATTTATAAGTATTTTCATTTAAATAAACCTTTCATTAAGCATGACCTCTCGCAACCAGGCCCATGTGGTGTTTGTTAATATTATATTAACATGGTATCAATGATGTATATAAATCCCATGAGCATCTGACTTGCCAGACTGCCAACTACAGAAGGACAAACTTGTCGAGTCTCATTCTGCCCACTGAGACTCATGTTACAATGTCTTTCTAGCCATTTCACAACCTTGAAATGAAATCTCAAGGACTGATCACACTGCCAAAAAAACATCACCAAGAGAGCCTAGAAAAGACTCTGCATCAGCCTTATGGCGTATGGACTGCATGCTCAACCTAGTGAGCTAAACAGCCACTCCAGTTTTTATACATTTTTAATTAACTAATTAACGTATTTATGTTTTGAATACATTCACTTAGATTGTTTTACTGAAACAGCACTGAACTGAGTGTCTCAACGAACATTTCCAAATAACAACAAGCACTTATCATGTCAGAATTTCACACAAAACCACACAGGAAGATGAAAGGAAGTTAAATTTACATACAACTATAAAGTATTATTTACTGATAATGTTATACCCTGTTGGGTGGGGCAGCAATTACTGAGAACATGTGCATAGAGTCACTAGAGTACCAAATAAATAAACCACTGAGTTAATACTCAAAATTATAATGCAGAAACCTTGGTACAGATTGCCATCTGACTGTGTTCACTGGATGCACAAAAAACATTTCAGTTAACAGATACAAAGATACATATAGGAAGTCAGCAGAAATTAAATAAATCAACACACTGAATGTTATGACAAAACCAAGCCAAAGAGTTTGTAAAGCTGTGATTGTTCCTACTACCACTAGAACTGTAGTAGTACTAGGTCAGAGTAATACTAGTAAAGGAATAGTACTCTATTGATCAGGCCATTGTCTTAGAATGGCTAAACAGAACTAACTCTTAAGTTAAAGATATGACGCGTGAGTCCATTTAAAGGTTAAAAAAATGTACAAAACTTCATTTAAAGCAACTCTGATAGTGATACTTGACAATATGTGCAGACACCTGGCACTGTTTATTACATGGTTAGTACCATTCTTAGACTAGTCAGAACTACGAGGAGAATGCATTCTGCCCAGACACACAGGTTCCTTAAAGAATACATGCAACCAGAGACTGCGACCACCTACGAACATGACGGTGAACAAAAACATACAGACAGCACAACACCAGAGCAGCTTCAGGACAAGTCTCAGATTTTCCCTGAGTTGCCCAGCCAGAGCCGAAACAAAGTCAACACAATACTCATATTACACCTATGGAGAGAAAAGAAAATGCTTCCCATCCAAAGTAATAAAGGTCTTTACTTTTGTAATTTAGAGATTTAAGTTTTAGATTTTTAAAAACCCCAAACCCCCAAAACAAACAAACATCTTTACAATTAATGATACTATAAAACTGAATGAATGATAGAATGAAGAATCTAATTCAGTTTAGATAAGACGTGAAATGTTTGCTTTTTTTTAAACTTGTTAAATTTTTAATAACAGAGTTATACAAACAAAGACAAAAAAGCAGGTTGTAGAAAGAAATGTTAACTCAAAACAGGCGACAGGGCCGGCTACAGCCATGGCCTACAGGCATATATGGTGAATAGCTGGAACTCAGGCTACCATTTCAGCTATCAGCCCGACAGTCCTGAGGATAGGTGTGTTTTTACCAGTTTTACTGGAACTTAAGAGATACGCTGACAAACAAGGAATAGCATTGTCATCAAGCAGCTACTCAGTCAAAGAGCTTTAGTATAGGATAGTTCTCTAGATGTTGCCATGGGATGAGCTAGTAGTGGATTGTGGTTTGGGCTTTGGTTCTTACACCTTTTAATAATAGACTCTAACAAAGCCTCCTTTATTTGTTTCCCCATATTTCTCGTGTCTAACAATGACAGATTATTCAGTTATTAAAGGATTGCTAATCAGTATGAAGTTGTTTAATAAGCCAGAAAATAAGGACTTCTGTTGCACAGGAGCGCTGTGGAAGTGGCTACATTCCTCTTAAGGCTTGGTCATGTTGTGACATAGCACCCAGCAATGAGGAGGAGGCAGTGGGTTGGTGGGCAGGGGTCCTAAAAACCCCCATAAAATGCTAGTACCTACCTCGCCTGTGCTACACTCCTAATAACAATGCTGCCGAACAAGAAAACCAGACAGACAAACACAGACATCAGTCTCTGACGTGTTTGCTCATTCAAAGCAGTCAAACACAAACCTGTCATCAGAGGTGGATATGGTAGATAAGTGTAAAACTACTGCAGCTGTTGCTTTTGCAAGTGCAAAGCATGACACGTCAACTGTAATGTTAGTTCGTTCACATCTAATTGAAATTTTACATTTTACTAACCTGCTTAGCTTCCACAACAGGAAGTCTGGTGGTGCACTATGTATTTTGAAAAGTGTGAACACTGATGCATGATGGTGACAAAAGATAAAGAAAGCTCAAACTATGCTCTACTTATAGTGTCAAATGTCTCACGTCATGTGAAACACCTTCAGGGTTTCCAAACACTGTTAGAGAATTACACAACAGACAATATGAGAGAAGAGTGAGAAAACTGGGGCTTTAGAAGCCAAGTCTGATAATTACTAGTTTGTCTTGCATTGTCTTAGCTCTCTTCTTCAAATAAAAACACTAAAATAAGTCCGCAAACTTCACAGTTTAAAATAAAAGCTCTCACACTACTATTCATTGTGATAACACCGTTGATTTACTTGTGTTTACATACCTGTAATTAGCACTAAATAGACAGATAGTGCTCTGGATGTTATATAAATCCTAGCATATACCCCATGTCAAATGAGGATTCAATCTACTACTATACTATTTATTTTTAATTCAAAAACATATTAAACTGGATACCCTACCACTAAATGATTTCACAGCACATGTGTCTGACATAAGAGTAAAATGTACCCGTATTTAGGTATCACTAAAACGAACATTATAAATGTAGATTTAAGATCCTGCCTATCATGCATTTCTTGCTCACTCTTTTGGAGTCTCTTTGTGCAAGGTAGAAAAACAAGTAATTAAAATTCTAAATGTCATGTTTTTCCTCTATAGTTTACTAATAACAGATCAAAACCTGTGGTTAAAGTCATCGCTAAATGTTTCAAAGGCACATTCGGGCATGTCCAGCCACTTTGAACATGTTCGTGTCTGGTAGTAAGCTTTAAGTATATGTCAGAGTGAGGGAGGTGAGGGCCTGTCTCAGCCAGTGCCCTCTTTACAATTGAAGGTTCGGGGGTTTAGTTTGCTGCTGCTTTTCTATTTCACTGTCAAATGAACTTGGGCACTGTTGATAACGATGATTATCTGCAGGTAATCCGAACCAATATGCCGCCAGACTTAATCCTGTCTGTGTGGCTCATAGTGCCCGGGATCATGTTTGGTGATAACATGGAGACAGATACAACACTAACACTGACTTAGTGGCCCAAGGCTCAGAAGGAAAACCATAAAGACAACAGTCTTTATCAGCAGTGGCAGTTTATGGGGTCATATAAAGTTTAGGATATCATTTGTAGGAAGTTATTGGTTTTTTATTTATTTTTGGGGGGTTTTTTTGTTTTGTTTTTTAATATGCCAGCATATAATGTGCTTTTTTAATTCAGTGGTCACTGCTGCATCAAGGTGTAATAAATAATGATCACAGGAAAAAAAAAATCACATGACTGTGTACATTAAAATATGTTTTTTTTACTTGCTGTGACCCCGCAGTGTGCAGTGTAACTGAGACAGAATATTGTTTGGCTGGAAATTTCACACTCACACACACTGTGTTCAGTTTGCAAAAAACAGGACTATCGTTTCAAAAACATGTTTGCTGCAGCACAGCATGTGATCATCATGATGGTTGCCATCTCGGCCTGTCAAAAAAGCATTCATACAGCAAAATGTACAAAACATTTAAAATAACCCTGAAATACGAGGCAATAAATCAACTGAACAAAATCAGTAATCATCACTTTTTGATTAAGACTTTGAGATTATTATCCACTGCTGACAATGTCACTGATAAAATTAATTTCCTTTACGAGCCCACGTCAAGGTCAGAATTGTTTGTGTGTGTTACTGTATACACAACAGAGACTGGAACAGGACTTAATGCCAGCACTGTTTCTGCCCGCGTTGCTCATCAAATCTTGTCTGTTTGTGCTGTACATCACGAAGACAAAGCATTAGTGAGGGGGGGCAGAGGGCAACTTCTAATCCTTTCTTTCTTATGAATTCTGCATCCATGCACTGCGTTGGATGACAGTGCATTCTGGACTCCCAGTGGCATCACTTCTGCACGCTGGACAAGGAGCGACGCCAACCATAAATAACTTTCCACAGTAAGCACTTCAGATAAAAGGAAAAAATGTACACTGCAGATTTTCTTCACCTTTTCTAAGTAAGATCACCCACTGTCAAACACACTGGGCCATTGTGTTGCGATTTCTTTACTTACTCATAAATTCAGGCCCCTTTTCTTTGGAACCAGCTCCCAGTTTGGATTCAGGACACAGACACTCTCCCCACTTTTAAGATTCGGCTTAAAACCGTTCCTTTTTTGATAAAATATTTAGTTAGGACTGGATCAGGGGATCCTGAAGCCTCCCTTAGTTATGCTGCAATAGGCATAGGCTACTGGGGGCTTCCCATAATGCACTGAGCATTTTTCTTCTGAACTCACCTTTTTGTACTTGCTATGTGTTTGCACACCACTCTGCATTTAATCAATAGTTATTAGTAACTTCTTTTCCACAGTGTGTCCTGTCTTTCTCCCCTCAACCCCAAACTAGCTGTGAACCAGGCTCAGCCTCCCTGAGCCTGGTTATGCTCGAGCTTCCTTCCTGTTGAAAGAGAGTTTTTCCTTCACACTGTTGCCAAGTACTTGTTCATAGGGGGCCGTGTGATTGCTGGGTTTCACTCTATTATTGTAGGCTCTTTACCTTATAGTAGAGCTGGGCGATAGAACGATAACGAACGATCTGAATAACTTTTTCTCGATAGAAAAATTTAACTATTGCGATAGACCTCACCGCTCTTGTCCTCTTAAAAAAAAAGAAAAAAAAAAGAACAGCCAATCCAAATTAAGTAGCGCAGAGCTGAACCAATCACAGCGGCTTTTGTCAGACTAAAGTAACTGTTAAAACTGTTTGAAAAGCTAAGCTATACAACAAGGAGAGATTGAGAATTTCCTTTTAGTTCTCAGTTTATTTGATATTGACAAAAGTTAGTCAATTTTGTCTGTTCTTCTGTAAAACAAACTAAGATTTATTTTTAGAATTAATATTTTGTTTCTAAGTGGAATTGACAATTTAGTAGTCTGTGTTTTTTGTTCTATTTTGAAACTTAAACGCTTTAGCGGCTGCCTTTTGTGTAGTTTGCAATATTTGCCTTTATTTATCTGAAAAAGTCTCATGTTCCTTAAGTACATCTACCCTGTTGAACTTATTATGGGAAATAAATATTTAAATCAAAACAAGCTGCTGATTATTTCACATTTTACTTGTGAGCAACGGCACATTTAAATCTTACAAATATAGTTATTTGGCTTATATCGTGATATATATCGTTATCGCCTGAAATGAAAAAAAAAAAAAAAACATATCGTGATATGAAAAAATCTTATATCGCCCAGCTCTACCTTATAGTATAAAGCGTTTTGAAGTATGTGTTTGTGCTCTATAAATAAAACTCAATTGAAACTGTATATGTAGAGTAAATGAAAAATCAACACTATACTACATCAGGATTGTTGGGTATGTATAAATGCATATTACTACAATATGCATACATTTATTTATGGATGCATGTCAAGTTTTATACTTGATATCTGCCTTTATAACATACTGCATATTTAAGTAATTCTGCATGAATGTATAACATGGCAGCTTCTCAGGAGAGCAGGGTGGTTAGCACTGTTGCCCCACCTTCTATGTGGAGTTTACATGTTCTCCATGTGCCTGTGTGAGTTCTCTCTAGGTACTCTGGCTTCCTTCCACAGTCTAAAGGCAGAGTTGCTGATGTTAGGTTAATTAGTGATTCTAAGCTGCCTGCAGGTGTGAATGTGAGAGTGAATGGTTGTCTGTGTTTTGGCCTTGTGATAGACTGGCGACCTGCCCAGGATATACCCGGCCTCTAACCAAATGACACCTGGGATAGTTATTGGCTCGATCACAACCCTGAACTGGATAAGCAGTTAAGAAAAATAAATGTATGGATGGGTGGGTGGGTGGATGGATAGATAACTTTGTGCTGAATCCATTATGTACATAAAACAGCAAGATATTTCACATTCTGTGTCGAATGGTGACAACCATCTAAGGACAAAATATTGTTGGTTGCTGCAAATAAAATCATAAAATTGCAGGTTTTACCACTGAAAATTCTAAAACACACACACAACAATCACACTACAGCACTACACGGGTCATTTGGAACTAATCTGGAAGCGCCATGAAGCTCAGAAATCTATAGTCAGTGATTGGCTTGAACTGTTGGCTATCTGAAATTACAGAGTAGACCCAAGGCACTCATTAAAGAGATACCATGAAGTACTTAGAGAGAAAAAACTCCCACAGACAAAAGCAGCTTGTAATCTTTGTGGTTAGTGGTTACCATTCTGCACTGACACCAGTGGGTGGTTTCAATCAACACTAACTATGGTGTGGGGTGCCATGAGCAATGCAATCGTTTTACAGAAGTTGTGGGAGATGTTGGTGTTTGTAAATATTTTTCTACCAGTACGGGGAAAACAACACATGATGTACTCATTACCTGGAGCCACCAAGCTAAAAATTAACGCCACATTGGCAGAAATCTTTCTCAGTCCCACGCTAATCATTTTTCCACTGTAAGTGAAATGTGTTTCTACCCGTCATTTCACCACTGCTTCAACTTAAAATATCTATCTACTTGGAAGTCAACAATTTGTGTTGTAAATATCTACAGTGTTATAGTACCCTGCCACTGTTTGTGTTTATTCAGTGCCATTTTTATATTCTGGTTTGATTTCATTCTTTGCATTTTTGTGTGAAATAGAAATGTCTTGTCTGTGCAAGTGAGTGAAACACAGATGCGCATGCTTTCACATTCTTCTCCCTATAAAAGCGGAACTTCCCTTCCTTCACTTATAACTTTGAAACTAGGGCTGTAGTAAAACCGCCGCCTTGCCACATGTGGCATGAGTTATTCTTGCACTTTTAGCAGCTTGAGGTTGCAACTTTAGAAGCTTGCCCAACTTTAACGGGTTTGTTATTACAACTGACAGGGAGGGTATGACAGAGAGACCTCCTCTCCTTTTTAAATCGTACTGATGGAAGTGATACCCTCCTTCAATCACATTTCTTTGTGGAACTTTCAGCTGCACGTGATAATAAAGGAAGATGGGAGAAATCTAGACTGGGCAAGGCCAATCCCATGAGAAAAGAAACATAAATAAGCATCCCTTAACGATAACTTCTGGACCCATGTGGCATGTAACATGTAAATAGGACAACATTCATTATACCATTGTTGTCTAATGACCTCTTTCTTTCTGCACTTTACAAACAAAGAAAGTTATTGTGCATGTCTGCACCTATGTTAAATCTTCACCCTTGCTGATGTGACTCTCAGTTACAGCCAAAGGCCACAAGTCACTGAGCTTTCACTGAGACTTTTAGAAATATCAGGTTACAAACATTCAAAAGTGTCTTGCTAGATTTGATATTTGAGCAAAATGCACCACTGATGTCCCCCAGTATTAATTCATTTTTTTAATTATGCAGAAAAAGTAGATAAACACAACAACATTAGCCACTTCTTTATGGAGAGTCAACAGATTATATGAACTAAATTAGTACAGGAAATACATATCAGGCTGAGAATCAATTATTACACACTACAGTGAGAAATCTGTGGGTTCAGTTCAAAATAGCCTATGCTGCAAAGTATATATGGACACCTCGTCACTTTGTCTATTTGAAGGCTTTAGAGAAAAGTACTTTCTGTTTGAACAATGCCATGCTGCTAAGGCCTGCTGAGTGACAGTACTGCCAAAGTCCACAGTGGCTAAGAAAGTGACCCTTTGGACCAACACTCTGTTGTCTAAATGCCCTTTTACACATTTCCATTAACCTCACAGCATCTGAACCTGTTAGCTTCAGTCTGACTGGGCACCCTGATCCCTTCTCTAAAAGCAGTCTTACTTGGCTGAACTTGGTAACACTTGTATATCACGTTCAATACAAGCACAAGTTACGACGGCATGCAGCCACATTAAACAGGGGCATACAGTTCAGAGATAGACACAAGATTGCCACATACTGATATACTAAAGCATGCAGACGATGTGACTTTTGTGGCTATCAGAATGAAGCCAGGGGTAACACTGACGTAAAAACAAAATGAAATGAATGAATGCTGTCACTAAAACAACAAACCAAAACTGATGAAACAATGCCAAGTATGGCTGTTTGACAAATTATAACTCTTACCCTAATTACTGATGAATTGGGATAGTGAATGAAAAAATATTCATCTTGGCTCTTGCCTGAAGTAAAAGGCTGAACTTTGGTATAGATTTCCTCCAATGTACTTTACACACAAAAGGAATATAATACACAGTGTGATCTGGGCAACAGGAAAAAAAACTTCCCTCCAACCTGTAACAGAGACTACTGACAGAAATGGCGTAAACCACTAGGCCTGGTTTTTCATTAAACATGTCTGCTTTGACCACTGTAATATAGTTATTCAGTTTAACTTTTACCATTTAGCCATCACTTACACAACAGCCAGAAGATCCTAAACATGACTTCTTGTTGGACTGGTACTGGGCCCGATAAAATATTTGCCCTTGTCTGTGTTAAGATTTCTAAAGTAACTGTAGCATATTGCACAACAGAGATGACGTTTGTGTTTAAAATGACAAAGCGCTAATTTAATCTTGCAAAAAATGAAAATTGCAAATGAATGGCAAATATTTCTAATAAAATGTAAATGATGCAATGCAAAACCTTTTTGCAAATTGGTGCTATGACAAAACTATGTGAGTGCACACCATATCCTTCAATTACACCAGCTCTCATGATTCAACATGAGGGAGTGACACAAAGAATGAGCCGCAAGGGTAGTCAAACTGGAAATGCAAGTGGGTGTTGACAAGATGTGCTGTGCATTTAGATACATGTGTATCATTGCATTTATGACAAATTTTACCCAAAACACATCTACGCACAAACACGTCTATCAAAGTAGAGGTAGATCATGTGTAGCTCATAGTCATCTCTCCAACACATTAGACAGAAAGTATCTTTGTAATAGGGAATCATTGCTACTAGCTTGATGACTAATCTCTGAACCCATACATTTGCCTGTGAGTTACAGGCTGAAGTTGAAGAAAAACATGCTGGAATGTACCCCTAGCTTACCAGTGAATGTGGGTGCAAGATCAGTTTAAGAAAATGCAGCAACGTTTATATATTCTTAAGGAAAGTGATACCATTTGTTATGTGGCTCTTATCTCCAGTGAAAACTAGCAGTGTTTTGAGTTAAGATGTAAACATTACTTCACAGATAAGAAATAAACCTTCAACAGAAACCGTGTCTATTTCCGCGATAATCTTGCGATAATGTAGATATTGGCCAACGTGTTGGTGTGCAACAAGAATGTCAAACCTGCAAAGAAAGTAGAAAGTAGACCTGCCCTTCAAGTAAACTTGAAGGCAGTTCTCCATCCCAGATGGCAACCAGGAATAGACTGATCTTCATGCACACAAATGGCAGGCCAGTGTCCCTCACACTACACACTTTCAAATACTGTAAACCTCCACACTTTAAAAACTGTTTTCAGGTAAACATATTAACTGCTATTTAGCACAAGCTTTTACAGACATTAGTTAAGAAAGTAATTGGATTAGTGTAGTTAAGAGATTAATTTTAAGGGAACCCTGTAAGTTTCAGCCTAAGATTCTTTTCCCATGGCCTCTGATTTCTATAAGCTAGATCTCATAGACTTGGCAGGCTTCAGTGAGTAACAGAGCTGTGTATTGTAATAAGATAAGAACGGACAGGTGGCGCAGTGATCAGGTACCAGACTGACTGCCTGCTTTAGATATGAGCCGAGAGCCTACTGTATCTCTTCCTCATTTCTCTCCTAGCTCAGAAAAGGTTCATAAGTAAGAAGAATTATTTCAACCTCATGCTGATAATTACCTCATCCAGGGGAAAAAATAAAGTCTTTTGCGGCCTTAGTTACAACTCGAAGCACCTGCACCCACAACTACTGCATGCCAAGTAGTAGATTTCTACTCAATATTTCCTGTTTCAACAAACAACAGAATACGTGTTTGCTGCTGGCTCTACAACTGCTTTATCAACATTAGTAACATTAAAAACGGTTTTCATAAGCAGCACAGAGTTATACGGCAGAGTTATCAAGGTTATCAAGTTATCAAGGTATCAGCTCAGTTAAAAAAAATGTTTAAAAATTAAAAAAATAACAACATCATAGAAACGTGTGGTAATTAAAAAGGATCTTCCCTTTCAATGAGATCTAACTCTTACCTTGCAACTGTTTAAATCTTCCTTCGAGGATGTTAGAGTATTGCACCTGATTAACAAAAGCTGCTGGGGACAAGCAGGAATCTCTTTCCCTGTGGTCCCACTCCATGTTTTTTTTTTCGTCCTCAAGCCGTCTTTGTAAAATATTCCTCTCAGGCACAGAATGAATGGGTATTTTCCCACATAGCACAACAGAAGCAAACTTTGCGACTTTTAAAAGAAAAACAAACCAAGATCAAATCCTTTAAAAGGTTATCCAAAAGATACTTTTAGTGTACCACAAAAGCCTTGGTATATCCTCCTCTTTTATTCCCACAACACAAGCTGAGAAATGTTGCCGCCTTTTCTTCTCTTCATCCACCGTAAGGTCCACCTTGTCCAATGACACGCAGAGTGAGTGCAACGGTGGGGGATTTTTTCAAAGAATCATTTAACCAAAACTGAGGAGCAAAAAGTTCTCTTGTTTCATTCATTTCACCACCCCTCTGGCCTCTGAGCAAAGTTACACTCCCTTGTGGTTCTAGTGAGAGAACAAAAAAAACCCTGGGTATTCCTTCCCTTCAACCTCTGTGCATTTGCTGGAGCAGAACACAGGAGCTGCAGGCAAGCTAACCGGCCATAGTCGGATAGCTGTGTAAACAAAGCCTGCTGGGCTCTCTAAAAATTGTGCCATTTGCATAAGGTGTGTTTGAAGGAGGAGCACATAGATAGAACATGGTGGAAGCGAGGGAGGAGGTGTGAAGGCGGACTAAACCATTAAAGTCCTCTGCTCAGTGTAGCCCTAGGTGGATTATCTAACTCCACCTTAATTCCAGAGAGCACCGGGGTGTGGCTTGCCTGAAAGGTGCGTCACAAAAGTCCTCATCATTTTACATGATCGTATGTTATTTTGTAAGACAACGTTTAATCTTTCCTTTACTGTATGTGGGGGCTGCGTTATGAGAAGGGCGTTAAGACAGGAAGGAAGCTGCTGAGAAAGTCTCAGAAAGGCAGCAAGTGTTTCCTGCCATAACAAGATTCAAAATCTGTCAACTTGCGTGTTACTTCATGAGGCAGAGGGGGTGGAAGTGAGTTGTTAACTCTTAAAAACTAAATGGTTTAAGCAGATCTGACTTCTTACTAGTTTAGAACCAAGTACTAAAACTAGCAGCTCTTCAAGAAAATCATTAAATTAATTTCATTATAATCAATTTAGGCGTTTTCAAGCAGTTAAGAACTGATTCTCACCATTGTATAGTTGCTGAATACATACTTGCCATTATTTCCATTAAAGAGTTTAATCTGTGTAATACAGAGTAAGTTCACTGTTAACAAAGAGTATACATTAACAGGAGATTATAAATATAAATTCTTAACAGTAAATAGCATTGAATGGAAACTTCACCTTTAAAATGTAATGTATATTTAATAAACGCCAGCTCAAAAATAACACAAAACTATAAACACAGTGAGGACAAAGGTCATATTCTTTCAGGCTCTTTTAGTCTGGTCAGGGGGGATCATCGTGGTCTGGTCTGTGTTTGTCCTGATGAGCTGGCAGCATCTGGATTGTTCTCATTAGAGGACCAAATGCCCCAGGCTTTCTGTAACTGGGTGTTTATGGAGGGGGGACTGGACTAATGAGATCCAAAGAGGACACACTTCCTCTTGAGGAACAGCGACTATGCTACAATCAAATGTAGTGAGAAAAATAGTGCACCAAAGCTATCCCACTTAAAATCCCATTGGACATATTTTAAACATCGCAATCACATCAAAAATAAAAACCAGATAAATGTGAGCATTACCTCGCTATGCAACCCACGAATGAACAAATTAAGAAACAAGATTAGAGTTACTTTTGTGAAACATGAAAACTGTCTAAATGACATCTGGGAGAAATTCCACACTCAACAAACTACAGGCAGTGACAATGAATAATGAGCTTGTGTGGTTAATTAGCCTGATAAGACAGAAAAACCAGAAGCTGCTGGGGGAGTAAGCACTAAAAAAGGGGAAAGAGTAGACATCTCTTGCTAAACATGTATATTTTATCTGTCTCACAGCACAACCCCAGCTGAGCACCCATGGGAGGACGGAAGAATGAAGTGTACTCTAAACTTTGATCTGAAGGGGAATTCCCCTAAAGAGAGTAGGGTGAACTACTCATATGAGTCCATAAATGTGGCGAAATTTACACAAGCCAAATACAAACACACGTGTCTGTTTTATGTTTCAGTTGATTATTAAAAATATCCTATTAAAAGGCCTACTTTAAATACAGTTCAGGTTTGTTGTGTCTATGATAATTATGCAGATCTATTACAAAACTGAACACAAAGCACACAGATTTTGAGAAATCACTCAAATAATTTTCAAAGGCCATGTGTTGTAGCTGTGGACGCGCTCTCAAGTGAACACGCCTAACTGTTTGCGTTTGAAGCAAGCCGTTGGTTTCAAAAAATGCAAATTTGCACAGCTTGCCTTGCTGCCCACACGGTACAGTACAGTCGATAAGTGGTTATCTGTAAATGAAAATGATCTTAAAACAAGAGAAGCTCTCCACTGTAAGAGGTACGCACTGCTAATCATGTTACATAGAGACAGGCACAAAACGTTTGACAGAAATTGAGAGGAAGACGTGAAAAGAAAAAGCACCTTAGAAACTGCACAAAGTCTTGACATTTGGGGAGAAGTCATAAACGGTGGGCCTAAGCTAAGCCTGGGGGGAATAGCTGCTAGAGCATGTCAAAGAATGTGCACATCAAGTCCACACTTGTAAAACTTAGACAGTATTTAAAGACATTCACATAGAAGCTCACACATACACACACAAGTTCTTGTTTGATCACAAGTGCAAACAGTATTACAGCATACTGCTATATAATAAAAAGTTACCTGACAGGACATGACTGTTTATAAAGTGCAATTTCTATATAACGGCAGCTCCTAAAGGAAATGAACTGTGGTGCACTCCTCCCCAGTAAAATGAGGTGTATATCTGACAAACACATTGACTACAATAGTGCTCAAGATCATTATAGCGTGTGGTTTCGATGTGTGCGTGTGCGTGTTTGTGCATGTATATATGTGTGTTGGCGACTGCCTGTTGCTCCCCTCTGCTGGGTTCATTATGACACTGCATCTTGTTTTTAACAATAGAGGTTTTAATAGAGGTGAAGCCAGGCCAGGCCAGTTAAATAAACACACACAAACACACCTCCAGCAGATCTGATAAAACAGCCAATAATGTGTCACCTTATTTGACGCTTCCAACAATGGCAGACTGGCCTGTGTTTGCACAGCTTTGAGGCTTTGGAGTAAGCTACTGAATAAAACTGTCATCGAAATTATTATTATTATTGCACTCTTAAAAAGGATAGCATTAGGGCTGAACGATATATCGCATTTGCGATAATATCGCGACATGATCAAGTGCAATTTTCTAACCGCAAAGGCTGCGATTATACTCTGGACATGTCCAAATTCATGGGCTGCATCCTCCTGAGGCCGCATTTGTAGACCGATTACGTCACAGCGACGCGCCGAAGGCTGTCCAAATTACTACCATATCCCAGAATTCATAGCACGGCCCAGCCAAACTCCAGTTTCCAGCAATGGCGGCCGCTACTAAGTTTTAAAATTACTCATACTAATCTTTCAGGGTCACAAAATAAACTTTTAACATATTTTCAGGCGAGAAAGTAGTTGTGTAAACATCAAATATCTGCTCGGTTTATCAAGATATCCCATATTTGCAAAAGTGCTTCGACGTTTTCAGAGGTGTCTGCTACCCACCAGCTCGACAGCTAGCCGGGAGCTCGAGGGTTACTGATGCGGCCGAGAACGGCACAACTCCCGGCACAACTCCCGGCACATCATTTTCAGATCACCGCGGAGTTTCGCTGCTCGGGTTAAACATAATATATAAGTCACTTAGACAACCTAAAAATGTTATTGTTGGGCTTTTTTCAGTGTTTTGTTTGTTCATGAGTAAATCGGTTTGGCTGAGATTAAAGTTATTAGATTAGATAAAATAAAACTTTATTAATCCCCCGGGTGGGTTCCTCCTTGGTTTTCACACAGCTGACTAAACGTCAAACAGAAAACTTATTAAACAGAAGTATGAGACAGTCGAGAATTTACACCAGTGTCTGGTTATATTTTAGATAGCAAGAAGCAGACGGCCGAGTTTATTAAACTCCACCGAGACAGCGGTGACGCTAATCAGAACTAGACCGTCCAATTTCACGCCTTTAAACTTTAAAGGCGTGTTTGTGTGTGTGTTTATACAATTGCTATTATGTTTGCACTTTATGTGTAATGTTACTGACTGCAGAGATCAGTAAGATGTGTGTATTTTTTATTTATTAGTTTTATTTATTTAATATTATTTTTTAATTTAATGACTGTCTAGTAGTTCACAGATGTCGAAAAACTGAGTGTGGTAAAGCCACTGATTTTTTTTATGTATATTTCTGCAATCTGCACATTGTACTGACTTTCATTTTAATGTTTACACCAGGGTTCCTTGTCAGCACTTTATGCTCAGATGTTTGTAAGCTAAAAATAAACTATTGTGTATGTTCAAATATACTGTTGTGATTGAAGAAGTTAAATAAAAATGTCAGTCATCAATTCATGCATCACCTCATGTCATCATAACAGAGGTCTGTCTTCCAGGAAAGAACAGTTTAAAATTAATGTAATATAGTATTGGCCATACTATATGATGTATTGCTTGTCTTTGTTTAATAATACAGAAGACAAAGACCTTAAAAAATAATCGCATATCGCATCGCAATCGCAATATTGGGGCAAAAAATCGCAATTAGATTATTTTCCATAATCGTTCAGCCCTAGATAGCATCTTAATTCATTTCAGTAAGATCACTAATCAGACATAACATGAGTTTAGATGCAGAAGCACTGGTGTGAAAAGAACCTGCACAGAAACAGATCAACCTAGCCACATTTCTCTTTGCTCAACAGACTATACAGCTTCCTCGTTTTGTCCTCCTTTTGGAAGTATTTCTGTCTTGCCCTATAAAGACAGAACTGAGCCTTTGGGGACAAAAAATAATGAAACCTGTTCCCCAGTCTACAGAGATTTCTGCAGTGTTAGTATCAGGACTGATCTCAAGTGAATATTGCTAAAACTCTTGTTGGATATTAAAACGCATGCTTTACAAAACAGTTACAACATTGGGGTAAGTGCAAAACGATCTTTCTCATAACATATTGGGAATAAAAGAGTTTTCTTAAACTCAACTTAAAAAGCTCAAGACTTCACTGTCACAGGTTTTCTATTCTCACCTTCTCACCAATTGTTTTACAAGTTACATTTGGCATTGCTTTTAGCCATAATACTCCTCGGAGTAAATGTCTTATTTTCCTCAATGAACCTTCTTTCCTCTCCCGACTACTTCACCAAAGAAACTGGTAGGATAAAAAACTCTGTCATGTCAGAACATTGTGAGGGCAAAAAGGAAGCGCAGAAATATCCCATAATAGGTCTGTTTGCAGACCTATTATGGATAGATTTAAACTGCCTGCTAACCAAATCTTGGAATACAAGAGCATCAGCATGTGTGCAGACACTTGATCTATAAAAGTCTTGGTAAAATTCGAAAGATTTTCTAAAAGCTAATAAAAAATTTTCCCAATCATGTATGTAATGTATGTATGGAATGTCACCATCTTTAAATAAAGACTTGTCATATGGTAGCATTTCGGTATTTGAGACCAAACGTCATTATTGAGTTGTATCTTTTGTTTACTTTTTTATGTCATTTCGTTGTACTTTTTTAATCGTCACACAATTTACATCACACTGTAAAGCTCAGCACACTTTAATGGATCCATCAGTGCAATTTTAAAACAATCCATTCAACAACAACCTTAGCTAGTCAAGCCTTCAAAATTAGTAGAATTTAATTCAAGTCTCTCCTGGGCAATTTTTATCCCTGGATACCTGGCATGCACTGGTATACTTAATAAACTGTACTTACAATTTAGCCTTTAGTGTTACAGTATCCGGCCTCTAAACAGACATGTGACACTCTTGTTTTCAATTGTGACAAAATGTTTTAAACAGAAAGAAATGCACGTACATGGGTGCACATTGACAAGCAACACTGGAAGAATGTACACTGATGTGTAGCATACCTGCGAGGGCCTTAATACGAGACCGTTCAAAGAGACGTGCCGAACTGTTCTCATTGTCCCAGTCAGTCTCTGCTGCCAGGTCCCAGCGATTGTTGATGTCATTGTACTGCTGCTGGATCTCCAAGCTGTCGAAGTCTGTTGGCGAGATTGTGCTCATGTTGTCCAGGCTGGAGAAAAACGCATTCAACCTACAGTTCGGACACAGAAACACAGACAGTCAGTGCATGGACAGCAGGGAGAGGTCATTGCATAATACAAGAAGCTTCACAACACTAACCCTTGAAATATTTGAAAGACAAAGTTTGAAAATTAAACTTCAGAAACAAATGGTCCACTTCTATTTTCCATAGAAAAAAAAGAAAAAAAAAGAAAAGACAATGCACGTCAACCACACACTGAGCACACAAAGCCTGCCAGCTGCACTCTAGTTTTATATGCTCAAATGTAAGTCATATGCAAATGCAAGCTTGGACGGTGCAACTGCCAGTGTGTAACAGACTTTGAGATAAGTTTAGCAACTGTCACGAAGTCATTATGCTAGTCAATTAAAAATGAGAGCTCCTGTAACTCCAGTAATGTCATTGTATGCTGAGTCATAACGGCACAGCAGTGTCAACCTACTTAGGTTTCAACTTTTGCGAGTATATAACTATAACCTAGCAACCAAAAAAGACGAAGACATATGGCAGTATAAATACACTTACACAGTGTCATACTGCATTAAACCAGGGTTGTAATGACATAAAAGCTGCACATAAAAAAAGCACTCTCTCATCGCATGGCTTCACTTCTAAAATTAAATAAAGGTAAATAAAAAACTGCTTATCTGCTAAAATGTCAATACGTATTGTATCATTGCAGCAAAACTAAAATTGATTGTTTTTACAAGATACTTTAATGGAAAAGGGTTTATACCAGAAATCTACTCCCCTGCTTTTGTAGTCTTTTTATGCCATTATTGCATCTTTTGTAAAGAAACTGCACTGAACTAAAAAATCTTTCCTTATGTCAATATGATAACAGTTCAATTATTATATATATTTACTGAATTTCCCAGAGGAACTGACTCAAGGAATTAATAAAGTTCTGTCTATATATTTATTTACCCATTATTGTAGATAAATAAGAAAGGTTAGTTAAATGGCACCTGTTAAAAGAGAGTCAGTCCGTTAACAGGTGTGGAGTCTTGGAACTGAAAGACATTTTGTTAACATTTCACAACATAATTATGAGATGTGTGTCATTCATGCATTCCTGTGCAAGTGCTGGCAGATTATATCACACAAACAGTAAGGGGCCTCATCAAAACATTGCTCTACATCGCCACAGCTCGCCAAGTGGTCTAAAACCTCCTCAGAATAAATTAGTCACCTCGGTCCTTGAATCACTGCTAAGAACGCAATATCTTCCCATCCTGCTGTTTGTACGAATTCAGCATCCAGTTATAAAAAAAAAAAACAAGGCTTCCTAATACGGCAACAATCAATACTTCAAACAGAATGAGGTCAATCCCACCCTCTTTCTCCAGCTGGCTAGCTCTCAGAGTTTGGTCGAGAAGCAGAAGCATCTTGTCTTTTCTATTCAATTGAATCCTGAGTGTGAGACAATTATTCTGCACAACTACAGCACAAGAACTGCTGTACAGGCATGGTGACTCACACCTTAACCATTTGACATGGTAAAAATTCTATATGTAAAGGCTTAACTGTATATACAGCACTAACCAGACACAGCTTGTCTTTAGTGTTATGCACAAATACACACAATGGGGGACCTACATTAAGATTAAGCCCCCTGCAATAGAGATCCATTAGCTAACTGAAGCCATTTGCTTAAGAGCATTGAACAGATTAATAGACATGGTTGAATAGTCAGTTTGTTAATACCTGTGAGTTTAGCTTTAGTTGTGTCTACCAGCTGTGGCTAACCTAATCAGAGCCATTAGATGAGGAGCAGTGATGGGAAGAAATGACAGATTTTTACAAAAATAATTGTGCTGTTAAAAGTAAGTAATTAAAGGCTAAGCATGACTGAGAACTGCTGAGCCCTGTCCTTTTGTTCAAGGTTTAATTTATTCATTAAAGGATGCAAACTGCCCTTTCCAAATATGGACATAAATACTGTCCATCAGGTTTATGTTTTAGTTTGGTCATTATTAGATCATGTTATACTGCAAAGAATAATCAGGCCACATTACACACAATTAGTATGCAAATTCAATTTCTGAGTCACCCAGGTATGACTTAAAAAACCTGATAGCAGCCAATGGAATAGATTTATCTGGTTAAATGTAAAGCTGCTGTTAATATATCTGGGAGAACTATTCTTGGACTTCTCATGCTTTGCCAAGTTGATGTATCCTCTAAATCACACTGGAAATCAATAACAGACAGCTACCAGATGGGCCCAATCTGAGTGTACACAAGAAATACAGGGCCAGATTGCATCTATACATGTTCCTTCCATCGCTGATTCTAGAAAACACACAACAGGCAGGCTATAACATCCCAGAGCAAAGTATAATAAAGGAAAATAGTGCACATTTTAAAAGCCTAGCATGAACTCTAAAAGGAATCAGAACTGAACCTTTGTATCTTAAAATTTTAAAGAGTGTTCACTCCGTAAATATCTGTGGCTACACCGTAGCAACCTACTGTGTGACAGAGCAAAAGTATAAGGCTTCAGTCAGTTTTGTATTTTCTTTACAAATATATTTTTCCTGAGCAAATTGTACATTTACCAGTTTTTAGTATAGCTTAAGACAGAAAAGAAGAGAAGAGATGCTGGTGTTGCACTTTCTGGTGCACCATTGTCAGTACTGGGATATTGCTAATTATGATTTTTATCTTCGTTTTTAGATAGTTTTCTTCAAGTCATGCACAGCCATTTCTGTTGTGCAGCAGCTGCGTACTTTAACATATATTTGATTTTGTAAAATATACATAGAAAAACAAAACAAAAACAAATGCTTGGAAAATCCTATTAGTGGTTGATTAAGAAAGTGGATGGGAATAGAAACTAAATGCATGGATTAGAGAAGCAGGAAATACAACGCCTTGGAACTGCTCCTTGATTTGTCACCTATCTGGCGCCCTAGGAGTGACTTGCCTTTTCTCTACAACTCACTGTATGCATAAGTAGTCAGGTATATCACTGAGTCTTCAGTTGAAGATTGGAGCGATGTTAAAATATTTGTACTATGACACAGTGGTTTCAAAAACATCCAAACACTGCTCTCCTCCTTTTCAATTCATGCTTTCTTCTTTACTCTGGCATATTATAGGACTAATAATAATAATAATAATAATAATAATAGAAAAACAAAGACACTACTACACTATGTGACTGGTATGGTATCAGTCTAGCGTTACTGATAAGTAGCTACATTTAAGATTTCTACATAGCCCAAATTATAAAAATGCCACAGCATGGAAGCAGGAGTCACACAGAAGACAGACTATCCAGGACAGGCCTGGCAGTAATATAGTCCAAGGCAATCTGTTTGGGGGATTGGCAGGAGCTGGAGAGGGGCAGGACCAGTGAGGTCACAAGAGTCTGGCAGCGATAACAAAGCGCCAATCCTCCCCTTGTTGTGAGTATGAAGAGGCTTGGCTCAGTGTCTGGACTAATCGCTCCTCAATGGATCAGACTAACAATCCCCTGACCTACTATGATACAGCCTACTGTACTCATCCTCCCACACACACACGCACAACACTGGGTGACATAAAAACTGCACATACAAGCTGACCTGACCTATTACCGCACACCACCCCCAACAGCCCTTCTACATACAGTATACACATGATGCTTTTGAAAGTGACACTTACAAATCCACCCACGCAGCATGCAACCATATCAGCACTCAGCACACAAAATAGATTGGTCCAACACCAACAATTATGCCAGCCTGAGTGATGTGCAGCCACCTCCCCCAGTCCAGACAGAAACAAAATCAGATAAAGAAATTAACCCATAAAAATGCAACTTTGTAAAAATGCCATGCAGGAGCCTTCAACCTGATTTTTTTCCCCTAAAAAAGCCTATTTTCCAAATCTTCAGACATAAGATTTAAGCCCCAAAGCTACTTAAAAATAAATAAATAAAAACACAGCCTGGCAGACAGATGTGGCACAAAAACGTCACATAAAAGAGTTTCTATGAAAGAAAATCCCCCCAAGGTCTAATCCACAAATACAAAACAAAGACAAACATTTGTGTATGAAATATTTAGAACCTGTCACAGCCTTTATATCTTAACATGCTTTTGAAAAATTATTACTGTAATTAAATCAAAACAATATACAAATGAAAGGCACATGACACAGATACATAGTGCTTCTGTACAATGGGAAAAAGATTAAAGTAGGGCACAAAGAAATGCCTCGTGGCTAAATCGAGCTCTATACTGGGCAGACACACATCAGGCTATTACTCACAACAGAACGACACTGGTTAAGATAGGAAGGCAGAGCTAGCAGTATGATAGGCAGCGCCACCACCTCTGCCTATTTTTTCTTCTGTGTCACCCCACCTCCCCTCCCAGAGCTGCCTCCCTTTGCCCAGCTGGGCTGTTTGTCACTGCACCCGTTAATCAGGGAGAGAGGAAAGAGAAATAGAGCCTGCAATCAGTCACCCTCAGGGAATTAGGCTTGTGCACATTAACCAGCCAAACTGCTACCTTGCACCAGGGGAATAGGGTAGACGGTCTCACACACACACACTCCTTATAATGGCAGACAAAGGGGCGATACAACTCATAACAAAACCATGTTAAAACACAGTCATTCAAAACACACAAACATAAGATTTTTAACATTTTACCAATTTCATTGTAAAAATCTTTAAGTGAAGGAAAAAAAACTAAAATTTAAGAAAATGTTTTGCTGGCATTCTTTATGAGTATACCGAAGCCATGAGCTTTGCATTAATGAATATTAATATATTCAAGTGAATGTGGCACCTCTGCTTTGCCCCAAATCAAGCTGCCTGTGATACTTAGTTGAGCCTGCAGGGTGTGGAGGCAGATCCCAAAAAGCAGAGGACAAAGCGTGCCCTGCCAAAGTGGCCCCACACAATGGAGAGTCAGCAGAGGGATGAGGCCAGCCGTTCAAGCCTTTCCTGTTTGCAGAGATGAGGCAGCCAGAGGCACATATGCATCAGAGGCCCTTCCACGGCCTGCTGATCCTGGCCTGAATGCCCTGCTGAATAGGACAGCAGAGATCCTTTGTTGACCTGTAGCATCACATTTATCAAACACTCACGCAGCCAGCATGCCCTTCACATATCGACATAGATATCAGCCTAACTCCAGATAATATTTTGTTTTGATGTCATTTTATTCTACATCCGTATTATCTTTTCATTTTCACAAATGACACACTAAATTAATTTTAACAAGTAATCATATTAACAGTCAAACTAATTTATTAATCAATGCAACATGGCAAATACAGAAATTGTTTTCCAGAGCTGAATTACTATTCACTGCAAGAAGTCACATTTCCCTGTAGTCTTGGAAAATGTCATCAAACTCAGTGACGGTTTACAACTTTCTTATTAGTCTGAAAACACAGAAGCGCTACTATATACTTTAGGTACTTAATGGACAAAAACATAACGATCTAGTTTATAAACAATGTCAATCCTCCACATGACCTCTATATTATTGAAATCTGTATTATCTGACAGAAAACATGGATGCCTATGACCTACATCTTCTTCAGTGATTTGTCACATTTACAACAAAAAAAGAATAATTAATAGTCCCATTGGTATCATTAATGTTCAGTACAGAGAGATGCTGCTATACAGGCAAGTTAAGGCCCAGTGAGAATACTGGCCCATCCACAATATGGCTTATTAAGACTAATACTAAAAACAGGCAAATGCTATAGTGTTTGTGCTCCCCTCTTGCTGCTGCAGCTGAATGAGTCCTGGGCTTAGCCTTCATTTCTAAATACATTTGGCTGGGAGTTACAATAGCATCAATCTCCCAAGCTGCCAGAAATCCAAATTAAAAACATCAGTGAATTAATTATTCATGCCATTTTAAAACACACAAGAACAAATGCAGGCACGAGCTCGGGCATCACGCCTGCATGTGCTAATACACAGTGCTTCGGATTCATACAAGATCATTCATATCAGTGAAAATAGCTTCATCCAATCAGAAAGCTTTACTACTTGATGGACAACTGGCCAATACAAAAATACCTGGAACCAACAACACTACCCAATATATGAATAATGTGGCTGAATGTGAGCTATAATGAGAAAATAAAAAACAAAGCCTTGCTCTCAAACATTTCAGTTACCATTAAAAATCCTAATGCGCCAATATAAAAACACACCAGGATTTTCTTTTAAGATTTCTACCAGTGGTGTGTAATATTTTTGTACCACTTTACTTTTTAGTTTCTAAACCATCTGAAATGTAAAGTTTTATTTAGCAACATCCTCTCTCTGTAGGAGTTTGATAATTGTTACCCCGTGATTAACAACAACCTCATGAAATATGTTCATCTGGGTGACAGAAAATAACACATATTTAAGGTCTGCGGCAGATTTAAATCACCACGTTGGTGTTACTTATAATGGTGGTGTCACACAGCTGTTCTTTGAAGTGTTTTGAAAAGGACTAGCAAGCATTCATTTAGCAAATTGCAACCTTTGGCAAAAACGTGATCACTTTAGTCAAAAAGCAGTCTTGCTGCACTAAGATGCTGTAGTTCCTAAATGTAATTTCAGAGTACCCAGAGAAAAGCAAGAACTGATAAGCTGAACGCATACACTGAAAGGTATTCATTTAATTTTAAGATAAGTGATTATCAGCAAATGCTCCTATCCAAGTACTTAACCACTGTCCATATCAGTATTGCTTGCTAGCTCTATGATTTGAAGTGGCAGTGAGACTTTGCGCGTTCAGATTTCTGTGGGGGTGTGTAACACTTTGTGACCTTGTGAAGCACTGGCGAAACAACTGTTCTCCATCTAAAAATCAGCCCCCATAAGTGGTGCTGACAAAAGCCTTCCAGACCTCACCTTTAAGAGAGATATTTATTCATTAAAAGACTCTAGATGCAGGTTTAATAGAGTACAAGCTGTCATAATAAAAACAGCTGGAAAATGTCATGTTAAGAGTTGTGTTTTCCCTGTTTTCTACTGCATCTACTACAACATCAATGCTTCTGGCAATATTATAAATAATATAAAGAGAGTGCTGGTACTCGTTCAGTTTACATAGTTGGTTTTCATAGAATCTGAGATACTGTGTAAAATTTAACTGAAAACTGTGCAAGCAACACATAAGGAACGCAGGTTACTAGCATTCCTGATGCTCCTAATAACCTGGCGCATCAGGTTAAAGAACATCTGTATCACTGTGGTGCATCTTAAAAACAATCTATAAGCATTAAGTTCAGTCAAGTTCTTGACTACAGTCTGGTCGCCACATTGTACCAACCACACCCAAAAGCAAGCAAGCACACAACTAAATAGCTATGCAAATGTGAATTTAATATTTCTTAATGAATCAAAATAGCAAAACCAGCAGATCATCACAGTCAACACCTATAGTACACCCATGTGATGCTGCCTTGTTTCTTAGCGCAGGGAGCTAATTTTTATTAAGCAAACCACTGGGTATACATGACATCATAAAATGTTTCAGTGTGAATCCTCAGTGAAAGAATGGAGTACCAATGTTAGGCAAGACCAATGTTAAATGCTTTGGCACCATAAAGACAGCATACATTTATATTACCCTCTTATTAACTGATAGTTGCTGATTTACTATAATATATTGCTTGATACAATAAAACAATGGTCATGATCTGGTCATAGAGATATTTATAAATCTGGTTTTTATAAGAGCAAAGTGCAGAGCTGCTATTGTACTGAGTCCGTGTATAACTTCAAGAGCAGAAAATGGCTGTAGCCACTTGAAAAGTGATAGAACTGGAGAATCTTTAAGTGCTACTTCATACTGGCTGCAAAAGTAAGTCAATTCCCAAAGAGCCCTAAGTTAAAACTATACAGCGTTAAAAAGAATGTTTAGATCCTGGTACAAAAAGTATTTTGTTCTCTATGGATGGCTTCATATATCTAGGCAAGGTGAATTTTATTAATCCATCTGGACCCTGGAATTTAGGTTTTCATTAACAGATATTCCAGCACAAAAAACACTGGGAACTAATCAGCCTTTTCTAGGCTTCATGTTCACTAACTAAAATCACTGAACAGGACCTTTGTAACTCGTTTGTGCTACTGATACATTTTTATGGCTTGCAGTGTGGCACAGACTGTCCAAGAGGTGTTTCCCTCAGTTTGGTGAGTGAAATGTTAGTGTTGTGAGTCAAAGCAATGTTGTCCATTTCCAAACCTGTTAATCCACATTTAAAACTGAATTAATGCTGGAAGTCCACTGTAGAAGCACTTCAGAAGGTTCAGTATTAATGGTGCCCTCACAGATGTGCACATTACTTTTCTACATGAATACACTTCCATTACATCACCCTTGCTTCTGAACCCGCCAAAAGCACATGAGGCCTAAGCTGACACTACACATTGGCATAAACTTAACCATATGTGAAGATCTGTGAATAGTTCTCCAGCTGTTATGTATCTGTGCAAACTCCTGTTGGAAGTGGGGATAAAACTCCCCGGTGTCCATTTCTCCCTCCTCTTGTGTGCAGAGTAGCCACAGCTAAATTAGCAATTAGCATCCACACAGCAAAAAGATGGACAGCAGTATTAATTTGTATAATTTCACTCGATATAATAAAAAAATTTTGGAAAAAGGGTTGGGAGATAACACTAAACTTTATGTAAAACAAAAAAGTTACAGCTTGCGAGATGCTTTTAATGATTATAAAGTCCACCCAGAAGCACTTGACAGTTATTTTGAGTATTAAGTAAATTAACTTTAGTTTTAATGGTCACAGGGACGTTAAAACTGCATGCATAGAATCACCAGCCCGATCTGATTAAAACAAATAAGTTAGGCAATTCTAGTTTACAATAATGTTTTAACAACTTTTTCCCTTAGAAGTTAAAACTGTCATTATCTTGGTTCTTAGATAATTCTCTCATAGATTTAAATTTAGAACCATTTCAGTGCTACATCTTCAGCTGATAATGTCTCTGGCTCTACACACCACATTTCTTTGTTTTAAAATACTTTAAGTTGATAATCACACAGTTGTTCAGAGAAGCAGCTATATTCTAATGAACGGAAACCTCAATTTAACCTTAAAAATTTTAACTGCTTAGGTGGTTTGCATATGACCCAGAATTTTTGCCTAGTAAGACCGACTCGACATTTAAAACATGGGCTAATAAAGTTGAAAGACGGAAAAATGATGAGTTTCCAGGACCTTAAGAATAAGTATGGGTTGCAAAATCAAGACTTTTTTTAGATATTTGCAACTGAGGGACTTCTTGAATAAAAAGCTAAAACATCCCCAGTTACTGACTGGGAATGAAGAAATTCTTTACATATTTGAGAATGCATATAGAGATGCACCCTATCAAAAAATTATTTCCAAATTATATCGTTCACTGACCAACCCAAGGGGTCATGATACAAGATATGTTAAAGCAAGATGGGAAACAGATGGTAATCTATCCCTAACAGAAGAGGATTGGGATGGGATCTGTATGCAGCAGTGGTCGGTAACAAGCTCCCCCTCGTGGAGGGAATTCAGTTGGAAGAATATAATTTGTTATTTTAATACCCCGGCTCGAAAATCCAATTATTCCCATAAGACAACATGCTGGAGGCAGTGTAGACATGCAGCAGCAAATCGGTTCCACATCTTTTGGGAATGTCCTCTTGTGGCTCCATTTTTGAAGGAAATACATAAGGTCCTGGAAACAATCTTCCAAAAGAAAATACAATTTCATTTTGCAGTATTGTACCCAGAGATGGGCAGTAACGCGTTACTTGTAACGTGTTACTGTAATCTGATTACTTTTTCGAGTAACGAGTAAAGTAAGGGATTACTATTGCAAAAACGGTAATTAGATTACCGTTACTTTCCCGTAGGAACACTGCGTTACTGCGTTACTAAAACCGTGATTTTTTGCGAGAATGTCTCACGACAGTGACGTAAGCGAGTGCGCCGTTAGTGACAACAGCTGTGTGCAGATCAACAATGGATCACATATCGATTGTGGGAGAGAGTATGAGCGTGCAGCGTTTAAAGCGTGGAAGTACTGACCTTACTTTGAGTTTGATTCCATAAAAAGTGACAAAAACATTAGCGTCCGTTGTGCGTGGGAAGAAAACTTCTTTTTACAGCGAAAAAAAACCCCTAAACTTCCAAGCAAGTACCGAGTGCGCAACGACGTAATGGGAAACTCGCAGAGAAAGTCGCGGATTCTTCAACTGACCGCGGCACACCTGCACCAGGGTAAACCTCCGCCTACCGCAGTGCTGCTTAATAGGTGAAAATAGAGCAACAGGACCGCTGAGTCTTTGACCTTATTTATGTTCTGCTGTGTTTTACTTGCATCTATTTGAAAGAGTGAGTGTAAACACAAAAAATATTTTATTTTATGTGCTGGAATGTGTAGAAAATAGGTTTAAATGTTAAACTAATTTATTCAACTCAGAGAATGTTGCATATAATTAAATTTTTGCTTGATGCATAAAGTTAAAAGATTAAAACTGATAAAACAAGTTTAAAAAAAGAGATTTTTCCATTTGATTACATTTTGTATGATGGATTATGCAGAAAAAGTAGAATTGGGCTTAAAGATCTATCGCTTTATCACCTCTTCAGGTTGTAAATCGTGTTTTTAAAAAGTAACTAAGTAATTAATTACTTTTGAAAATAAGTAATCAGTAAGGTAACGGGATTACTTTTTTGGGGAAGTAATCAGTAATTAGTTACTGATTACTTTTTTCAAGTAACTTGACCAACACTGATTGTACCTAGGGAACTTAGAGAGTCTTAATCTATGTAAACTGGATAAATATTTGTTCAGTGTGCTGAAATGTGCTCATTAAGCCAACCCATTGTTGGCTTAATGAGGATACTCCTACTATAAATGAGTGGATTGACGTGATATATACTATTTTTGTTATGGAAAGAAAAACTTTTAGGCTAAAGTTGCAGGCGGACTCATTTGACGAATACTGGTCAAAATGGTTGAACTATGTACAAAATGGGAGGCCTGATTTTGTATAATCTCGTTGTATTTTCTGGTTTGTTTGTTTGGTTTTTTTGGGGTTTTTTTCCTTTTCTTCTGTATCAAACGTAGAAAGACTGGATAAATGAACCACAATAGATAAATAGATTATATATTAGTACACTATATCATGAGATGCTCCTGTAGTTAGACCTATAAATATGAATTGTTAAGAGATACACATTAGAAAGCAGCCATAAAAGGCTTAAATTTGGTTAGTAATATGGTTCACTGCCGCAAGATAAAAGCGTGAATAGCATGAATTGAAAAAGGCTTGTCCAAGAGGGATTTTGAGAATCAGCACTACAGGGGGCCCATATTCAAAGTCCCATTCTATTGTTGAATGCTGTTCATCAAGGCAACCAGCCAGCCAGCTAATAGCAATTTCTTATCCATCTATATCATCCTGTCTGTGTCTCCATCAAAAAAAGCTCCACATTTTTTGGGTGTTTTTCGTATGATCTGGATTCCACGAGGTTTAATTGGTCAACAAGCACATTTTACTCCAATGAAAGGATTTTAGTGCATTAATCTATTTTGTTTTGTTATTTCTTCTTCCAGGAAACAGGATATAGCACTAAGTGAAACACTAAGCACAATGTCTAATTACACAATAATTGAGAATACTTTGACCACAACAACACACACCTCTTTCCTGAACATAAATGCTTATTCAGCTGCCAGGAACATGGCACTTTAAAAAATATTTTTAAGCTCACACATTAAATGATATATATAGAATTACTGGTTAGTTATATCAGTTGAACTGAATCTATAACAATATGCTAATATAGTTTACATATATATGTATGCTGATATTTTCTTCAAGTCTAGTCAATGCAGTGATTACAATGTGTATTAGCAGTCCAGAAAGAGTCTATTTATGTTGATACATCTGAAGAAAAGCCACTAACAAAGACAAGAAGACTGACCTATTCTTCATATTCATCATGTGAAAAGCAAAATCTATTTGTAGCAAGAACTGAGATCAACTCCACAAAGAAAGAGAGAAGCACAATAACTGGCTAATACTGAATAATTCAATTAGTGGCTCCATATTTGTCTTTTGTTTTTTTACAATATAATGGCAGGTATGATCCAATTCTGAAACGTTAGGTCAATGCATGTGTTTACCTTTACAGCTTTCAATGGGTGACAGCAATATCTTTGCTTGTTTTGTTATTGTTGTCATTCATCTCTGTTACATACCACGAAAAAGTGACGAAAAGAATTTTTTTAGTCTTATTGTGATTGTGATGTGACAAAATTGTCAGCCACTGCCATCTGTAAATGTGTTTCATTTTTTTATAAGTGGCTAGTATTGACTGACAACAGCATAAAGCCAATATATCAGTACTTCCCTATTATTTAAGTATGCAGGATTGGTCCTGTTTAGTTTTCAAGCAACAACAACATTTGTGTTCATCAATAGCCATAAATAACAGAAAGTGCAGAGATGTATGTTAAGTAAAGTAGCACAGACTCATTGCCTCAGCTACATACAGGCCAGTCATGTTTATGTGCCTAGTGTCACCCTTATGGCTTATTTCAAGCCATAAAAAAACCTTAGTATGGCTATATAGAGACAATAGTTGTACAAGCCTTAATACCAGGGATAGAAAATATATGAAGTAGAACAGTAGAAATGGTAGAACGGCACAAAATCCGGCACTGTTTCATAACACACTGCTGAATGTGAAACATACACTCACTACCAAATCATCTCTGCCATAAATTTGCCTTTTACAAAGCTTTAACATATTCGGAGTTGTCACAGTAAAAATCATGATTACGTTTATTATTGAGGTCATAGTGGGTTTTAATGATGTACTGGACTACCCGGCACTGGAAACTGTCCCTAAATTTTTTGTGATGAATATGAACTGAGGACATGCAGAATGATTTCAGGCCTAGCTGACAGGAAGGGTCTTTACCAATTAAAACAACTCAAATCCTACATGAAATTAAAATTATATTTTAGAATACATTTTACTTATTTTGTGTTGACTTTATAGACATGAATTCAAAAACAACAACAACAAAAAATCATACAATTATATCAAACATTAACATCCGAACCAGTTTTCAGGCCTATGATACAGGAAAGGGGAGGAAAGGCAATGGAAATATCACAGAATTAATCTGCTTTCTAACCTACTCTGTAAAGCTAGAGATTCAGTCACTGAATATAAACTGAGCCACAAACCAGAGCTGTACTGTGCTGAGAACAACTGGATGACTGTCTTCTAATGAAGAGATCCTCACTTTGGTTTCAAACCATTTCCTTGCAGACTCTTGTAGCCCTAACAGCAGTTAAGTGACATCAACAAACTCCTTAGCTACTGTGTGGTTTACAACACCTAAACGTTTTAGCCCTGCATGACTAATTTGTGCTTTAAGGTTTAAAAAAAGAAAGAAATACATACATAAAATCAACAAAAACACCCCATCATGGGTGTTACCCAGTACCAACATTAGACAAAAACATCAAATTGCAAATTCCTCATCAAGAATACTGATTACAATAAACCATAAACCAATCAACCAACCATGTGAGGTTTTTTGTTTTCCAACCATTTTCAGTGCAGACGTTTCTGGGCCAGTGAAACATGGATCTACACGTGGTGGCCAGTAAATGCCAGCTCCGTGCTATCTGCTAGTTAAAAAGTGAGGCGCTTGATGTCCATATAGCAAACTTGCACATTTCAAAACAACGTGTTAACTGGCTTTTGATTGCAATCATCTCTTCCCTAGTGAGCCCTCATTTTTACTTTTACCTGATGCATCCCAAGCTATGACTCACAGCCTAGGCCAGGCACGCAGAATAAATCTCAAATGTCATATGATAACATAACATAACCACGAAGCCCACAGCTTTACAAGATGCCAGCACTGTAGCATATCATGGTATGGTACGTAAAAAACATAGCCAGCGGCAAGGCTTGGTTGGTGTAGAAGCAGATGCTGAATCAAAGATCCACAGGCAGGCTGGCTGACTGGCTGTGCACAACACGCAGATAAAATGTGGCTGCATTTGACATCGATTCAAACAAAGGCAAGAAGAGGCAGACGTACACAGAGATGTTCCCAACGACTAACACAACGCGCTGCAGTTGGACACTTCCCAACCAGGCAGCTAACATAACAGAAATGTATGCAGGCTTATCTCCAGTCACAGAAATGTAAAACAGAAAACGTTGTCTTTTGGCATGAAAAGCTAATAGCAGTGGCAAGCTAACAGCAAGTCACCTGAATATCAGACTCCCCCCTCATTAGCTTTGTTACGGGTTGCTAGCCTGCTGGTGGCGGAAAATAAAGAGACAAAAAAAAAACCAACAACACACACACTTACCCCTTATTTTCTCTTCTGTTTAAGAGGCCCTCGATGTTTTGTTTTTTGTCCTATCGCGTCGCTATATGCGAAATTTAACCAAACATGTGAAAAATCTTCCTTTGCTCTCGGACGCGTCCGGCTACGCTAAATTAGAATATTAACGGTTTAACAAAAATCCCAGGTGACACTGGTAACGTCTTCCCTTTAAATCCGCATCCTCGAAAAACCTCTTTCCCTCCGCGCTGCTAGCGGTGCAGCGCGTTACGAAACCAAGCCAGGCTCTCTCTTTATTTAGCTTTCACACAGCAAAACGGTCTGCTGGGGGGGAAAAACATATACAGGCTGAGAGGACCCCGTTTTGAGGCAGGTATGAGACGGATATCCGCAGCAGCTTCTTCTCTCCCCCCCCCCCCGGCAGCCGAGCATCCGAAGGACCGTCCGTACCTCACTGACTCCAGCTCCCTGTGCTAACGTTCAACAGGGAGAAGAAAGAAAGAAAAAGTAGATGTGGTGGTGGTAGCTAGGGATGTGCGTGGGAGGGGGTTAGGTGGCGGGTGAGTGGGAGGGTGTGTAGGTTGGGTTCTGACCCTTCACAGTCGCGCAGTATTCTCACAGTATCAGTATTCTCAACAATAGCAGGAAGATAGTGCTCTGTCCTTGTGTCTGGTGCTGTCCCTGGTGCTAAAACTGAAAGCTTTCACTTTCATATACCGGTACCGTGGTTTTAATTAGACTCTGTCTATCTACAGTGCTGTGCAAGTGTCAAACCAGCCCCCCATTTCTTTATATTATGCTTGTAAAATTGTAAATTGGAGCATTTCATTGAAACGTGCAATGGTTTTAATTCTTCAACAGCGTTTTTTAGGCTTCTTTGACTTCCCAGTGCTCTTCTTTGGATGCTGGCTGCTTTTTGTTGGTCACTCTGTCACGATGATCCCACACTGCTTTGGTATTGAGATCTGGGGAGGCCAATCCATGACTTATAGTGAGCCATGAAGTTTCTATGTAGGTTAGGTATGCTTTTTTGAAGGGGGGGGGGGGGGGGTAGTTTATCTTTATTAACCCCAAGTTGCTCTCTGATGGGAGTGAATGTTAGATGTTAATGTTAGGAAGCACATAAGCATAGAAAGGGGCTTAAATGGATGGGTGAATGACGCTAGTTGTATAAAATTCATACTTTATACAACTTTATACAACATACTTCTCATTATGATCCTTATATAGAACTTTTCTAAGAACTTTTTTATAAAAAAAAAACAGTTCATTAACCATTTACTGTGCTGGCAGTGTGTCTGAGGTGTCATTGTCATGCTGAAATATCCCAGTCAAATGTTCTCCAATTGACCTGACACTATTTGCTTTATCAGTTCTGACCGGATCCCCACCACGAGCTGAAATGCAGTCCCAAACATAACAGAGCCTCCACTGTGCTTTATGGCTTTATGGCTGTAGATACTCACTGTTGTACCTCTCTCCTGGTCTTCTCCATGCATACCAATAGCGGTTTGAAGTAAAAATGTCAAATTTCATCACTCATTCATCACTCCACAAGACCAGCTGTCACTGATTTTCAGTCCAGCTCTTGTGAAATTTGACACACATCAGCATTTTCTCTGTTTCTCTTCCTTAAGAATGGCCTTTTGACAGCCACCCTTCCTCTGAGACTGTTTCTGATGAGGTTTTGGTGATCAATAAATGGATCAATTGAAGGGCCAGATGCATCACTCGGGTCCTACGTTGGATCTTTGCTGGATATTTTCCTGTTTCTTAAGGACATGACTTTCAAATGCTGTTTATCTGCTGTAGATAGTTTCTTAGGCCTGCTCTGTGTCAAAGCCAGAGCATACGAACTGAACAGGCAACCAACTTTGACAAGAGGGCATCTGGTTCAAGTCACTTTGCTATTCCATTAAAAAAAAGTGCTTGTACTCACATACACTTTGTCTAGAATTTATAAGCAAATATGTACAGCAGTATCTGTTACATTTACATTTTAAAGGGTATTACAAGAGTCAGTCCTCTGTGATTACTAAATCTATACACTGTGTCAGTCTACACAATAAATTTAAGAATAAACGAGCCACTTTAAACTACAATCACAAACTGGTATGCATAATAACAACCATAGACTCATAGAAACAGGAATCCACAGTTATAAAAGTGTAAAAAATATCTGTCTTAGATTGCAGAAGCAAATTAGGAGACACGTTTTCTCTAGGAGCAGAAGTGGATCAATAAATCACTCATGCACAGACACTAGGACAGCTGACTGAGAGCACAGACTATCTTCAGCGCATTTCCATTTGTTTTAGCAATTTTCAAGGGAGTTACTTGTTTTAAAACTAGCTGCGTAAGCTGATGAAGGCCCCTTTTTTAGTTTCAAAGACACATGAGGGGTACTTCCCAAGGTTTAACCTGCACAGGTCCATCCGCACAGTGTCCTTCATTCTGGTTAACATGATTGATGCAGAAGCACTAAACTACCAGTAACTGGATAAATGAATTGATTTCTCACTGCAATAATTTATCAGCACTGTGAGTGTTTAATTTTTTATAACCATTCTGTAGGAATTAATGTAACTTATAGTTGAAGTATGTTAATAGAATTCAGCTGAGGGAGCACTGTGACCTTTATGGATGGACCTCCATCCAGTGTTTGTCCATAATGCCAAGTACATATCCTTAAACCAAAGCAAGTAATATTTTTTCCTATTAAATTCAAGACAAGAAAGTTGTTTCTACTGTTGTACAGCTGATGCCTCCAAAACTGGGAAACTCATACAACAATAGAGGGGATGTAGCTACACTGTATTTTTTGAGTGAAGTGCCCTTTTAAGGTGGGCTTAAATTCCTTTTATAGCTCTGACAATTCTCCAGTCATTAAGCAAATCATTTCATGACAAAGGGTAAGCATATTCAAATTTATTTTGGTGTATAATTCTCTTATTACTTGAAATATGTAAAATATCGTTAAATGCTTGGAGTATTAAATGTATAACTGGACCCTAAAGCTTCAGATTCTCAAACTAGGCTCCTTCTCCTTCTTTGTCGGGATTTCTTAGGATTAGGATTTCGTTCCATATTAATGCACTATACTGCAAGAATACATTTTACACTTTTTGAAATGAAAGACCTATCCTCAACACCACATTCTTGATCTTTATTTTTATACATATTTATTTTTTCTTTTCAGATTTTACTCCAGATTTTACTTAAGTTCAGAGGGTTATCTTTGAGGAACTGCAGTTCTACTAAATAATTCCTGAGACACTATGCAGCACCTGGCTGGTGTGCAACATAAAGCAGGTCATTGAGATCTGGGTTATTCATAAAGCCCCGGAAGATGGTCATGAAAGAGTGTCTCAGCACCATGGGTAAGTGTTTTCCTGTGTGCTTTTTCTCTGCTGCACTACAGTGTGTGCAGTGTCTTAATGGTTACAGCAGTTAGAAAAGATGAACACTCTAGGGAGCCATTCATTCATGTTGGTTCGCTATTGGCAGGAACTGAGGAAGGCACCCAAACTGACACCTAAATCAGTTTTGAGTCTTGGTCTAGGTCCGGCCCATCGACGGGTGTAGCGAAACCAAAAAAATGGTGGTGGTGGTGGTGAGGGGTTTATGGGATGATGGGTCTCTTAGGGAGGGCTCAGCAGTTTGAAGAAAAAAGCATGCTACTCATTAAAGGCAGTTAGTGGTAATGAAAAAGCTCTGCTGTGTTGTTAGAGTGGTTTGAACACTTTGCAGTGTGGACGTATTATTGGAGTTTTCCAAACGAGCAGCCTCTTTACAGCTGCAGCTAGAAAGGTTGTTTTTGATTTGCAACATCTTTAACTATATTTAATGCAAAAAAAAAAAAAGTGTGAAAGGAAAATTGGGAAAAGTTGTTGATTTGAAATTTGAAAGAAGAATGGGGATATAAACCATATGGATAATAGATTTGCCTGTTTAATGAGGTGGCAGTGGGAAACCATAAAACAGTTGAAATGTGTTCAATAAGTATTCAAGTAGAATTTGATTGGCTTAAAGTAATTATTTTGTGAATTTGGAACATTATGATGTAAGTTTACAGAGGTTTGAGCTTTAACAGTCAGATTTATAACAGAAAACTTATTGTTAACCACACAAATGAGACCATGTCACATCTGGAATGTAATGTAGGGTAACCTTGAGTAAACTGCTCCCTTCTTAGGATGACCGAATAACACAGATAAATGTTACCAAATATTTACCTATTAATTAAAAGCTGTGAACAGGTTGGATATAAAACTGCTAAGCTGATAATGCTGTATATACAAGCTCATCATTGACACCTATCAGGGCACGTTTCTCTTTATCTCTAAAAAATTTTTGGCTTGAAAGAATGTGACTTGTAACTACACAATGATCTTAATGAGGCCTTAAGACACTAGAGTTAAGGTGGATTTAAGTGTGTAAAGGAAACCACGAGTCTTTGACCAGATGCTACACAGCAGTGTTTAAGAATAAAAGAAAGCCCCGGGTCTTCAAAAATCACTCAACTGAGCTGCATGCTTGTGCATCAGGAACGATAGCTCTCTCTTTCTCTCTCTCACACACACACACATGCACAGAACCTGTTTACGCCCTCAGTCCTAGTCACCCACCTCTGTTTAAAGACCCACACCCAAGCAGACAGCTCAGCCACAATCCACCATGACAAAGGAAAAGAGCTGAGCGTGGGATATAAGGCTGCCACTGGCTGCCAGAGTGTGTCCAGCACAGTGATTTCTGCAGATTGCAGCAGTTTGAGATAAACCCCCTTCTGTCTGCTCACTATAGATGGGACCTGGGTGGGTGGGGTCATCATTGGTGCGTGCAGTGAGCGGGGTGGTGCTGGAGGGTGGTGTCTGATAAAGTCTGTGTATACACCACCACCCCCATCCCCCACTCCCCATCCAACCTCAAAACAGTCTGTGTGTTTGATTAACACTACCCTCATTAAAGCTGGGTAATTGAGAGGGGTCTCTCTATGCGCTGCAGCCTTTATAAGCTGAAGAAACAAGACTGAGCATTTATTCCAGATAGATCATGTCAAACAGATCACAGATATGATATGTACTGCATAGTGTCCATTTTGCAAATTAATTCAACAGCCTCCCAATTAATTGAAAATATAAATTGTAAGAAAAAGGTATATTTGCAGGTACTAATGCAAAATAAGCCTGCAATTCCTGCCCTACAGGTGCCTTCCTTTTATGTCCTACACAACATGAAACATGGAGTGGAGTTGGGTTGCAAAGAGGCTTGCAGACATGGAGCAATTGTAGGTAAGTTAAAGCAAAAAGTGAAAGTAAATGTATCTCATGAGATTCAACTGCTGGTAGAATGATGAGCTGGGACGCTTGAGCAGTGGCCTGCCTACGCCAATGCTATTGTCAGTTTATTTATATTAAATCTTGAAAGTTTATCTATTGATAAACCTAAAACAAAAAGTATTTTTGCTGTTTTTAATCAGCGCTAGTTTCTGCCTTTATGTAAAATAGGAGGAAAAGAGGAAGACCACAGTGAAGACTCATCAATATAGTGAAGGTCATGCCGAGGGTTGGTGTGATGATGCTAGTGACAGGGTGACATGGAGGCAGGTGATTCGCTGTGCCAACCCATAAAAGGAGTAGCCAAAAGAAGGAGTAATAGCTGCCTTTATGTGTGACCAGTGTTGAAAGTATATACAGTAGATAGAGCGTATAAATCAACCAGCGTTTATCCACAACAGTGCAAACAGATTCTCCAGACAGGTAACAACACATTTCAACCTAGATCATCTTCCCCTTTTTATTCTCTCTTTGCATTAATCAACCTCTAGACTTTGAGCATATTGACGAGTAAACCACCCTAAATAGCCTCACATACTGACATAATTATCCTGAAAAATCTGGTGAGACTTTATGACTCAGTCTTTATGAGTTTTCCCAGTAAATGTTAAAGAAAAAATGCAGATCATCTTGCTCTGTAATTGCGAAGTGGCAAATGTGAAATTTGCTTGTCATTTCCAAGCATCACCATATGCCGTATTTGTCTCTCCGCCTCCAAAGTCAACCAAAACTGTATTAGACCAACAAAGAGGAAAGTTTAGTAGCTGCAGTCTACAGCCAGCGACACCCAGCGGGTTATACTCCGGTCAGCATGACCCACTAACAGATATTTTTATCTCCAGCACAACTTTTTGAGTTTTCTCCGGAGAACACCTATGCTATTTCTGGTTCGGTTCTTGCTCATCTGTCTTTGCTGTCCCTTTTCTTATCTCTGTTTCTCCCCAAACTAGTTGCTGGAGGTCACCCTGCTGTTCCAGTTTAAAATTATATAATAATTAGACAGAATGAAACCAGGACACCAAGGAACTGTGGTGCCACTATGGTGCAACGTGACTCACAGACCGCACAGAAATTGGGATTGACTACAGGTCTGGACAAATAGGAAGCAAAGCTGAGTGGGGGAGTTGTGACAGTTTTTTGTGGTTTGCAAATCAGAAGATGAGCTGTTTTACAGGCAGTTAATGTTTATGAATCCCATGATAATACTGTGGATCCACTCACATTCTTTAGCGTTTCATATAATTTGTGTTTTTAGGAGGTCACAGCGGGCATGGGAGTCTACACATGAGTCAAGGCAAGTCATGATAACTGTGTACTTTTTGCAACCACTGTGTTTATCAGACCAAATCCTTTTGCCAGACAAGCAGACTGAAATAAATCAAAAACTGAAATCGTTAGTAACATTCAAGTTGATGTTTAATTTGTGAATAAAGCACACACAGCATGTTTCCCCCACAAAAATCTAATTACAAGTATGCAGGAGCAGCTAGACTGAAGATTACTGAAAAAAACATTCAGTGCTGTACATGTACTAGCAGCTCCCTCTAGTGTGGGTTTTATTTGAGTTTATGTTTTATTTTTGCAGGGAAGGGATAGTCAAAAGTAAACTCTTTGTAAATGCAAACATTTTAGGAATTAATTTTTGATCATAAATCAAAAAAAAAGAGTCAAATGTCAAAGTAATAATGCAATGCAATGTCAAAGTTCAGATTTGCATCATTTATTTTATTGAAAAATAATTAACTTCAGTGACTAAATGAAATGAATAAGTATGGTCTTCAGTGCATATAGTATTCAAAGGTAGAGAAGTAGGATAGTCAGGGAGATGAAGAAAATAGTGGCAAAGGAAAAGGAGAACTTGGACAGATGGAGGGAATGGGGAAGGTGGGGAAGAGCTGTTGCTTTAAATTGCGCCACTAGATGGCACTGCTCCTTTTGAGGTACCGTTGTGAGTGCAAAGAACGGTAGATTGCATTGACGCCTATAGTTTATGAGCACTGGTGTTTGCAGGGAATATAGGCTCATTATCTTGAGATAATATCCTTTCAAACTGTGTGTTTTTTACTAATAAGTATTCAAACGCGTTGAATTTGGGACATACTTGGGGTTCTGTCCTTGAGTGTAACCGTGTTTGGGTGGATGTTAATAGAAGTGTGGAAAGCTGAACATCGGTTGTGAAAGAGGCCACCCTGACCATTTGTCCCTTGTGTAATCCCCTTTCTTGATCTTCTGCATTGCTGCACTGTTGAGCTACTTTTTTTTGCATCCTGACTTAGAATTAAGCCTCACGCAGACACTTCACTTTGTCAGACAGAGACGATGGTGATGACCAGGTTTTGGGGGAAACTACAGAAAGGGACTCTGTCACTGAGCTTCAGGCCAAAGGATCAGAAATGGGTAATAACTGTTTTGAGTTGTGGAGCTAGCAAGTCATATGTTTATTTGCCATGGGTGCACCACATCCAAGAGCAATGGATGGACGTTGACGAGTTTATTGATCAAGTACCAAAGCCTCTCAAAACTAGAAACCTAGGCAAAGATGACCAGGTTGACTTCATCCTGTCCCCCCTCAAGGGTTCCACACTTGAAGACATCTGTTTATGCACTAAGGGAGAAATATTGAGTTTTCTCAGAGAAGCCCAGTATAGCACAGCTGTTGGGTACCTTTCATAGTCATCCCCAGCTGGAAGGTGAAGATTTCTTTGAATACTTGCACACACTGACCCAGATTTTCCACTCATCCCTTAAACAGAAGCCTGACACAGTATCTGATGCAAAGATGGCAGCAAGAGAACAGTTTGTGGAGGGAATAAGAAGTTCTGCACAGTGAAGGGAGCTTCACAAGATGGTGAGAGACAAGACAGAGTGAATGCTTTTTTATGTATTTCAGTGAGCTGTTGCTTGGTCTCTAGAAGACAACAGTCTTCTAGTGCCTAGTGGCACTAGAGGTGCTAAGAGCATGACATCACTGGGTGAAAATGTAGTCGAAGGAAGTCCGTCTATGTATGGAAATCAAGAAAAGCCATCTGCTACCTTAGATAAAATTGTTGAGGTGGTATGAATGTGGTAAGGAAGAGTGTTACGCTCAGACAAAGATCTTGGTGTTTGCAGTGGTCTGGCGACTTTGGAAAGACTCATGCATGCTGCTGTAAATGCCTTTTAGTCTTTTCATGCTTGTATACTAAAACAACATATTAGTCCACTCATCAACTTTTGAATACCATTTGGCATGTCTTCAGACAGTGTTGCAAAGATTCAGGGACACCGGGTTAAAGTTTAAGGCTGTAAAAATGTTACCTCCCCTGATCTAGTATACACTTTAGAATCAGATCTCAGCTGAGTGAGGAGCTAGGCATGGACCCAGCCAAGATAGCCGCTGTGAAGCAGTGGCCAGTACACACCACAGTAGAAGACTGGGGTGAATCTTTGGACTTTATGTCAAAAAAGTTATTACAGGAGGGTTTTTGTAGCTTGCAGGCACTACATGAATACATTAATGTGAGTGTTCGGGAAAATACCCAGCTAAATGTAAAAAAACCAGTTTGAAAGTTTGAGGACACCAAGAGTTTTTTGAATAGCTGAAAGAGAGGAGGCTTACGAGTGCTTCTCTCCTCGCTTTTGTATTTGAGATGGATGCCAAGAGCTTAAGACTGGGAGCAGTTCTTTGCCAGGTGCAGGGTAGCAGAAAACATGTCATAGCATATGCCAGTAGGAGACTGAAGAGTGCAGAAAGAAATAACAGAAATTACAGCAACATGAAGTGAGAGCCGCTCTCAAATGGGCTGTCTGGGAAATGTAAGAAATATCTCCTGGGCTGCAAATTCACCGTACAAACAGAAAACCACCCTCTGCTCCACCTTTTGGGAGATGAAGAGGAGTTTGATGGCTGTATATCCATTTGTAACTTAATCAACTGAGCAACAGCTTTAGTGCCAGAGATAGTAAGCGCAGGCTTAAAGTGTTGTCAGGTCAGGCAAACTCATGTCATGGCAACTGAGCAAGTCACCTTAGAGACTCCCAGGGCAATACATCCACTCTGGCAGGTTATGCTAAGTAAGAGCTGCACAGTTCAGGCAGTTTTGAGCCCAAAAGAAAAAGCTTACCCATCACCAGAGAAAAGGTTTGGCTAAACCTTTGACTTCTCTGCTCTGACAGTGGCCCCAAGTCAGGAAAACTGAAGGATTGCTGTATTAAGTAATCAATGATGGGCATTTAAGAGAGTATTGTTTTGTTTACAGGAAGCTGTTCTGGAGAGTGTACAACAGGGACTGGAGTGCACGCAGAATCTGTTAAGACAGACTTGAGTTGGTATGTATGATGATGTGGATAAATGGGTATAACAGTTACAGAGGTGTGTGCCCAGTAAGTTGCTGCAGCCCAAAAGACGTGCTCTCATGAACCCTTTTCTAGCCACTAGACCTGTTGATTTGAAGTTCACGCTGACTTTCACATGACCAAATACTGGTACAACTGCCAAAGTCCTTCTCTGAGAGTGGTTTATTAAGTGGTACTGTGTGCCTGAGAGCATTCAGTTCAAAACAGAAATTTTGAAAATGGGGTATTTCAGGAGCTGCACAGGTTATATGAGGTCAAGAAAACATTGAATCATCGTCAAGGTAACGCACAGTGTGAACGTTTTAACAGGACGCCTCACGGCCTATCACGACACAGCTTTCTACTGGAGAAGAAACACTGTCGGCCTGAGTATTTTCAAGAACTATTAAATGTGCACAATGGAACTCCTCATGAAACGACAGGTGACTCACCACATTACCTCTGGCTTGGAGTGCAGTCACACCTTCCTGTAGATGCTTTGCTAGGTGAAAAGCAGGTATAGAAATTAGGAAAAGAATTATGGCTCATTTATGATATCATATTGGTTTTTAGGCTGGACATAATTATTCCTCAGGTAACTGGCAAGAGTGTGGTAAACGGGCTGCAAGGTCACAATCTTAGAGAGGGGGTGGCCAAAATTCAGTCCCTCTGGGCGCTGGGGTGTGAGGTGGTAGCAAAGAAAAGACAACTTGCAAGGGAGTGTGAGGTCCACAGGATTTGTTCCTTGCCGTGTTGTCTAATTTGTCCAGGTTCATTTGTCCGGCAGCTTATTATGCAGCATGGAAAAATGAAGTTTAAATGTTAGTGCTCTTTGATTTACTGAGTAGAATGAGTTCCTTGTGTTCTCAAAATAATGATCTGTCAAAGGTTCACAGTAGCAGTCGGCTATCCTAGAAAAAATATTCTAATGCAGTAGTCATTCAATGTAAGACATGTAGGACACTGGGCTAAGAAGATGAGGTTCAACACTAAGCATGTGGCAGTGTGTGACATTCTCTCACCCATCTTTCGCTTCATCATCCTACTTTCTCTTCCTGTGTGTTGCCGATGCTGATGTAGAGGGTGCTGACAGTATGCCTTCTTCATCAGAGTCATTCCCACTGCTAGAGGTGGTGTCTGACAGTTCGCTGGAGGGCCTGAATCAGTTATTGGTCATCTGGTCATTGTCATCATTATCATCCTCTTTTGGCCACTTCCAGGTACCGGGCTAGAGAGCACTAACATCATCCTCAGAATCATTTTCAGTGTCACGTTCAGCTTCAGATTAATTCCAAATTGGCTTCTCACCATTACTACCCTCTTCATCAGCCTCTTCCGCAGTATTTTCATGATTGTCCTCAATAATTATGTTGGAAATGGCATTGTGCTGTAGTTTTTCAGGAAAAAGAGAGTTCAAAATACAGACCATTTCCTCATGTAACAGGTCACACATTATACCAACCCACAGCCAGCTGACCAATAGACAAATTTTGTCAATTTCTGCATATCGTTTCACTAAAAGTAATGCCTGGAATATCCTACCCCTATAAAAACAAATAGATAACTATTTTACTGTTTTAATGCTCAGATAGTGGGAAAACACTTTGTGAAATCTGTGCAAATCTCTGTGAAATCCAGTTGTATCTGAGAGCTAAATCAGTTTAGCTTTCACATTTCAGCAGCAAATTTCCCTTAGTGGTGCCCCTGGCAATAATGTCCACAACACTGAAGGAATTATAGTGACACAAAGAGACCACAAGATGGTGCCATTATTTAAGTAGCTGATAACATTTGTGGGCTTTTAAGTTTAGGATATCATTTTCACCACTAGTTTAGCCCTAGTTTAAACTGATTGTGTTTGAAACTTGAGATTAAGATTTAGATAAAAAATTAACTTGTAGAAAATGATTATGGACAAGACTTTCAAGCTTTGATATCCAACATCTGTAGGACCTCATTTGCAGCACTTAGAGGAATGGCTACATTTGTCTTGTGTTACTACTTTAAACTTTTTTATTGAATATAACAAAATCTATCTATAAACACTTCCTGATGCTGCAGAATGTTTAAGCCTACAGTATTTAAAATCTCACCACTAAATATGAGAGGATTGCAGATTGCAATCAACTGAGTTCTGCTGTCTTACTTACCAGTTGAACTGCATAATTAAGTTCGTAATCCAAGCTATGGTAGCCACCGTAGGACAAACACTCTGGCCACCATTCATCTGTATTTACTCTGGAGGACACTGTAAAACTTTGTGAAAGGTGCAGGATACAAGTCGAGGAGCTAGTGAAGCTCACTTCTGCCTCATAGCGATACTGAGGGGAGTTGTTGAGGATATCCTGAACTTGTCATTAAGCGCTGCTGTTTCTGCTACAGTTAAGTGCTGTTAGCCTCTGTTAGCTGCTATTAGCCCCTGGTAGCTACTGGTAGCTGTCGTTAGTAAACTGCTGGACATTGTTGAACTCACACACTTATTGAAAAACTTATTGAAAAACAACAATCTTAGGTTATAACCAGCTTTTGTTGTAGTTAAAATGGCTGGCCAATGAAATTATCAAAATATTTGTAAAATACAAAACTTTAAACTTAAAAACTTATTTTGTTAAATATAATTCAGAACATTTGTTCCAATTCCAAGGAGTTACTTCTCCGTCGTGCTTATTTTGTGTGAGGATACAATAAAAATCTTGCTCGTGCTATTGAAAATGGTATTGAGTATTAAGCATTTTCCTGGTTTACAAGTCTGAAATTCTAGTATCGGGAAAACCCCAGCTAGATCCCTGACTTTAACTCACTTGAGGTGAGGAGGAAGAAGATTGGCAGGTTTGTACACACATATAAAAATGCATTTAGATTGAACTGTATTCAAGTTGGTGGGGCAGCATGATGGCTTCCACAAGCCCACTCCTATGTTTTTTTATGAATTATTTCTAAGCTCATGAGAATAAGCATGTAATTACACACTAATTAAGGTGCATTTATGAGTACAACATTCTATTTTTCTTTTTAAATAAACTCAAAAATGATCTGACTGTACCTTTAAAATGTGAAATCAGTACTGTGTGTGGAGGAAAAAAAAGCACATGAACATAAATCTAATGGAAGATCTTGGGAGACTCTGCCATCCACTGGGTTTATTTGCTTTCTAGGCGTGCTTGAAAGGCAACACTGAATCATCCACAGTCCGATCCGGCATATTTCTGAACATGACTGTGGGAGAACTTTGTGCCTCCCTGCCTGAATGTGTCTGTCTGAACTTAAAGCATTGCTGTTTTCCACATATCTTCATATGTGTGGAAAAAAACATATTTCCCTCAAACAGAAGAAAAACAAATGCATGAAAGGGTGTCATTTTTTTAATCAAATTCTTCTTATCACAACAGCATCTTTGGCTTTCTAAATACTTTAATGCAGTGTTTAATGGCAATAGGTGTTAAACTTGCTTGATTTCTTTTTCAGAATAAGCTATATTTCGCGAATATTTCCACTATATTTATTGCTAAGTGCGTGAAATGTTTTTATCAAGCTTAAGTCCACTTAGGTGCACATGTCAAATTATACAAAAACCTCAGGTTTCTCATATTTTACATAAACAAATAAAGAAGGGGAGGACAGGGACCAATCCACGAAACAAACTGTACAAAAAAAACAATGTCAACAACGTGTGGCAAAGAAATAAAATCCAGATGACTAAAACATGAAAGAATGTGGATGCAACTGGGAATGTAAATGGGAATACCACAAGGCACTGCTACAATATACAACTACTGAATAGGTTAAAGACAATTATAATACCATAGAAATGTCTGAAACTCATTTCCTCATTGTTTGAATCAAAAATTCAAAAGAAGATAAAAGCAACTGGGAGGTCACAAAATGCACAATTTAAACTACAAAAACAGTTCAAAATAAAAAAATAATTACAAAATACTTTTAGCGCACAAATAAACAAACATATTCCTTGTCTGTGTTGCAGATCTTTTAAAATGTGGACTGGCCAATGAAAAAGGGGCTGACAATGATATGTTTTGTACATTTTATATTGTTATGACGTGGCTCCCGATGACAACATGTTTGTATGTTTACTGCGTTCACACAGTCCCATGTATGTACCATGAGAGAGGAGTGTAAGAGCTGCACGTGCTGGTTTGTTTGTGCACGCCGCGTAGATGGGGAGAGACGTAGCGGCACGCAGAGCAACGCACAAAGGTTACCGAGTTCTGCGACGGATGCACACGTTTGGCCTACGCGTGTGCACAAAGCCTTGCTTGCACAAGCACTTGTACGAGCCAGAAGTGTTCACACAGCGAGCGTTCTTGCATGGACTAACACGGACATCTGGTTCTGCACACTCGTCAATGTCTGGAACAAAGAAAAACAAGTATTCATTAGTGACAATGAGCCATAAAACAGAAATCCAAACATTACTTGACAGAACAAAGTTATAATCTGCACATTGGCTGCTGTACATACACTAATAAGAGAATCTAGGACTCTAAAAGAATATGTGTATTTGCATTTTTGTAGTGTATATGTAGGACAGACCTATACAGCGAGCACGCGAGTAGTCTAGCCTAAAGCCTGGGTTACATTCACACATAGTGCCCAGGTAGGAACGGACACAGCGGCCATGTCCGCAGCTGCATTCGTCGGAATCTTCTTCTGAACTGTCACCTTTTCACAAAAAGAACCAGGGGAAAAGAGAAAATAGGGGCAGAAAGAGGTAAATAAATAAGCCTTGTCTGAGGGCAGGAATGTTTCAGCTATCACTGATTTTTAACAAAAACTGTCATTGAGTGTTACCCGGGTTGTAGTTGGGAAAAGCTGCCTGCAAATCCTGTTCCCCGTCTGACTCCGTCTCAAGATGCATCCCACACAGATGGCTGAACATTGCTGGGTAAAACAGATAAAATTCTTGTTAATTCAATAAATGGATTAAGTCCTAAAGAGGTCTGGTAAATTTTCAGTAGCTCACCTGAGTTTCTGGGAGGGCAGCTGTTACACTCGGGCCCCCAGCCACGACCGAAGTGACAGCAGCACTCTGAATACGTCACCACCCGGTTCTGGGGCTCGCTGCAGATCCAGCCCTCCTCAATTCGCGTGAAGCACACATCCTTGTGAGCTGCAGTCCGATCTAGAGATGGAAAAAAGGATAAAAAACAAGTCATGAAATTTTAACTGATCTCAGTGTTCAAGTGTATTTAATAAGAGAAGGTAAAGAATACTAATCTTAATATATAATATTTGAAAAAAGTCAGATTGGTTCACATTGCAAATTACACCTAAAAACAGTAAATGTACATTTTTATTTGTACTACAAAGTAAGCACACAAATACTATTTTTTTACAAGCTTGTAATATCTGGGAGTAACAAGCATCAGGCGCCCATTCAGACATGTATATCCATCTACACCATATGGACAAAAGTATCGGGCCACCCACACACTTAGGCTACGTTCACACTGCAGGTCTTAATGCTCGATTCCGATTTTTATGTCTGCTTGTTCACACTACAAATAAAATGTGACAGCAAACGCGCTCTAGTGTGAACCCTCAAAGCGGCCACATGCGCAAAAGAAGACGTCACACACAACGCGCTCTGTTTAGACTTGAACCAAACAGTATTGTTTGACTGACGGCCCTTAATATAAAGACTTGTTTCGGACTTTACGTTTCCCAATTTTGCTTTAAGTTATAAAGTTATTTTGTTATTTACATATGGCCTAATAATTATCCTTATTGCTGTTTTAGAGAGGAGCGGTGCTTCAAAGGATAGTTGCAGATTTCTGTCAGAATCTGCAGATTATATAGTACAAATGAAATGTTCATGTTTCTCCAACGTTGTCTTCCCAACAGTTTCACTGACATCTACATGGGATGGCCAGGAAGCGTTCGCGATGTCTTATCGGGCGCTTCTCCGGCGCTGATAATTGGCATCTGACGGATTTAATGCAACATGACCGTTCAAACAGCAGTCGCTTTCTAAAACATCAGATATGTATCGGATTCAGTACCACATACGAAAGTGACCCAGATCGGATTTGAAAATATCGGATTTGTGCCGTTCACACTGTCATACCATGATCGGATATGGGTCGCATAGGGTCAAAAAAGTCGGATTTGATGCGCTTTCGCCTGCAGTGTGAACGTAGCCTAAACCTACAGGAGCTGCTCAGCCATGAAAACCCGGGCCATGAAGCTCCCAGCACACAGTTTTTGTGCTGTTGTTAAGGCGGAGGAAGTTAGGAACTCTGCAGTTATTCAGTCAGCAGGGTGTTGGTGACATTTACACACAATGTGCCTCAGCACTCGGCCACACCGCTTTGACTTTACATGGTCTGCCACTTTGTGGCTGAGTTGCTTTTGGTTCCTAAACTCTTTCACTTCATAATAATACCGCTACTGTTGATCATGGGATCATGTAAAAGGGACTTTTTGTGTCATCACAGTGGCATCCTTGTAGTACAATGCTTAAATTCAGGGCGATATTTAGGGAAACCCATTGTTTTGTTTGTAAAGGCAGACTGCTTCTCTCTTAAGAGAAGTAAGAGGTGTGGCCAAATACAATTGCCCATACACAGTCAAATGAAAATAAGACTGCATGGAGTCCTGTGAAAAACTAAATACACCCCATGATTCAAACTTGTAAAACAACTTTCGGCCCACTCTTCTTTATGACATTGCTTTAATTAACTGAAATGTGTAAGCATTTGTTTATGCACAACTCTCTTAACGTACCGCTACAGCATTTAAATCAGGTTGAGGTCTGGACTGGGCCACTGCAACTCCTTATTTCTTTTCTCTTTATAAAAAAAAATTGCTTGTGTAGTTTTTATCATTTTCCCCTACATGACCCAGATTCAGCCAAGATTTAGAGATTGCCTCACATTTGACTCTAAAATACTCTGCAATGATTTCACGGCCAACTCAATGAGTGAAGGTGCAGGCCCTGTGTCCGCAAAACAAGCCCAAATCATCACCCCATCCACCACCTTGCTTGATGCTTGATTTGAAGTGTTTGTGCATATGCTGTGTTTCATTTTAATCAAACGTGGTGCTGTGCATTCTGGTCACAGTTCCTGTCGTCTTGTGGTTTGTTAAAATGCAAGTTTGCAAATCTAAACTAAATCTAAATCTTTTTAAAGAGAACAAGAAATGCTTGTTTATTCTTTCTCTGATTGTGCTTGTCATTGACTTTAACATTACCATGGTAACTGAGCATGTTGTCTGAGTTGAGGCTCTTGACTTCTTGTATTTTCTCTGGGCTGTCTGACATTGTGATGAATTTGCTAAGATGTCCACTCCTGGGAAGATTGTGGCATTATGTTAACAAAGACCTGAATCCTTCTGGCCAGCAAACATCCAAAACCTCTGCTTTAATAGAGGTGCTCACATTTGCTGATGATCAGTTAATCAAGTGGATTTATTTAGAAGCACCTGGCTGCTACTTACCCTCTTAATACATGTGGAAGGGTGTACTTAGTTTTTCATTGGACTGCAAAGAGTCTTTTTGTATGACTGTAGTGTACGTCTCAAACTACATTTGGAGGATGGAGACCTGATCACGCTATATACTTCAAACAGATTCAGTTATTCTGTTCAATTATTCATAACGTCTTATATCTAGGGATACGTGATAAGCATTGAGTTACCAAAACCATAAAAACACCAACAATTGTTGCTTTTACTAAGTTATTCATATGTGCAGGATACTGACAGGCTGACAAATAACAATTCCTGCAGTGTCTCTGTTTGTAGTGACAAATGATGGATGTACAAGTGTAAGACGCTAATACGATGAGATGAGAAGGCTAAAATATATTATAGTTCTGCAGAATTATTGAGAGTGGGTTGTCAGCCTTTCATGCACTGTGTTTAATAGGAAACAACACTCTTGTTGTTTGCCAGACAAAAAAGACAAACGGCTGAAGTTTAGCTTCATTAGGCAAAAACCGAATAGTTACAGATCGTTTGCTTTTGGATCTGTTTGTTCTCAGCCTCTACATTCTTGGAAATAAAGTATTATAATGTTTACTTTTAATGTTTGTCACACTTAAAAAGTGCAGCGGTGTTAATTGCAAATATTAAATGACTCCATTGGCATTGAAAACTAATGCTGTGAATCGTGTATCGTGCAGGCCTTTCTCCAGCAAATGAGAAGCTTTCAGATGCTGACTAATTCTGTAACCTAATAAATGCAATTTTCATCCACAATTTAAAAAACCCAAAACAAAAAGGATGCACATGTTTCTTTGTTGTTGTTGTTTTTTTTATTTAAAAATGCAGACGGAGTTGCGCAAATTATATGGTTACTGTCACACACTCTGGCATTGTTTGTGTGCCTAAATAAGTATATTCACCATATTTTTCATAACTACACAAAGAACAGGAAACTTTTTCTCTATAAATTGGGTAAAATGCCAGATAGAGCCAGTAAAGGCCAGATGGGACACAAATTGGAGGAATTACAGTCGGGAATTACATAAGCGGCAGATGACGAGGTAAGCCAAAGCTCATTTTGAGTGGTCAGGTTCAGGTGAGCTGACGCTGCTTTGTACCCACCGTCATAGACGCACTGTTTCAGCGCTGCACTGAAGGTGAGGGGAGGGTCACAAAAGCAGTGAAAGGAGCCGGGCGTGTTCTCACACCTCCCGTTCTTACAGTACGAGGGGTCCTGGCACTCATTCACATCTGCAAAGGGCACCACAGACACTGGTTACAGTAGGAACATCTGCTTGGGGCCGGCTATTAATTCCAAAAGAAAAAAAAAACACATTACGATATTCAGAATAATTCAGTCTGGCAACTAGTATTTTTTCCACTTATTTCCTAGAAGATGTGAAAAATACATTTCCTGCAGATGTTGCTTTTTGTTAAGGCTGATGTGAGCTCTTTTTGTAAGGGTAAGGTTTATGTCTTAGTTACCCTGTATGTCATATTTGCTACCTGTTTACATTTTTATCATAAATACTAAACATGAGGTTTTTTGTGATAAAATTTAGCCATGCACAGTACAACACCTAGAACTCCTCTGATGTATCAGAAAGTTTAAAATAGGAGGCTCGGTTCCAGCTACATTTCAGTCTGCCAATAAATTTAAAGACACTTTAAAAGTAAGAATGTACTGTTATGCACAGTGGCTGAACTAGTTCTTTGATCACCTGCTGTATTTGTAAGTTTGCTCACTTAATAAATGAACAGTGTCTAATTTTGATGGTAGTTTAATTTCAATAGAGAGAGAAGGAATATCAACCAAAAAGCCAGAAAAAACACATTACATAAAAGTTAAAAACGGATCATTGAGTGAAATAGGTATTTGTTCCTCAAGCAAAACATGACTTAGTTCTTGAAGGAGTAGCACTGTTGTCAAGTTTCTTGTAGTTGGTCACCAGGTCTGCACGCATCTCAGGAGGGATTTTGGCCTGCTTCACTTTACAGAAACTTTCTGAATCCTTCAGGTTTCTTGGCTGTCACTTAACTTCAAAGCTTCAACTCCCAGCAATGAGTTTCTATAAGATTGACATCTGGAGACTAGCTAGGCCACTCCATATGCTTCTTCTTTAGCCAATCCTTTGCTGTTTTGGTGGTATGCTTTGGGTCGCTGTTGTGCTGGAAGACCCATCCGTGACCCATCTTCAGTCTTCTGGCTGAGTGAAGGAGGTTCTTGTCCAAGATTTTAATTTATACGGCCTCTCAACGTAGTAAAATCGTCCTGGATCCTTAACAGAAAAACAGCCCAAGGCATAATGTTTCCAACTCCTTGCTTGAGTGTGGGAATGCATCTCCCAAGGCTTCTCTGAATCATTTAAGCTGTTCACTGGCAAACAGCTTGTTTATGTGGCTTCTTGAGCAGAGGGACCTTTTGGGCGCTGCTAGATTTCAGTCCATTAAAGCACGCTGGTGGTGTTTTTGGTAACTGTGTTCCCAACTGCCTTCAGATAAAGAACCAGCTCCTCCCGTGTAGTTTTGGGCTGATTCACCACCTTTCTCCTCATCATCCTCACTGTATGAAGCAAGATCTTTTACGGAGCTCCAGACCGAGGCTGACTGATGGTCATTTTAGATTTCTTCCATTTGAATAATGAATAATAACACTAAGAGCTGGCAGCTTCACACCAAGCTTCTTACTGATGGTCTTGTCGTCCGTTCCATCCCTGATGTCCTTTGACAGCTCTTTTGTCTTACCGATGGTAGTGGAGAGGTTTGATTGGAAGAAACTGATTTTGTGGACACGTGTGTTTTATACACATAACGAGTTGAGATCAGGAGTATCTGTAATTGATTGACTGATTGCAATCTGTGTGTACCATAAAAATTAGAGACTGTTCATTTCTTTCTAAGTAAGGAAACTTATAATAATTATTTTCCCCACTGTAGGCCATTTACCTGGATTGGAGTTCTGCTTATTATTACTTTAAATCTCTGTTCTTTTCCTTGAAGCTTGAATTTAACAAAATATGGTGGGACTACTGTAGACTAGAACCTACATAATAGGGTTTTACCAAATACTTAGATGTCATTCTTAAAATAGAGACCTAATCACAGTGGATTTTCACAGTTTTCAGTTTCATACGCTTGATTTCTATTTTCAGTACAGAAGTACCAAGGATTTTGTGAAAAGCATACAGTTACAAACTATTTTACACAGGCCTTATGCTTTCCAAAATTAACATTTTATGACAAGAGCATATGTAGAAGTAAGTTTATTTTAGACTCATCAGTATCCATCCACCTGTTCCTGAGTAATTTATTTATGTCGTGGTTGTAGTGGTAACAGGCAGACCCAAACCATTTATACTTCGTACTCTCATGAGTCCGGGTCCTGTTATCTAAGAAGCTTTCTCTATTTTTGCAACTCTAGCATGTCAGCCACAAAAAACTGAGGTGGACTTTCCAGGAGCTGCTAGAGCCTTGTTTTGATGACATGATGCAATGGATTGGTCTTGGTAGAGTTCTTTTAATTTTAGGGATTTTGACTGCTTGTATCCTGCTTGAGGTTTATGACCACTGGTGGGACTTAAATTGACAATTCATGTGCATGTAGCATTTTAGTTTTGTTGCTAACATGAGAGCTGGTCAGCTTTATAGGAGCCGATGTCCCGAACCACAGGTCAGTGCCAAGATTCTTAATATGATCCTGTGTTACCTGAACTCCTCCACTATGAGCTATTGCTTCCCATGTCACCTGTAAGGTGTAATCCTCCATTCTGTGGGACAGAACCGATCTGAAATTTGAGGCAACCATCTATGTCCCAACTGTACCTTATTCAGCAGCAAAGTGCCTCTGTGAACTTCATCTGCACATCTGCAATGGTGCGTCATTGCTGCAACATGAGACACACTCCAAACCCACAGTTTGGTTGTGTGCATAAATATAGTATAACAGATAAAACAAGGATACACATGGTGTTGAGAGCCCACTTTAAAAGACTGACCACATTTACACAGGAATTCTGGCAGTATGTTCATCGTACTGCCCCCCTAAAGTCATTCTTCACTGCTGAATTTCAATACGACTTTTTTACTTCATTTGCTTTGCAATTGTAATTCTAACTGCAAGTCCTCAGCCTTTGGTCATAATGGGAAAAAAAGCAATTTTCCTGTATAACACAGATTTTTCCACCATGATATTAGCAAAATTACACTCCATGGGACAGTTAGGCCTATCTGGTAGCTGATGCAGCTCAGCACTGAGTGATGACCAGATGAAAGCCCAGTTATTTTTTCCATCCACAACATTAACTTCAAGATTTATGAAACAGCTACATGATAAGTCATTCTTTTCCAGCGTTGTGTAACACCAGGAACTCAAAACCTTCTTTTTTCCAGTATAGAAAACAAAGCGACTACTTCAAAAATCTCATCAACATGCAGATTTCTCCTTAACAAATGTAATATTTGTTCAATGTTTGACACTGATGAGCCACAGATCCAAGCAGCAATCACACTGGACATCACAAAGACAACCGCTGACTGGAGTTATCTAGATTAGAGAACATGTAAGCATTATTAAAGCCAAACCTAATACTTGTAGAGGAAAAGGAGGCTATTTTTAACAACTCTGTCTGTTACAGCACTGGACTGAGACTGAGTCTACAGTCTAAATATAACATTTTTCCATCACAAGCACAACTTCACAGGTTGTTGTGAAATTCACAACTGATTTACGTGGACAGCACAAGCACAAGGTTTCAATCTTTATATGCTTTAGCTCTGTTGACTTGATAAAACATCGCTCTCATTATATCACCATTGCTACATGTAAAAAAACAAAACACAGTCAGACAACTTACAGTATTGTGCAAAAGTCTTGAGTCTCATAACATTATATATTTTTCTAGAAAAATGGGAAATGGTTGTAGCTAATTATTGAAGCGTGTGTTAACATAACTGTAGAGTTGGCCACCTTTATTCTTCAGCATAGCCTGAACCCTCTTAGAAGAGCTTTCTTGTAATTTCTTCTCCTTACCTCCAGCGAACACAGTGATGATGATTTGAATCATAAATTTTAAATTTGGATTTATTATTCAATCAGTCTGGCTTCTTGATAGAACTGAGACTGATTCTGATGAGGCTTCACTCAGATGAGCCATATGCATCACTGTGCCAAGTCTTTGCTGGATTTTTCCCCCCATATTTATTAAGGCCGTGAGGTTCAGATAACGTTCATCTGCTATAGACGAGACAGAAAAACTTGTCAAGTTTCTTCAAATATTTTAAGGACACAGTGCACACCATGCCAAAATACATCAAATCTTTGGCCAATAGCTCTTTAAGGATCATCTGGCTGGTGCAAAAATACAGGTTCCTGGTAATAAAGTAAATAAATATTTAAACCAATTTAAAATTGGTTCTGTAAACACAACAGTGGTAGATCCCTTGAGTTGGGTGCCTTTTTATGCTTGATCAGTGTTAAATGGCTTAACAAATAAAAGAAACACTTCTCTGAAAATGGACAGGTGCAAGGACTGGATTGAAAATAAGTGAAAAAGCAGCTGATTAGCCAAGAAAAACTTTGAAAGACCTCCTAAAAGGTCACTACGAGAAAGGTCTGACTCCTTGCAAACAAAGCATAAAGAAAGGAGGGGTGAGTCAAGACTTTTGCACAGTATTGTGTGTTTGAAATGACACATTTATTACAGCAGCAGAATATATTTGTTTTGCACCTAGGCTCCAAGACCATCACTCCCTACAAATATAATATACAAAACTTGGGGAGTGAAGCGTAAATATAACCCCCCCAAAGGCTTTCAAAGTGTATTATTGATATATGATGTGAGGAGAGAGTGGGGTTTGATATGTGCATGATGCAGTGCAGCTGCAGTAACCAGCTTAAAATGGCTCACAGACGTTATTCATTTTAACCAGGCACAGAAATATTTTGTCTTACATAAAACACTTACGTAACATATAACACTGATCACTGGTCTCTCCCACTGCAGGGAGTCTGCACTCACCAGCCTGCTCCTCAGGAGTCACACAGCTGTTGCGGTCAGTGGCCAGGGTCCAGGGTGGAGAGCAGATGCAGTAATAGGAGCCCGGGGTGTCCACGCAGCGGCCGTTTTTACAGTTTTCTGGGTTCTCACACTCATTCACATCTGCGCAAAAAACCCAAAACAAACAGTGTTCAGGATTATTCCTATAGTATCCTGATAAATGCAGTTTAAGCTGGGCGAAGATACTAACCTGCTACTGTTACCATTACGCACTTTTTCCTGTTGGAGTCTGGGACCCAGGGTTGATTGCAGTTGCAGTAGAAGGACCCTTCAGTGTTGATGCACCGGCCATTAGTACACATAGACTCATCGTGACATTCGTTCACATCTGGGGAAGAACAAGAAAAGAATCCATCAAACATCTTTTAGAAAGAACCTAAAAATCTCTGTTTTGATTTTTCAAAATGAACCTTTAATACATATTTTTATGGGAGGGATTTACCAATGCACTCAAGGAGGTTGCTATCGTAGTAGAAGCCCTGTTGACAGTAGCACTCGTAGCCTGGAAGCGTGTTCTCACAGCGACCCTTCTTACAGATTTCTTCAGCAAACAAGGAACACTCGTCAATATCTGTGGACAAGGAGAGAAAGATTGCTTCCTGAGCGGCAGATTCACAGCTGATTCTCAGAGGGATTAACTGACAACTGTGACTAACAGCAAACATTAGAAACTGTCAGCTTCTTTGGACATGGATGAAACAAAGGCTCTGCAGCTGATTAAAGTGGAGCTCAGATTGTTTTAACATCACAGAATGGATTAAGCACTGTGTAATTCTGGTGTGCAGTATGTGATCTTGGCTCTGACTTTACACAATACCTACCCTGGTAGGCCGGGAGGTTGTACTGGAGACTCTCTTCATAGTAGAGACCCTGCCCATTTGGACAAAGGTCGTGGAACTCGGCTGGGTTGGAGAAGTAAAAGTTGAATTCACAGTACATGATGTAATTTCCACGTGTTTACTGAACACAAATATAAGTTGACTTGCTTTTTGTGTACATGGTAAGGTTCACATTTACCTGAATGGGAGACAGGACAGGGATAGATCTCACAGTGATCTCCCCATCCCACTCCGATGGAGCAGCAGCACTCCTGCTTGGTGACATTGGTGGCCAGGACGCTATCGCAGAAAACGGTGTCATCAAGGTTCAGGTAGCACTCTTTCTTCTCATCCATCACCACTCGAACAGCTGCAGCATGAGGAGGGTTTAGTGTGGATTTCCAGCGACTTCACTGGGCTACAAACGGCCTTGGGTTTAACTCGGTTCAATTTTATTTATAAAGCACCGAATCACCACAAATCACCTCAAGTTAGACCCTACTATAATGCAAAGCCCAGATGCCCTTTCTTTTTGACCTTAACAGCTCATACATATACAGAATATGATGATTTATGTCTTCTGAGGAAATCAGAGCAGACTTACGCTCACAGTAGTGTCTATCCTCTGAGAGGATGTAACCGTGATTGCAGACACACTCGTACGAGCCCGGTTTGTTCCCACAAAAGCCGTGGGGCTGGCAGAGACTTCTGTCCAAGGCGCATTCATCAATGTCTGAAAGAGAAATCAGACGGGCTGCTCTAAATATGGGAATTCATACAACACCTGAGTTGTGAGTAAGGAAAAAGTGTGCTGTTTGTGCATTAAATGATTCACAAAAATGATGACCTTTCAAAATTTTAAATAAAGGGCCAAACGTGGTGTTCAATCCAATTCACAACATTATCATTTATTACACACAATCCTGTTTTCTGGTTAAAACATGACGTGACCGACTGACCTTGGCATTCCCTGCCTCCGACCAGTTTGTACCCCTGCTGGCACTCGCAGTGGTATGTACCCATCTTGTTGATACAGCGGCCCCCATGACAGCTTGATGGATTTTTACACTCGTTGATATCTGACGGGAAGGAAACAAAAACAGCGCCAGAATGTGAAGCATGTGATGGGAAGCTGGAGCTCTGTTCTTTCCTCGAACTGGTCAAGGCTTCACTGAACTTTTTTTTATGTGCTCTTAATAAAAGCAGGTGGTTAAAAGATTGCATTTCACTGTCAGCGCTATCTGAGTGTATGGTTTCATGCCTTCACAGTGGCTGCCCTCTTGTGTGCGCTGGTATCCTGGGTAGCATTGGCATTTGAAGGAGCCGTCAGTATTGATGCAGTGGCCGTTAGCGCACAGCCGAATGTCCGCACACTCATCGATGTCTGCGTGGGAGAAATCATTTCAGTGAACCCAGCTGGTGCAAACACACCTTCTTTTATTGACAACTCCTCATTAAAATGCGCTTGTGGGGATGAGGTTGCTCAGTTTTAAGACAGGCTTGCTCCAGGTGACAAAAGCATTACTTACCAGTGCAAGCTTTGCTGTCTACAGATGGGAGGAAGCCCTCGTTGCACAGGCAGCGGTAGGTACCAGCCAGGTTCTCACAGTGACCGTTAGGGCAGATGCCAGGCTTCTGACACTCATTAATATCTGGTGAAACGTGGGAGAGATCCAAACAACTTAGTGTGATGCAGTAGCCACAGATCGCTGCTGCTTCTTTGGATTCTTGCTGAGTTTACCTGCGTATTATCTTGATGTTTGGGTTTGACAAGACTTGATAACCGTTCCTGTCACTCTACTACAAATTCCTGCTACTGGAAGTATTTGCCACTTATTTTGGGGGATTTGACATGTGATTTATGTTCAAGTTCTATATTTAGTCCTTTGACTATGATATCATTTCCTAGTGCTTCAGAGCTTTGTTTCCTACGCTGCTAGTTACCTTTCCTGTCCATTCTCTCCTAGCCTCATCTCAGGGTGTTTTGGCTTTTAGCTCTCCTTTGGGAAGTCAGCCCTGTTTCCATGTCAAGTTTGGATGTTTGAGTCTGTGTCTCGGTGTTATTTATTTCCTGTTTTATTTTGACAATCTCTTGTCTCCTGTGTTTTGTGTTTAGTTCTACTTCCCTCAGCTCGTCCTCGGCCCTCACCCCTCATTATCTCGTGTGTATTTATTCTTTGTTTTGTATTCCCTCGTGGTAGTGTGTTCCTTTGCCCTGTATCTCCTGTGTTTTACTTTAAGAATCAAGTTCCTGCCCAGTAGCTGTTTTTGGATTTGTTTTCCTGTGGACTTCCAGCAGTAAAGCTGTGCTTTTGAGTTCATTCCTGGTTTCCAGAGCCCTGCATTTGGGTCCTAATCCTGTCTGCCTCACTGCTGAATCCTGTTGTATGACTTCTTGTCTTATTTTGTGAGTCTCTTGTGCCTTGTTCTTAGTTCTACTTCCTGTGTCTTTGATTAGTTTCCCAGGTGCTGTCACTTCCCCTAATTGCCTTCTGTGTGTTGTGTATTTACTGCCTCAGTCCACTTTTGCTCCCAGTCATGTCATACTGTTTCGATCCAATTATTTTGTTCTTGAGCATAACTCAGCTGTCATAAGACAGGTCACCAGAGAGAGAGACATTCATGCTTAAATTCACAGTTACAGCCAATTTCGATTTATCATTTAATCTAAGTGCATGTGCTTGGACTGTAGGAGCACCGACGCAGACACAGGGAGGAAAATAAAGCCAAATAAATGTCTTGCTTTTTGTTTTTAAACTCTTCTCTTGCATCCTGCATTTAGGTCCTTAGTGTGCACACTCCAAACCTTAACCTTGATTTATTCCATAAATTACAAGGCGGCAAATGAATGTCACGCTTTTTTTTGTGTCTCAATCTCAGCAGGTTTTGGTTTTCTTAAAGTTTTAGTGTAATGATAAAAGGCCACTAGTGATCAGTTTTGCTGTATGGCAGAGCTGCACTTACCATAGCAGATGCCAGCACGGGCTTCATGACCAGGCAAGCAGGGGACACACTCGTAGGAGCCTGGCGTGTTCTCACATTGCTCATTGGGGCAAGTGTCGGGATTCAAACACTCATTTATGTCTGAAAAAGATGTGGAGAAGCTTACACACCGTCTAGCTGTGCACATATTAACAAGTAGAGCACGGACGCATGCATATTGTAGCAACACACATAGTAGGTGCTGTGTCAGTGGGAGGCCTGTGCTCTAGTATGCACAGTGTCACAATGACCTGTGTTTTTTTACCTTCACAGGCTGGACTACGGTGTGACTTGCTCCTAAAACCGCTGTGACATTCACATTTATAAGAGCCTGGTAGGTTCACACAACGACCCCCGATACCACAGATGTCCTGGTTAAAGCACTCATCCACATCTGCAACACAGAGAGGTCAGAGTCAGTGCAGCGATATAGAAAAAAATCATTTTAATATTGGAAAGGCTCAGCTTAACTTACCTACACACTTAAGTCTACCATGCTGCACCATGTGTTTGTAGCCTGGGCGACAGATGCATTTGTATGCTCCCTCTGTGTTGACACAATAGCCTCTGCCATGGCCGCACGGCTCTGACTCACATTCGTTATCATCTAGACAACAGGAGTGAGAGAATGAGTCAAGTGAAAGCAGTATTTAATACAGACAGACAGCAAAGGCTCATAAAGCTTAAGGGACAGATGGCTGGAGTTTTTCACCACGAATGAATGTCAGTCGTTTGGCGAGATCAAGTGGCTTTTACTCAGGAAATTAAAAGCATAGTGGCTAAAAATATGAGTTTTTCATCATAGAAATTATAAACATACCCGTTTCCTTAAGAAAGCATAAATTATTTCTATTTGCACACAATAATAGAATTATTTCAGAAAATATAAATTACCAAGGTGAATAATATAGCTAAACCTTTTATTGCAATGATAAGCTTTATCTTTTTAATAAAGAAAGTTAAAATTGATGTTAACTGGAGAAAACGTTGTGCCAAAAACCAAAGAAATCAGACTGAAAGAAAAAGAATTGTTGATGCTCACAAAGCAGGAGATGTATATGTAAAGTTATCAAATGTCAAGAACTGGGTTGAGAAGCATCATCTGTAAATTCAAAGAGAGACACACAGTACCGAACAAGCGTGACAGAGATAGGAAGTGAAAGATTTCAAAGCCTCTAAAGAAAACTAGTGAGAGTTTCAAAGACCCAACTTCAAAGACACGTGAGTGACTCAGCCAAATCAGAAACCAGAACTGTGGGGAGGAACGGACTATGAGGCATCAGAGCAAGAAAAACTCCACTTCTGCAGAAGAGACACCTTTAAGCCAGACAGTATGCTAAGGACAACCTGGAGAAAGATTATCCATACTGGAAGCACCGTCCGTACAGTGTAACATAGTGGTGGGAGTATTATGATGTGGGGATGCTTTAGTGTGTCTGGAACTGGGAATCTTGTTGAGGTGGAAAGAATCACGAAATAAGAAACCTCGAGCTGTGTCTTCGCTTTGGTGGTCCAACAAAACAACAACATATGTGACCCCAGGCTGTTAGCCCTGACTTGAATCCCATTGAGAATCTGTGGGGTGAACTAAAGGAGACCATCAAATCTGGAGGATCAAATCTAGAGATTTGCTAAAGAAGAATGGGCTGAGAGCGCCAAGGAGACGCACGTGAGACTTGCTGAAAAGTACAGAAAATGGCTGCACCCAGCAAAAAGATACATGACAGACTATTAGCATCATGGGAGCTAATAGTTACAGGTGTAAACATAGCTGTTCAGTGTGAATAGGCCTGCACCATGAAATTTGAGTTCAAATCCAATTCAATACAGCTGCTATTTCTGCTATAACAGGAAATAACGTAAAATATTTCTGTTATGTGTCTATTTTTACACTTGAAACAGCTCAAGGCACTGCTCATCAGGAAAACACATGCAATCAGTGAAATACGCCTCAGATAGCAGAAATGCTTCCAGGGCACAAATAAGTTCTTACTGTGGTTTGGGATGTGTCATTTTGCCATTCAGTGTTTTATGCCTTTAAACACATTTGAAATTGAAGTTGGTTCCATTTTAGCTGAAATTCTAACACTGCTGATGACTTTAATAATGTCAAAAGTCACAAAACATTAATGACAAGCAGACTTTAACACATCTTTGTCTCACCGGGAAACCTTTGATTTCTGGTTTGGAGAGTATTTCTGTATTTAGTCGTATGTTGTCATAGTGATGAAGATGCTCAGTGTATTTTGTGTTTAATCTATTTGCAGGTATTTTGTAATTTGCAATGTGTTGAGCTCTTGCAGCCACTGTAATGTTTCTCAAAAAGAGATTTTTGTTGCCGTTGTTGTTTTTTTTACATAATATTTAACATAATAATTTTTATTCTCTAAAAGCTGTGCCTTTCCATTCCTATATGAGAAATATTGCTTGAAAAAAAAATCACACACTCATATGTGAGGTGAGAAACTACTCTCTGCTGGCTCCTCCTGTCTCTACCATTGTCTCTTACCCTCACAGATGTTCCTCTGCGGGTTGAAATGGTAGCCAGGATGGCAGTGACAGATGTGCCCGGTCAGGCTGTTCTCACATTCTCCATGACCACAAATGTTTCTGCTCAGCCTGCATTCATCTGTCGGTGCTTCAAGGAGGAAACAAAGAACGACATCATATATATATACATGCATATATATGGATACATAGATGCAGAAAGCTGAAAATGTCCATGCCGTGCCTACATTTTTCTGTCACTGGCTTTGTTTGCATTCTAGCAGACACTGAAATGCGTCAGACTTTTTCCAAATTAAAGCCAGTGACAAAGCTGAATAGAAAACCACCAACTGAAGCTGCCATGAAAGAGAAATTACACTCAAGGAAGACTCTAAAAAAAGTCACACATCTGCATAGAAGACAGACCAGATGAAAGCAGCAGAAGCACAAAAGCTGAGCCCTGTGAGTGCTTTGGATTCCTGCTATCATTCAGCACATTTTTTTTCTTTTTCATTTCATGGAAATGGAGTGTGACTCTTACCTGCTAACCTGCTCTTAAATACCAGCACACTTCACCTCCATAGAACCGAGAGACTGTAAACACGGCCTTGAGGCTGGTTCATGCTTCATGGTTGAATGCATGTGACATGCACGGTGCCCCAAAGCATCAGGTAATCACTAAAGCCAAGCATGCGTCAGATCAGATTGGCTTACTTGACTTATTCCCCCCCCCCCCCCCCCCCCTTTTTTTTGTTGGATTGTTTTAGCCTTTAAAGTGGAGTGCTAAAACAACGCACAATAAAAAAATAATTTAAAAAAATGGAGTGCATCACATGACAAATGCTGTTCACCACACGGAGAAAGTCAACATGTCATTTGTGAGAAACAAGCGCCCATCAGGGGATCTTCTCTTACTGGGGAATGTGGAGAGCTGGATTTTTCTACCTTTGTGGTGCATGAAACATGAGCCAGCATTTATATTCAGAACCCTTTAAGAGATTAATAGAAAGAGATTTTTTTAAGCTGGTTTGACGGCTTGTGTTTGAGACTCACGGAAGACTTTTGTTTGTGTTTCGAAGGGGTCATTGCCGGGGGTCATTCGGATGATTGTCGGCGGGGTGGGTTTAATAACTGTGGAGAAATGAAGTGGGCAGACTTCAGGAGGATGTATGACATGTTCAAGTCCTGATGTTTGATCATTCTTCACAGCATTCAGTCTACAATGTCTACAGATGTTCCCTGCAGTGTGCATTTAGTGAATGAATTTTCATATGTATGACTCATGCAGGCGACCCTCGAGGTGCGCTTACCAGGCACACGAGGACGGGTGGTACTGGTGGGGACCTGGTGCGCAGTTGTCGTTGTCTCTGCATGAATCTGATTGGAAGAGACGATCTGATTTTTAAACGGCAACAGCGATTGCTTTTTATTGCTGTATTAAAATGTAGAAACTATATCTTACCCTCTTGGTGTGCTCTGAAAGAAACGGCAATAAAGGGAAATTTAAGCTCTCAATTCACATGATTCATATAAAGATTTTTCTAAAAATTGCAAAGAGATTCTTTGTGCACTTACCTTGGTTTTCATGGTCGCTGGGGACGGTGATTTGCACCGTCTCTCTTATGTTTTGCAAAAAGTAGCCTTTCCCAGCAGGGCAGAGTTTTTTGAAGGCCACTGAATGCCGTCGGGAGGAAAAAAGAGGAGAGGACTTAAATGTTGCTTTAATTCTCACACCCTGTAAAATAGGTTCAGCCAACTAATAGTAAGTTTGGAGAATCACTCCGTTGATATGTTTAAGTACAACCAAAAAACTGCATTTTGGACTCCAACCCCGCAAAGAGAAATAGTTTAAAAAGCATATGGAAATCCCAAAATGCAGATTTTGTAACTTTAAGAGAAAAAGAAACTACACTGCTTAAAAATAATTGATCTGGTCAGTTGAGTAACAGAGGGGGTGAATGATGGTAATGAAATTAATACCAGGTGCACTCAAAGGGCAACAATGAGACAACCCCAAAAAAGCTGACATTTTCCCCATCAGCAGGACCGGTATCAAGTGCTTAGTGGAAGGAGGGACAGGATGAGTACTGCTAGGGTCACAAAATGACCTCCAGCAGGTCACTGGTGTGAATGTCTCTGACCAAACAATCAGAAACAGACTTCATGAGGGTGGCCTTAAGGCCTGATGTGCTTTATTGGGCCTTGTGCTCCCTGCCTGGCATGGTGAAGTCCTATTGACACAGAGGGACACACACAAATCTACAGGCCTGACTGCCATTAGGCATCAGGATGACATCCTTGGACCCATTTTCAGACCCAATACTCCTCATGCGGAGTACGCAGGCAGTTCCTGGAGGATGAATCATTAGATACTAATCACAAGGCCCCAACACTCGCCTCACCTAAATCCAATAAAACAACTCTATTTCAGTTTATCTGGCACCAACACTTTGTACTGTCCAAGAGCTCAGTGATGACCTGATCCAGATCTAGCAGAGATTCCACCGGGACACCGTCTGTCCTCCCATTAGGAGCGTGCCCAGATGTTGTCAGGCATGTCAACACATGGGGGCCATACAAACTACCATTCTGAGCTGCTGCAGTGAAATCTCAGCAGAGCCTTCTGGATCAGCCTACTGCATAATTTTTCACCTTTTTTCAGGGATCTTTGAATTCAGCCTTTTGCAGGTCAATCATTTTTATTTCATCATCAAATGCTGTGTCATCCTTTCATTCCTAACACGTCGCCTGGTCCATATCAGTATAGATATCCAGCATGAGTGTATTTCCCCACTGAGCTCTTGTATGTTTTCATAGTTTGACTTTAATTTGTTTGGAGCAATGTATGAATGTTTATCTTTTTAAATTAAATTATGAAAAGAAAATTAAGTATATTCTACTTAGTTCACTTAATGGCCAAACAGTTCAAAATATCCTGCTTTTTTTTTTCTTATTCTATTCATCCCATCAGACTGAGGAGAGCAGAAACTGTTTACATCTGAGAAGCTGTAACGATTTATTTTGTGCAACTATTTTAACTAATTATCAAACACGGCAGCAAACTGTATCTTCAAGCATGGGCAACAAAATGGAAAGCTCGAACGCTTTCTTTTGTTATTATTATTTCTATTTCAAACTTTCATGTCATCAAGAATGAAGAGCTGAGCTGCATAATGACCTGGAAAAATCTCTACAATATATCTAGCTAAATGAAAATAATGATTATTTATTTAAAGAGGAATTCTCTGTTGATCATAAATAAGTAACTTTGTTTCTAGACTATGCTGGTGTGCAGCGAGTGGACTGATGTCCCCGTGACAAAAACGAACACGACGCTCGACGTGGCAGGAAGTAAAACCCGTAAACTGACTCACCTGTGCCCTCCTCAGGACATCTTTCACAGTTTCGGCCCCAGGCTTTGCCCACTGTGCAGCAGCATACCACCTGGGTGTGGGGGGTCGGCAGCGGGTAATTGCAGCTCCTGTCGTTGGATGCTATCCGGAAGCACTGACCCAGAGGGGGATACTCTAACACAGGAGAAAAGTGTTGTGGCAATCTATCCCGACAGTACATTGCACGTTTGGAACGATTGTTTCATGTCTTGTGCTTTGTGGCTGTGCAATACAAAGCAGAGAAAAGAAGAAAGCCAGAGAGGGTTTATATTCACCAACACATCGATTTCTCTCCAAGACAAAACCAGATTTGCATGAACACTTGAAGCTGCCCAGTGTGTTCAAACAGTCTCCGTTCTGACAGACGCCCTGCATGGAGCACTCGTTGATATCTTCAGGGTCAAGAAAAGATAAGATTAAAATTAAAATGGCAGAAACAACTCCTAAACTTGGCTTTAAACTGTTCTTTTCCTTGTTATAAGCTACTCCTGGATTCTGTAAAAAAGTATTTGGCCCCTTCCTGAATTTTAAATTTGTTTTTGCACATTTACGTAAATGTTTCACCTCATTGAGCAAATTTTAATATTAAACAAGGACAACCTGAGTAAACCCAAAATGTAGTTTTTAAATTATGTTACCTACTTGGATCTGTGTGAAAAAGTAATTGACCCCAAAAGAACAGCAAGAACTGCAGTCAGGTGTTTGTGGTGACTGGCAAAGAGTCTTTCACGGGCCACACTGAAGGCCCGAACGGCCAGGTTGAAGTCATGCCAAAGCATCTCAATGGAACTTTGATTAGGCGGGTCCAAAACCTTTACGGTGGACTTGCTGGTCTTCGAGCAACTTAAAGAAGTCCAGATGCTTTATCTTTAATTGTTTTTGAAATATTCATGTTCAAATATTGGCTCAGATTTTAATGTGTGAAAAAATGGTTTGAGAGTGGGTCAATGGAACACTTTGCAAATTAAAAAAAGAGAGCAAAATTACCCTGAAAAACATTTAATATATAAAGGAAAAAATTCACTGACCTTATTACATGAAACTGTGTGTGATCAAACTGTGGGCCATAAAATGTTTACGCAAATTTGAGATGACGCTCAAGCAAGAAATGTTCTAAATAAATGGCTGGTTTGACATGGAGTGACCCAAATTTGAGATGGGCCTTTGTGCTCTTTGTGGTCAGCAGTGGTTTTCTCCTTGGACTCTCACACGGCTGCCTTTTTTGTCCAGTCTCTTTCTTATTGTTGAAACATGAACTCTGACCTTGACAGATGGAAAGTGATGCCTGAAGATCCTCTTGGATGAGTCGTCGCTGCGCTCTTGGAGTAATTTTTGTCAGCTGGCCACTGCTGGGAAGCTTCACTACTGTACCAAGATTTCTCCATTTACGGATAATGGCTCTCACCGTGGTTCATTAGAGTCCCAAAGTCCCTCATTACTGAGGGGAATTACTTTTTCACAAAGGGTTTGGATAACTTAACTAAGGTCATATTTTAAAAACTGCATTTTCTATTTACCCAGGTTATCTTTGTCAAATATTAACTAGAGATGGCACGATACCACTTTTTTATGTCCGATACCGATATCATAAATTTGGATATCTGCTGATACCGAAATGAATCCGATATAGTGTTTTTTAATCAATAAAACTGTTTTTTAATATCTTGCTGCATTTTGTATAAGTTCATACTCAAGTTTAAATAAACAACAACACTGAAGCTATTCTGTTATACCGGTATGTAAAATATACACTGCACCCAAAATATTTCATAATTCAGCAATACTGATCAGTCTAATAAACTTAAACCTACTCCATCCTTCCTATTCTGGTACTGTTATCAAGCTTAAACGTGCTGCTGGTTTCCTCTTTCTGGTACAAAGTGGGCCAAAAATAAAGAAGAGAGACAGACTCGCGACAGAAAAGCCGATCAGCTGATCATTAATCAGTTTCATGATTGAAGTAGCAGCAAGAAGAGGCACTTGCTCCATATATTGGTTGTTAAGCTTAACGTGGGAATGCTTTACAAACATTCAGAGATGAACTTAAACACTTGCTTTACTTCTCTCTGGGATCACTTCCTCGGAAATGAAATGCTGGTTTGGTAGCGAGGCTACAAATACACACAGCCGCTCTATCACATGATGCACACTGCTCCGAAGTGCTACGGTTATGAGCTGAGTTACACCGTGTCGCAAGTTTTGTGAGGTGCTTTTTTGATATTTAATGGATCGGATTACATTTTTTATTTCTCTCCGATATCCGATCCAGTAATTTACGTCAGTATCGGACCGATACCGATACGTAATATCGGATCGGTCCATCTCTAATATTAACACTTATTGTTTAAAGTAAGAATTCAGGGAGGAGGAAAATACTTTTCACGGCTCTAGTTTACCTTTACAGTGAGTGCTGTTGAATCTTTTATAGCCTTGGGGACAAGTAGAGCCATAGTCTTCCACAATGTTCTGTTTGACTGATGCATCTGAGGAAAGACACAGCAGAGCACACAGGTAAAGGTATATGAAAAGCAGATAGTTTGACATCAAATTATACAAAATGTTTAGGCACCCACCAGGTAAATGCACCGCAGTTGCAATTTTTTATACCTCAAATAATACAACAGCCCTTTACAACTAATCAAGCAGCTGTGAAACTCCCACATCACCTGTACCTCAGGTATTCTCGTCTAAATCTCATCAGTAAATCTTATATAAGGCTTTAGTGTCTCCCTACTGTTGCTACAGATCTGCAAACTGTTTTGCAACCCAGCTCCACCCCTGCCTCTCCTTTCATGCTGTGTCTGACAATCAATACTGTATCCTTTGTAATGCCTGTTCTGTTCTGCCCAGTGATCTGGCTGCTGTTCTACACACCTCCAGCTTTCCACACAAGCAGGTAGAACAGGAGGAAGTTCCTACACTACCTATAGCTTACTGCAGGTGGAAATGAGAGCTTTCTTTTGAATGTAGTGGCCCCGGTTATCTGTTCATGCAACACTTTTTCACGTCCCTCCCAAACTCTTTTCTGAACAAAACCGCTTCCATGACTTTTTGAACGACTGTCACACAATCAAAGCCTTCAAGCAAAGCGTGAGAAAAGTGAGAATAGTTTTGTAATTATTGTAGAGGTGTGGGAGTTGAATTCTTGATAGGAAAAAACACAGAAGTCCTAGTTTAAACATCAGTAATTGGGGAAAAGCACCTTTTTACTGCGAGCTAAGTGACAGGGCTGTCTCCCAGTGTCTGTGGAGGCTCTCTGCAGGTCTCCCACAGTCCAAAGACACGGCAGTCCAGAAACATGAGTTTGGACTGTGGAAGTGGTGTTTCTAAATCACCCATAGGCGTGAATGAGTGCATGAATGAGTGTCTGTCTTTTTGTGTTAACCCCTTTTGACAGACCACCTATCTGGAGGGTACCACACCTCTCACCCAATGACAGCTGAGATAGACTCCAGACTGAAGGGGATGGTTAAAAACTATTGCCTGCAATTCAGTTCAATTCAGTTTAATTTATATAGTGATAAATGTCAACAACAGTTGCATCAAGGAGTTTTATGTTGTAAGGTAGGGAGCCTACAATAATACAGACAAATACCCAAACTTGAGCAACTGTCATCAAGAGCAAAACTGTACGTTTATGTCTCAGTAATTGCTACTTCTCATTTTTTATGTATTTGTCTAATTGTGTGGTTATACAGATCAATGTTCCTTTAATACTTTTTAGTTTAAGTTCCATTTTTGGGTCTGGACAAACCTTCCCTTTCTTTTTGTTTTCTTTTCTAATCATAGTTGTTTGAAGTCTTGGGGTGGTAGCTTGCAAGAGAACTGCCTTAAATTTTCTTTCATGAGACCTGAAATAATAAACCACGGTATTCTCCTCCTCCTTCTTACTGTTCAACTTTCCATCAGGGAGTAAAAACATGCAAAGCTGTTTTATGACAGAGCCGTGGAAACACTGCACATTGTGAAATCACAATGGAAACAGAGGCAACACCGCAGCTTACCTTTACCTTTATCATCTCATTGAAAAAGAAAAAAAAAGATTAAAAATACAACCAGGTGTAACATAACAGATAGCACTTTTTGCAAAAACAGCTTTTAAAAGACTAACCAGGATCAGGTTTTGTCAAAGGCCACATTGTCTGAAGCCAGAACTGAGAGAGGGAATAATAGCGGAGTGGAAAAAGCACGAGTAGCCAAGATTTTCATGAAATTTGATCTTCTGCAGCGTGATGACAGCGCTGAACTGGGCAGGCCCATAGGAACATGCTTAACTAGAGGGTTATTTTCCACATTCTCTTTTTCTGTCTCACTGTCTGTGTGTAATTCTCATAATTTCTTCCGTTTCCCCCACCTTACCGCTAACTTTCATGTAGACGTTCAGACACTCGTTTTTTTAATAGAGGTACAAAGTGATTGTTTTAATCCAGGGCCATAATTTCAGAAGGTGGAAGGTATAAATTGGTGGGAATGCTTCACATTTTTGGCTCAATAAACAGTAATTTTATTCCCGGGAACACACAAGATGCTGATTTTTTTTAAAAAAAATCTTAATACTGTAGATAAAGATGAAAGCTAGAAACCCTAGATGTGTGACATTTACAAAGCTGGTAAAAAAGGACATTTCTTGAGGTACTCACTTGGTAATTTGGGGCACTGATAACATTTGTTTTGTCCCCATGAATTCCCCACACTCCCACAGCAATCCTCCTGATTGGTCAGAACAGGAAGCGGGGTGCTGTTGCACTAAAAGACCAATATTGAGAAATATTAACAATGGGAAAACAAGGAACGCATCTATATTTCAAGTTCAAAACTTCTTACAACTGAACTCACGGCTTGTTTGGGCGTGGTCTCTTGAAAGCAGCGCCCCTTTGGTTTGCGCCTCACCAGGACCTGGCGTGTCCCCGTTTTGTGAGGAGGTTTGATATCCGTTGAGTCGAGTGAGTGAATGATTACGGAGGTGTCTGGCGTGTGGTGAACACGTACATTAAACTGCACTGGAAGAGAAAAATCAGATATGAAAGGAAAGGGAAGAAGAGATATTACAATGTGAGAAGTGCTGAGGCAGACGATAGGTACCTTCTGAGGAGTGATGCCCCGGCTGTGATAAGGGGACGTTGAAGATTGACATTGACGACGTGTGTGTAAACTGGCTGCGGCTTATGCTTGACTCCACAAATTTCTGGCCGTCTGGCTTTAAAGCTACGGGGTACACAGGCTGCTCGTTGCCTCGCGCTGCCTGGGCTTGCTGGAGAGGAAACTGGCAGAGTCGACCGGTGAAGCCGGGAGGGCACAGGCAGTGCTTCCTCGAGCTGCATACTCCTCCATTCAAACACGTCAAGGGACACACAACTGCAGAGAGGAAAAGGCAACAGGCGCAGTCTTAGAAATATAAGTTAATAAAGCATGAATTCATTGATTCACTAAAATACAAGTATTTCATACTTTGAAATCCATCAATATGTATTCATGAGTTTTGTCAGACTGAAAGTGCTGATTTAGGATCCCCTGAGTCAGAGGCAGACTTTTATATGATCTTTCATAGAGTGATGTGAACAGCCTTATGATTCAGTAATGTACAGCATAAGTATGGAAGACAGACCAACGGGTTTGCAGCATAAGCAGGGCAGCGTAAAATCTTCACTTTGAACCGTGCCACTATAAAAAAAATGAATGAGTCCCTGAAGCCAGTCGGCCTGAGCAAGAAAGCAGGTAAAGTCATTGATCTGTATAACGGCTTCACTGTGGCATATGGGAAAGATCTTGAAGTTCGTGGGAAAGCGGCTGGCCTTAAAGGCATATACAGTACTCACTGCAGGTTTATTAGGTTCCCCGCTGTGTTTATTTAATTGCAAAGTTGTTGAAATTCCCACAATAAGAACAATCGCAGGAAAGAGATAAGAGAGAGAGAGAGAGAGAGAGAGAGCAGGACTGTAAGAAAACAGCAAGCAGTGATGAATCCACAGAGAAAGATAAAACCCAAACAAGCTAGTGAAGTGGGAGTGAAAGCTTAGTCATGAAGGCCATCTCGTTATTGTGCTTCGATCCATGTTAGGTCTTTGTAACATCCCAAATGTTTGTGATACCTGAGCGTCAGTAAGACTTCCAAACACATGCACTGCAATTATGAATTAACATCATAAGCTACACGTATACTTAAGAGCAAATCAAGACAGTTATTATTAAATGTGCTGCAATTACATCACACAGCAAAAAATACTCACTGGACACTTCATTAGGCACAGCAGTTCGACTGCTCATTAGTGCAACTTGTTTAATCTTATCAGCCAATCACATGGAGCCAAATCAATACATTTTGTTCAAACTGTGCATCAAATAGGAAAAGAAAGATCGTTTGAAACTGCCGCGGTTTTTGGTGCAGGACGGGCTGAGTGCTTTAGAAACTGCTGACCTGCTGAAATTTTACTCCACAGTCGTCTCTAGTGTTTACAGACAATGAGCCAAAAAAAGAAAATATTCAGTTTGTGGCAGAAAATGCCTTGTTGATGTAAGAGGTCAAGGCAGAATGACTGCTTCAAGTCGATAGGAAGGCAGCAGTAAGGTTAGCAGCCATTTGTTACAATCAAGGTATGCAGAGGAGCATCTCTGAACGCACAAGGTGTCACGAGACACTGCAGCAGATGTTGCCTGGTCTCAACATGAAAACATGGAACCATCCTGTCCTGTGTCAACAGCGTAGGCAGGATAACGCCCCATGCCACAAAGTTAAAAACATCTCAAACTGGTTTCTTGCAACATGATAATATGTTCACTGTAGTCAAACGTACGTCAGCAGTCATCAGCATCATCTCATGTGATGGAATAGGGGATTCACATCACAGGTGTGCAGCCACAGCTGCGTGATGATGTCATGGCAGTATGATTGACATGAAACAGATGCTTTGGGAAAATGACACATTATAACTAAACACATCCAGAAAAGGTGTATAGGGTGCATAACAATGTGACTGTTAGAGCGAAACATCTGAATGATGATGCTCACACAGTAATCTAACAATGAGTTAAAAAAAATAAAGGCGTGTTTCTTCAAGGCAGGGCTCAGCGGTTTGATAAAGTGCACCATTTTTTTTCACAGTGCCGCATAAAGATGTTCATCTTTAAGACAGTCTAAGCTTTCCATCTTGTATTACATAAGGATTTTTTTTTCAGTAAGAGAAATACTGTGTCTGAGCTTAAAAAAAGGAGTCAGTCGGTTAATAAATTCACACATTTTGATAGTAAATCAGGCAGCTGGCAGCAACCTGTGGAAACTCCAAGAGGTTTGTGGTTAAAAAGCAGCTGTGGACACTACTCGTCAGGTTAAGAGCTTTAATGATGCTGCGATTGTGTCTTTAATGTGTCTTTTATGTAAGAGAAAAATCTGAGTATTATTAGCTGTCATCAAAGTCTCTGCCAAAGGAATGTGTGTGCTTTCCAAAATGTTGACCAATTCATTAATTTTAAAAAAGCTAGAGGTCTGTTTGAACAACAGAATCCGACTGCATTTAAGGCCCTTTTTTAGGTTATAAACCAACCAATTAGTCAAGAAAACAAACAAAAAAAAATTGACTGGATGAAAGCAACTGTTATTTTCTAACAAGCAAGAAAGAAACTAGACTTCAAATGACAGGGTGCTCACTTGTGGTGTTCACACAATGTTTTTGTTTCATTTTTCAGCTCCATTGTTCTCACTTCCTCACACCCTCCCTTCGATTACCAAGATCCAAAACTTTTCTCCTATTAATGCAACGCCCTTTGTCAGAATGGTTTCCCCTCGGTTATTTTCCTGCCGTGTTTTCCTCCTTTGTCTCTTTTCGTGTCACTTGAAGTTGAATTACAGCCTCTTTGTTAAATGCACTCACTGTTGTCTTCCTCCTCCTCACCACCGCTTCAGACTTCTGCCTAAATATAGAGTCCACCATCTCTTCTACACGAGTTCTGCTTAATCACTCAAAACTTAAAATCCATTTTTCACCAAACAAACATTCACTATAGAGCTTACCCCTCCTGTATCGCTACAACATTAACTTTGAAGAGGAGAGGAGAGGAGGCCTCTCACTGTTGCTGAGCCAGGTTCGCACACGTGGAAGTAATTAGTTGCGGACTGCCGAGGAGTCTGGGCTGTGGGGTAATTAGGGGACTAGATCACTTTAAGCACAGCAGGGACATCCTCATATGGTGAAAGTCTGGCAGAAAAATGAAAGAACTTCAATGAAACACCCAACAAGTGGCATAAAATATTTTCACTCTGAAGCAACATGGACACTTCAGAGGAAGTCTGCCTATAACACTTTGTGACAGAGGACTTTAACCACTAGGACTGGGTGCAGGCAGCAACATGCAGAATCAGGTGGAAAGGCTCAGGCACAGACTGAAGACTACTTAACTCTGACATAAGAGCTCCAGTTTCCAAGGTTCATATTTCATCTCAGAACTGGATTTCGAATGAGAGGAAACTGGGAAAATGAGGGCCTTGAAAATTGAGATTGCAGACACAGAAAAAGAGCCAGAGGACTTTTTTCCCCGAATCTTACATTAGATTACACAATCTAAACGCACAGAGGCTGTGGAAACGACTAACTGTAGACAGTCTGGACTTGAGCTGGGAATGTGTCTGAATGAGACATGATCCAGCTCCTCAAAAAAGAGAAGAGAGAACATTTTTCATACCTGGAGTTGAATTTCTTGGACTCCTGTGAATAAAACCTCTTGATGTTTTTAGCCTGACGCTGCGCCGTGCTACATGCAACAATGCTGATTACACAAACAATACTCTGTGGATAACACACATCATCTGCTTGGTGCATGATTATATATATCACATCTGTTGTTTCTGTGACCGGTCTATTTTTACACTGAGTTGTGAAACACACTGGTTTATCTATTTTAAACAGAAAAACAGTCAAAAACGCCAAAAAAGGGTCATTCACAGCATAAAGAGATGACAATTCTACGTTGATTTGTTATGACAGATAGTCCAGTTTTTGGAGGGAAAACTCTGTTGTTTGTGTCTTCTGGCTGTTTAAAGGAACAAACTCCACCCTTGAAAGGTTGTAAAATATACTCCTGACGAAGAGCAAAGTGAGCCTGCAGCTCTAATTAAACTGTAGTTTAAAAAAAAGAAGAGAATTTCATTTTAAAATCAAATCCGGACACACCTAAACAGCAAGAGAGACTATAGATGTAGGAAATATCATCAGCTGTGATATTGCAGATGACCTTATTCCTTCCTTTTTGGGCTTCCTGACAACTGTTAAGATGTTCTTCTCTATGTGTTACATGCTGCTGTGAGCGTTTTGTTGTGTAATGTCATAGAAACCCCATATATTTATTTACAAAAAGCATTTCATGGCACTTTAAACAGAAATGTCTGAGTTAACAGAAAAAAACAACAACCTGCAACATCTGGAAATTTCAAATTAAGCCAGAGTGAAAGAGCAAAAATCTGAAGATCCTCAAAGAGGCCATTTCAGACAGGCTTTAAAACTTGGTCAGCCCCTGAGCTCCCATGTTATAGTGTTAAAATGCCTAACTTAACAGCAGAAATAAACATATAAATTTGTTTTTTAGGTGTTCGTAACTGGCTATAACTGCCCAGAGATACTGCCATGATGTCTGCTGGGTGGCAAGACGACACAAGCAGCCAAGATGCAACTGTTTCAGGACTTTATTGAAGTCTGGTAGATGATCGTGGGATCCTTTCCATGGTAAACAAAAATGCCTCCATAACAACCAGCCAAGTGTTAAAAAAAAAAAACCTCTGCAGGAGGAGGCTTTATCACTCAGTGGACCATTTAGGTATATGATGTCAAATCTATCGGAACATGAAGACTGTATACGGGAGCAAAGAGGGCTCAGCACAAAGTGCATTCTGCAACAGCATTCTCTGGATGACTGAGTCTGTGTTCAGGAAGGAGGAACTATGGAGGTTTTGAATAGCTCATGGCCTTAAGCATATAACATCATCTCTAAAACAGTGGAGTCAGTGTGATGCATGTGCATGCCTGGCTTCCATTGGCACTGGGTGACGTGTTTATTCGTGTTTATTCATGATATGACAGAAGTGAAAATATGAGCGCTACTTTCTGCTCGGATTCAGGGGTGAGGAAGGTTTCCAGGGTCACAAGAGTCACGTATCAAGTTAAAGCTCCGACGGCAGGTGGTATTACACCTGCACTTCGTGCCTTTATTATCCTGACGCACAAACCTCCGCTTCACATCTTCCTCCTTTAAGTTCGAGCCATGCACAGACTAATGTTTCCTGCAGATTGTTTGTAAGTGGGTGTGTTTGTTTGTGTGAGAGTGCTATTAAGTCAAGGGTGTATCACCTCCTCAGAATGCTGCTGCGGTGGAGCGACTGCACCACATTACAAGCTGAAATGGGCACAACGTTTAAAAGCTGAGATCATAACAAAGGGTTTTACTCTCCGGCGGACTTTCCCTTTAAATCATCACCTTGGCGTTCATTGGCAGAATTTATGACCCAAAATCGCTCAGCGACTCTGTCTGTCAGCTAGCTTAGCCTCTCGGAGACAGACGCCCTCTGTTTTCCACCACACCTTTGTCTTTACAGATCCAACACATTCCTGAACCGAGAGGTGGTGTGTTATTAAAAATCAAACGTGCTTAAGAGTTATTTGGTGGTCTAGATGAATGTGAGGCATGAACAGGGCTGGCTGTGTCAGTGGCGGGATGTGGAACATGTGCATCTGAAGCAACTACTCTATCATGAACAATATTTTCCACATGTTAAAAAAACAACTGAAGAAGTAGAGAACAGTCCATGATTTCAACATTACTCACTGCTAATCCATGCCAAATCGATCCACATAAAGTTTTTAATAGATAACTTTGTTCACTTCAGATCATGTAGACACACCGCACTGCCATTTCATATTTTTGATCTATCTTTCCAAAATGTGGTTGGAGTGGAGCTAAGAAAGCATTTGAAGTTGACCTTGTGCTTTGCTGTTATGCTTTCAAAACCTAATTTAATTTTGAATGCCAGCTTCCCCGTACGTTCCAAGAGTCAGGAAGCTTATAATTTTCCCACCCACTGCTGACTTCAGAAGAAAGACACGAACAGCACAAAGAGACAGGAGGGAGACTCCTTGTCTTCAAGCTCTTATCATCAGCACTTCAAGTGATGGACAAATGAGAGGGAACAAACAGTGTATTTATTATATATAATAAATATATCATATTAAAGTGAGGGAATAAAGCCACACGAGAGAGATGTAAAATCCACAGACTAAAAAATAAGTGGATTATTGCGATTCCCAGACACTTATTTCTTTAAGAAAAAAAAACAGATTGGTACATTCCTCAACTCCTACGTAAGCAAGCCCAGTGTAACGAGAAAGACATAAATAATGTCCAAAGAAAGCCCAGGAAGACTCGATCAGATTGAAAGATCTGAAAAGTTTAATGATGTTAAAGAAAGAAACAAAGAAAGAAACAAAGAAAGAGTTGCCCTTTGAGTACCCTGTGAAAAACCCACCCACTCACTTCTGTCTGTCTGGAGATGACGCATCATCAGCCCCCTCCCTCCACGGCGTCCTTTCAGCCGCAGCCGCACCCTCCCAGCACAAAAACAACAAATTACAGTCCTACAGACTGCAACTCACTGAACTGAAAGCTACCCCACATAATCTTGAGCCATACAGATGATACAATGGCCCGATCTGTCCCCGTCTCTCACTACTGTCCTCTGGCCAAACTTAGCAAGCTAACCCGTCTGAAAGTTGGTGATGACTCCCGCTGAGTCACTTTCACTGTGATTCAGTCCCTGGATGGGTTTTTGGTCCCAGATCTTATTGGCCCGTACAGCTGCAGGAATACAGAGTGTGACACCACCAGGAGTTGTTTTTAGACTGGTGGAGCTTTCAAATTATTACTGAGTAATTGTGAAGCATGACACAGTTGGTAGTTGGTGTTTATCTTCAGTGGAAGTAATGATTACATCAAACTGAGTGTAGAAATATCTAAAAATGTACTCCAACATGTTTTTTTTTTAATATTTCTTCCACGTAGTGAGTAATTCTCATCAATATTTTATGAAAATTCCACTTGGTGGTTTATTAAAGTGGACCTTTTCCTCATTTATCGCTCCATATTCATAGTCCTGGACTCTACTACAGTAGAGTGGGTCAGTAGCTTTATATGAGTCACAACTGCTTATTTTTCTTATACTGTACCTTAATGCAGCCTCTCGGTTCACCCATGGTCCAAAACAAGCCATTTAAACCTTAAAAGGTGCCTTAAGGCCACCCTTCTTTCAGGTCAGCTTTCTCTTAATTGGCTGTTGCTTGGCTTGGCTTCAGATGCAGTTGTTTAGTTTCCACAAACACAGCCGGGTGCTTGAGGGTACTGCCACTAAATCAGGTTCTAAGTAAACTAACTGCAAACCCACTAAAAAACATAATTTGTCAGACTTGATTGGGCAGTCTTTTAAATCCATCCATCCACAGTCAAGGCCGAACCTGATCCAGAATATAGGAGCCTACAAAGATTACAGCAGGAAGTCTGAATATTTGGTACAATAGGTCAGCTTTAGTGTTCACAGTGAAACATAAACACTGCTTCTTTGTTTTTCATGGCCTCTGTGGTCTCATTCTACTATGGAATATGAAAGTGGTGAAGCTCAACCTAGCTTAATGCCTGCGAGTGGAAAACTAGATTTAACCCCGTGACCCTGTTCTCGTCTTTTAAAAAGTGCTTCCAGGATTATTTCTGGTTATATTTTTTTCTTCTCGTTGACCTGAGAGAACTGTGACTAAACAACACCGGCTCCCATAAACAGTTGCCACAAGAGCCGGTGTTTAAAACGAGAAGAAGAGAATGGCTATCATCATATGACGTGCTTCCCTTTACCATCAAACCACGTCCCCAAATACACCCACCGTCAACTGGCACTGTGAGACCACATACCACGCCAAGCAAGGGACGACGCATGAAGTGGGTCAGACTCCCGCAGCTGAGCCAGACACTGGGAGTAAATGACATAATCACCGCCTTATGAAAACACAAACCTGCGTACACATTCCTTCTCCTCCTTCTCCTCCTACTCTCCCCCTGTAGAGCTCCCGCTCCTCCATCAACCCCCAGAAACTCTGGACGGCCTCACTTTCAGCTATCCAAACAACAGTGCTGCCCTTTGCCAGAGTCCAGCACTGTCACTGAAGGCTTTCATTACCTCTCTCTCTCTCTCTCACACACACACACACACACACACACACACACACACACACACACACATAAAGGCTAAAACAACAGTTTGTTAACATTACAGAGACGGGATGATGACAACGACGACTGCTCCCGAGAAACAGAAGCAGCCGTCATTAAGGGGGATCAGTCTGAGTATAGGGAGGGCCGCGATTTCCCAGATCTAAATCAAACCCTGCCTTGCGCAATGTGGTTTTCACATGTCATGGAAATATGCAACCACACTGCGCAGCTTTTTAGCGGGCACAAATCCAGCGTTACCCCATCACGCCCCTCTGGCACATACGTTTTGTGGAAAGAGAGCAAGAGAGTCAGATAGAATCTTGGCACCGGTGCAGATGATGTCATCTAATGACTATCTAAAAGCCCCGGCTATAAGGACTGCAGGGCAGGCAGGTAAGAGTGCTGACTGTGCTCTGCTGAGATTATGTCAGATACCTGTGCTGTGAGATACTCAGCACTGGAGTGCGTGGCAGGTAATGTCTGCAGGGTGCTCCGCTGGCGGAGGCCATGTTATTCTATTTACCCTTCCTAATCGCTACAGCTACAGGGTCTCTGCTCGGTGTGGGTACAGTCCCCAGCATTCCTCTCAGTAGCTTTAAATAACTGCTCCATTCCCCCCTCTCACTACACAAATGGGAGGAGAGTGTTAAAGATGGCAAAGAGGGTTGTTTGTTTGAGCTGGGTTCATTCAGCACACCACTCCTGGACACAGTCACATGCAAAAAATATACACGCCGTTGCCCTGAGACGATTTAAAAGAGAGCACCTCTAATTGCTGCTTTGTTTCCACAAAGTTCATTTAATGAGATGCTTTTTTTTTCTCTTTTTCTTCGCGCTGAAAAGTAGGATTAAAGCGTTCAGAGCGGCCTGTAAGACTAGAAAAGCGCTACATAAATGCAGGCTATTTAGAGTCTGATTGGATGGGGAACTCCGGCTTAAGATCATGTGGATGTTGGCTCTGAGTGAGTGTTGTGGTGCAAGCTTGACTAAAGTAAAATTTAAAAAAAAGGAAAAACCGACTGTGGAGTTAACCTTTTTAAAAGGCCACGCTTCACTGAGGGGAAGCTGCACTGAATCAAAACAAAGTGACTAAAATTGGGTGTGTTTATCTTTTAAAAGATAAAGCATTTTCACAGCTTTACCAGTTGGATCCACTTTTATGAGGGGAGCCCACAGTGGAAACAAAGGCAAAAAAAGAAAAGGTTAACGAGAACACAAAACCTCCCAAATAATTACAAGCATTATTTAAATGGACACACGGAGGTTACACTTATTTAGATTAAAACTCAGCCTTGGCAACAGGGTCAATGGCCAGCCTGTAAACAGCAGCCAAAGGTAAGAAGCTTTCGTGATTATTAAGCTGGGAATGAATGTGCCCGAGAGTCCATCGCTCATGTGTGTTTGTGTGTTTGTGAGTTTGTGAGCACGGGAGCCGTGCCCAGCTTTGCCTCTGAGCTCAGTCCAGCCTGTGGCAAAAAATCCGGAGTGCTGCAGGTTTCTTGGTTGCCTGTGTTAGACCGCTTTCTCCAAAGTTTGGCATGACAGAGAAAAGAGCGTGTGGGGAAGAGCAGAGGGCTTTGAAAGGTAAAATAAACTTGCCTCCCTAAAGAGAAAGAAGGAGAGAGAAAGCAGAACCAGCCTTGACTGCTGTATTTAACTGACTTGTGTTCATCTTCAGGCTCCCATGGACCTCTGACCCATGCCAAGGGAAAACCAAAACAAACCACAAGGCTACTACTGTCACTTTACCCTAAATACAAAACCACATGGGAAATCCTCAAATAGCCATTTCCACTTGTCATGATGCCCATTTTAGGGGACGCAAGCCCAGACTGAGCTATGATAAGAACCACTTCCTGTGCAAACGAGGCCCCGCCCCCCCTCACAACATTCCCTTAGATATTCCAGAAAAAGATGAGAATCTGGAGCTGCCTGGCAACAGCAGGCCTGATAAAGAGGAGATGCAGAGGAGAGAGGAGGCTCAGCGGGCTGTCTGGGAGCTGAGCAGCTGCTGTCAGGAAGGCAAGATATATTGGATGCCTCCGTGCTAGCAACAACGAGAAACATTTAGACTTGGACTAAAAAAGCACGCCTTAGTCAAAGCAACCACAGTATGTGCACTGCTTTTATGTAGCCATTGATTCTGAAAGAATATCTCCTAAAAGAAATACATAATTCTGACAAAGTACAAGACGTATAAACTTTGAGGCGCAATAACCAAGAACCAAGATTGAAAGTGTTGGGGATAAAGGAAGTTTTTAAAAGGGGTCATAGCATGTGATCAGCATAAGCTAAGGTCATTCACGGGTTTCTCTGTGAAGTGAGTCACATGTGCCGCCGGTGCGTCGAGCCGCCTGGGGGGCTCTTCAACTGGTGGGGGGGATGGTCACATCTTGCAGGAGCTTTCTTCTCTTCAGGAACTCTCTGCAGGAGGGGGAGATACAGGAGAGGTGGAGGAAGATCTCAGCCTGGGCGTTTACCGTCTTATGTAGTCTGGAAGATGTGTGGATGGTGGGGTGGGTGCAGTTTTCTCTGTGGTGGGGTTGGGTGGACTGTCCAGGGCTCTGTGGAGCCGGGGGGCGCTACTGCACTGGGCCCCGGTCTGATGGGCCTGGGCCCCCCTTCCCTGGCGGGTCGCGGAGGGTGGGAGTGCCTACTGGGGTCAGCGGGGGAGCTGGCCCCAGGGAGGGGTTACCTGCCCCTCCCTTCCTTCCCTCCCCATCTCCAGCTGCCTCCCTCTTCCCGCTCCTCCACAACCACCCACACATGCAGGGCCTTGGAGTGGGGGTATGTCACCAGGGTGCAGAGGAGGCTACCCCCCCTGTCCCCTTCTGGCTGCCTCTGCCTCAATTTTATCCCACAACTTAGACATTCACATTATTCACACTCTCATTACACATACATATAGGATCTTGGGGGTGGGCACAATCACGGAGTCCAAATCACCATCAGGGTGTATACCTCACCCCTGACGTCGTTGCCCACCTCTCAATTTTAAATACACTTAGTCATTGAGGGCTAGCAGGAGGGACTATGCGCTTACCTGCTGCTCCTTGGCAGGTAGCTCCATGCCCTCCTGGGTTTTAATTGCACCTTAGAACACATATGCATCAACACTACAATGAGCGGGTGGAGGGAGGTTTGGAGTCTTCTCCCACCCCCATTCTCTGCGGCCTGCTGGAGCGGGAGGGCTAGTAGGAGGAGTTGGCCGTCCGACTGCGGTCTGGGGTGTGGGGCCTCCCTGCTGCTGCGGAGTCGGGGTGGTCTGCCTCTCCCCACCGCAGGGAAAAGGGTAACACCACCTGGGTCTGGGTGCAATTCCCCCCTCCAGGGGCAAGGGTACCTAGACCCGGTTTGTAGAGTACGCTTGGGGAGTGTGATTGTGTGTACAGCGTCTCTTTATGTCTGTCTCCACGTTGGTTGAGTGTGGAGTAAGTGCATATGAGAGCATGAGGGTGGGAATGGATGTTTGTATCTGTGTGTGCCTGTATGTCTGTGTCTATATGTCAGGTTGGGTATCAGACGCCACCTCTCTGGGGACACCTCAGGCCCTCCAAGGTTTGGAGGCCTATCTCCACCCACCACCACTTCCCCTGCCGGTGGCGGACTCCCTCAGGTGTCGGTGTGTTGGTGGTTCTTTGTGTCTGGGGGTGGGCGTCCGGGTACACACCGGCTCACTCCTTGGCGGCCGCTTGTCGGGGCCTGGGGCCTGGGGCTCGCTCGGGCCCCTTTGGAGGTGGGGTGCCCCCGGCCTCTCGGCCTGGGGCTCGGTCACTCAGGCGCAGCTGGGGGCCGGCGGAGCTCACGGGCGCGTCACTGCAACTCCCCCTGACTTCTGCTCCGCGGCTGCTGGGCGAGCCCTCATCTGGGACTCTCCTCAGCTCTTACTGGAACAGTGGCGCGGCTGCCCCTCTGTTGGTCTTCCATGGTCTCTTGTGTTCTGGGGGCCTCTGGATGTCTGGAGTTTTGATCTCCTCCATACCCGCTTCACACCCTGGAGGACGGGGCTGTGGCCCCCCCACACTCCCTAGCAGATCATTACATGGAGAAACCTTTGGAATGCAAGCATGCTGATCCACACAGGTATGCACACATGGGTATTCACAGACGCGGACTAAAGCTTTCTTGGCTGCTACCTCAAAGCACACTGTGCGCTGTCTATCTTGCGTGCTGCACAATATCGTTTATTATTTAGTAAATATTGATATCTATGACTAGCTAGTTTATTGTGATGGTGCTTTGTTTTCTCTATTATTATGTTGCTCTTTGTTGTTTGCTGTCTCCTCTGTTTGTTTTTTTTGTTTGGTTTTTTTTTTTTCTCCATACAGGTGACCCAGGAGTTCTTTTTTTTTTCTCTCTCTTCCCCCCCCTTCTCACCGTCTCTTCTCCCCTTTGGTTTTCTTTCTTTCTCTCCCCCTCTTTCTCTCATTCATTCCCCCTGTCCTATTTATTAAAAAAAAAAAAAAAAAAAAAATGACAAAGGATGAACTGAAGCTCTGCCATCACGTAATGTCGCATACTGCTGTTTCTGATGTCATTTAAAAAAAAAAAAAAAAAAAAGAAAAAAGAACCACTTCCTGTGCAAACGAGGCCCCGCCCCCCCTCACAACATTCCCTTAGATATTCCAGAAAAAGATGAGAATCTGGAGCTGCCTGGCAACAGCAGGCCTGATAAAGAGGAGATGCAGAGGAGAGAGGAGGCTCAGCGGGCTGTCTGGGAGCTGAGCAGCTGCTGTCAGGAAGGCAAGATATATTGGATGCCTCCGTGCTAGCAACAACGAGAAACATTTAGACTTGGACTAAAAAAGCACGCCTTAGTCAAAGCAACCACAGTATGTGCACTGCTTTTATGTAGCCATTGATTCTGAAAGAATATCTCCTAAAAGAAATACATAATTCTGACAAAGTACAAGACGTATAAACTTTGAGGCGCAATAACCAAGAACCAAGATTGAAAGTGTTGGGGATAAAGGAAGTTTTTAAAAGGGGTCATAGCATGTGATCAGCATAAGCTAAGGTCATTCACGGGTTTCTCTGTGAAGTGAGTCACATGTAACTCTTTCATCCTTTTTAATATTTTCCAGTCTCTGAATGCTAAAATTCAACTTTAATAAATAAAACAATATGTATTCTGCAATAGTTTTATCGCTGTCATAACCACCTAACCCCCTGCAGAGCCCTGTGATTACTTACATAGGCACCATGTGGAGTCCATGAGGAGGGCAAATTGTATGTTGCTGCAAACAGTTCTTTTTTCTGCCTGCCATGCCTGGAAGGAATTCTTTGCTTTCATCGGTTTTATAAAGTGCAAAGTGAAATGCAGATTCATTTATGACACATGTAATCAGCGCAAGCGTATCGACAAAACAAATCGGATGTCGTAATCTGATGGCCGATCCTGAATGGGACATACTTAGCAATAAAACGATGTCCTGTAACGTCTGCCTGTGTGCAAACGTTCTCTTATAGAAAGTCCAAATGAGCAGCGTGCTGTGCAGGTGATTTATATTCATGTCCTCCAGGTTATTCACACTGAGACAATCTGCTCTGTCTGAACATCTGGGTGGTCGCCTCTCCGTCTGTCTGTCCCAGTCTGCAACAGCATAATGACATCCCGCGCAGATCAAACAGATTCATTATTTCTATTTATTACTTGATTTACATTTTGGATAATTGCTGTTTATGAACTAGTGTATTTTTAAACATAAAGAAGCTCGGGCCTTTACACAAACAAAGCTTCTGTGGTATATTGCTGGAAAAACAGAGTAATTGTTTAAAGCTGCTCTAATCTATGCCATACCTTTTTATTTTAGTTACAGTACTGCGCCAAAGTCTTAAATCACCCCTCATTTCTTTATGTTTTGGATCTTTCTGCCTTTTTTTTCAGTTCTCTCAAGATGATCCCACACTGCTTCATTCATGTTGAGGTCTGGGCTGTGGGGAAGCCAATCCATGACTACCAGAAATGTAGCTCCAAACCATGATAGATGGCTGTAGACACTCACTGTTGCTTCTCTCCTGACCTCCTCCATACATGCTGATGGAAATTTAAACCAAAAGTTCCAACTTTGGATTCATCTCTCCATTAGACTTGCTGTCACTAATTTTCAGTCCAGTTTTTGTGTGAGCAAATCTGAGCATTTTCTCTCTGTTCCCCTTGCTTAAAAATGGCTTCTTAACCGCCATCCTTCCACTGAGACTGTTTCTGATGAGGCTTCGACAAACAGCACATGGATCAACTGAGAGATCAAATGAGTCCTGTGTCAGGTGTTTGCTGGATTCCTTCTTACTTCTTAAGGACATGACTTTCAGATCAAATACACCTGCTGTAGATAGTTTTTAGGCCTTCTTCTGTCCTCTGCTTGTCCAGTTTCCTCAAATTTGTTTAATGACACGCTGCACACCATGGTGAGTTTTCAGCTAATAAATCTTTGGGAATCCCCTTGTTGGTGAAAATTTATTCTTTTGTATTTGTTAAACTGTGTTATCTTTGCCATTTTTCATAGATTCAACTAAAGAAATTAGTAAAAAAAAAAAAAAATAGGATATTTTAGGACATTTTGTTAGTAACAAAGTGCTTACAGATAGAAATTGGCTCTTTGCTAAGTTGTCTGTTATGTGTAGACACAACATTTGTTCATCCCTTGAGCTAGCTGCCTGTTTTATGCTTGAATGATACATAGGTCAGCGTGAAGTGACTTAACAAACAAACAAAAACAGTCAGGTACAAGCACTGTGCTGAATATGTTTGGGAAAAGCAGCCAATGTCCAAAGAAAACCTTAGAGAGATCTTCAGAAAGCCTGGTGAACTGTTGCTCGAGACCACTGGAAAAAATGGTCTGGTTTCTTAGAAGCAAAATATAAAGAAATGGGAGCCAGCTCAAAAGTTTTGTACAGTAACGTACAAAGAATACAAATTGTGCAGAGTGATTTCACATCCTTTAGCTCAGCCGCTTTAGTTTTAAGTGCCTGTCACTGGCTGAAAAGTCAGAGGATCAACAAACTGAGGAGGGTTTTATGATCACCATAAATACACGCACTGTACCTGTATTATTTAGCTTTTGATATATTTAACTTTGGATAACTTCTTTGGCCTACTAAAACAGAACAAACAGAAGTAACGAACAGGATTTCACTTCCCTCTTTCAGTTTAATATAAAATAAATGACCTATTTTGCCGTGGAAACACAAACTTTTGAGAACATGTCAAGTAAAGCAAAGCAAAAAGTCTCAGTGAACTACATTATGACTAAAAGTGTATCTTGGTTCTGAATGTGTTTGCTCTTTAAAGACTCTTCTTTACTTCTACAGACTGACAGGAATCATATTTTCTTTTGTGGAAAAGTTTTGTTCAGTCTGGGCGTCAGGCTCGCCGTTGCTTACATCATAACTGCTCAAATATGGAAAAGTCTTCATATTGTTGCTGCTATAGCCGTGGCCGTTTTAACACGGGAGAGAGAAATTTCCACTTGTCCAGACCACATTCCAGCGCTCGCGCTGAACAGCACACATCTCCTGTGCAAGCTGGAGTCGACTCCTCGGTCCCTCTCTGCAAAATACTCCGATAAACGGACGGATAAATCCGGGAGACGGGACTGTGTGACGACATGATCTCGTTATCCAGACACACTGCGAAACAGCATGAGGCATTCCAGGAATCCGACGCGTCTCTCTTGAATTACTTTACACAGAAGCTCCATAAAACGTGACGTACCACAAGGAAATCGGGGGGAGAAGAGGGAAGACTGATGCCGGAGCCAACTCTTTGCCTCTACACTGTGTCAGAGTGGAAGAATACTGTCACAGCAGTGCAAGTACCATTCACTTGGCCTCAATTGAATCCAGCCTGCTTCGACTCCAGCTACGACTCTACACGCAACTGCAACTCTGTGCAAACCTGTGTGTGATGAATGCAAAATGCACCACAACCACAACCTGCTGCTGCCACTCCTCCCTCCCCACAGGCATTGTTTATTTTTCATCCAGCAGCTCTGCATCTTAGTTTGGTTCTAAGAATTCAGCCAATAAAGGAGAGAGAGAGCACATAAGTGGAAGAGGAATCTATATTTAGAAATATGTGAGTTTTAAGAAAGAAAAAGAAGAAAGAAGCCGTATCATGTTAATAAATATATTTATTACTGAGCTGTGCCGTGCAGCGTAGTGTATTAGCTCACTTTCATTACTGTTATTGAGTTAATTCACTGTCAGACTGCGTTAAAAAGCTCAATCTCACTCTGTACACCGAGCCACTGAGGGTAAATCCATTTGTGGAGCGGCACACTGATGTAGACTGCAAGGCTCCAAGTCTCAACCACAGCTGATCTGATACAGCACAGAAACAGCTCCACTCATGCCAACCAGACACTGGAGTGAGGGAGGTGGGGAAAGTATAGATCTTAAGAGTACATTTATGTGCCATGTAATGAGCCGTGCCTTACTAATTAAAGTGTAACCCAGGAACGTTTTCCAGATGCAGCGGAGGGTAAACCTCAGCTCACCTCATCTTAGCCACCTATTTATTTGCACAGTTTCCTCACATGAACCCACGGAGCCTATCAGCAGCAGGTATGGAACCAAAAGGCCTCGAGATGATCAGATATGCTGGCTTTGAACCAGTTATTTTGTGGATTATGGGCCATTTTTTGTGACATGGTGTTGGTTTTGATTTTTAGGTGGACTTTATTGCTTCAACTCGCGCTCGTGCTATCAACTAACCTTGAAATGAGCTAAAAGTGTTTCAGATTTTCAGGCATAACCTTTTCTTATAGAGACGCACAGTTGGGCCAGTTTTAGGTGTTTTATGGAGCTCCACATTGGTATAATAAGCTATTAAGAAAGTCAGCTTTTAAGCAAACAAACAGGCCTCCCTCACCTCTCTACAGGGGCGATGTGCCAAAAAGTGATTTCCATGGTTTCTCCTTGTTTCTTATGTCTAATATCTTTACTTATTTTGGTAAAAAGATGGAGGGCAACATGATGCTGGGGAAACTTAAAGTATGCCTATAAAATTGTAATGTTATATTTGTTACAGTTTCTGCTGTCCTGTTGGCCAGATCCCTTATGAAGATTGTTTTTTATCTGCATAAATAAAGAATATATAAAAGTCACTTTGCCAAAAACCCTCCAGCTTCGCCTTGTGACAGAAATGTTCCTTCTGGCTTTAAATGGCAGGACATCAGTCATGATATTAGATGTGTTTGGCATATTTTTGACAGATTGAAGGCCAAGGAGGCATTTATAATCGTTTAAATAATCGCGATCATTTCTTTTTGCAATTACCGGAAATCCTTTTTTGGCACAACAGGGATAACCACAACGTAAAAGCCTGGGGTCAGGACAGGGCTCTCACTAGACATTTAATCGCCCCCAGCCCTCATAAGAAACTGCCTCTGTCACTTACCGACCCTGAAGCCCGGTCCGGTGAGCGTGTCGGCCCCCTGCCCGTTCTCCGCGATCAGCGTGGTGTTGTTGCCCTGCTCGCAGGTATCCTGGCACTGCCCCTTCAGGCAGACCCGCTTGCAGATGAGAGGAGCGATGACCACCTTGAAGCGCTCGCGTGTGGAGGAGCGCTCCGTGCACCACACCAGCCTGTGGACGCTCAGCCAGATGACAAGCAGATGGGAGATCAGAGAGGGCATCCTGGCATCCTTTCACTGTCCTCCACAGAGACCCCGGGACATTTAATCACAAGCCGAGGGTTTCAGCTCCAGCTCAAAGGCGCCTGCTTTGTTAACACAGAGGGAAACTTTTGACGTCTCATACGGTGGAGGAAAAAAAACAAAAACGTGTGTCCTCCCTCCTGTTTTCTTCTTTGGGAAAAATAAAATCAGTTCCCTCGCGTACCCATGTGATCCATCTGCAAAACCGACGCGTTTGGCATCCTCGGTAGCTTCTCCTAGTTGCGCTCGTTCCAAAAAGCTGCAGGAGTTGCTCTTTTGCTTTTGTCGCTCTTCCTTCTTCTCGCCTGTTGCTTTGGAGGGCTGGAGAGGAGTGCGTATGTGGGTTTGGAAGAGAAAGAAGAGAGGGAGGAGAGGAGGAGAAGGGGTGAGCCAGCCCTCTCTGGAGAACTTGGCCGGAGGCCAGCCAGGCGGTGCAGGAGCAAAGCTGAAAGTGGTTTCCTTGTTGGTTATTTCTCCTCTAACAGCCCTCCTCTGCTCTATTGCCCCCGCACAGACAAATCACAGCTGCACAGCTGTGCGTGTCACTCTCAAATAGAAAAAATAAAACAAAACATGGACACAGGCTAATAATTCACTCCGTGTTCGTGAGATTCTAGTGCGTGAAAATGCACTGGCCTCTCCGAGGTTCCTCTCTATGTCTGTAAAAATATCAGCCAGTGTGCATACACTGATCATAACATGTCATTACGCCGCAGTGTGTCACTGCACTACATCAGTCATTGTATTTGAATATTTTGCTTTTCACTTGAAGCTAAAAAATATCAGTCATGTGGATTTCTTCAAGATTTTACAGGCAGTCTAATATTTCTTGTATTGTGTGATGAGCTTCTTTATATTTCACAGCTCAGATATTTAAATAGCCGTAAGGATGTCCAGAAGCACGGTACAGCTGAAAAGCCAGTATCCCAAGGACCACTGGTGCTGAATGACATATAAATGCTATATACATGCTTACAGCCATTGTGTGTGTATTCCAACAGCATTGTCTTTTAAGAAGAGTTCACCAGGGGTTTGAAACATAAGGCCCGGGGACCAGAATTAGCCAGCGTTTTCTGTCCAGTGGGCTGGAGTGTAAAATGACAGTCTTTGGCAGGCTGATATGAGGCCTTAGGTTTGACACCTGGTCTAAATGCTGGCCTACCTACAGTCCTGGCCTATCTATGATGGTAAAACCTTCCACTTTCAAAATGACAGCAATGGGTCTCCTCTGTTTCCAAATGCTTACAGAGTGCTGTTAATAGAAGAGGTGATGCGACCTGGCATCAAATCAAAACTGAGCATACACTTTTCAGAAAACACCTTTCTTACTTTCAGCATTTAAATTTGTTGGCTCCGCAGCTAATAGATGCTTTTACAGTCTGGGGTTATAAAAGCATCTATTAGCTGCTGAGGTTTTTGCAACAACTGCAACAAATTCCAGTTTTCCATTCTTGCCCTCGGTGTGCAGATAAATAGCGCTCAATCTCGCAGCCGCCCACGCCGACTGAAACAGATTAAAGTCAGACGGCCAACGTGACACCACACAGTCTGCAGCGCTGAGACCTGCCTAAACACTTAATGCATGATAAGTTCAGCTGCGACTCTCGCCTGGGACGAACGAGCGTGCTGATTAATCACACTTCAAAAAGTAAAAAAAAAAATATATGAAGGTGCAGCACGGGGGCTAGTCAGTGTCTGGGGGTCATGTGAGCAATGGGTGAAAGTGAGAAACAGACAAAGGGAGGGGAAGAAAGCAAGCTGAGTCACTTCCTCTCCAAAAAAAGTGAATGTGTTTACTTTTAGTCGCTGAGGAAATGACTGCATGGGCCTACAGAGAGTTCACGAGCCGTTCTCACATGTCTCTGAGCCTCTGCTGCTCACCATCATAAGGTCACCGACTGCCAAGACACACACACGTGCACACATGCACGCACACACAGAATGAAAATACACTGCAGGTCAGACAAGAACCCATCCTTATTGTTAGTACAATATAATTACTTCCCATCTGAAAACTGAAACCCTGGTGATATTCTCTGACAAGCAGACAATAATAACAGACAGCACGGACAAATAAGCAACCTTATTACACAATCTGTGTGTAAAAAGAGCTGAAGATGGAAATTCAATCCTTTACTTGGATAAAAGCAGCAACGCAACATCCAAAAGATGAAGAATGTGAGCGACTAAAGCAAAGACTACTTAGAGCAGAGTGCCCCGAACAATAATAAACCCTTCTGCTCAATGTGTCCCGGGCCTCTAAGTTAATCAACACACAAAGTGCAGTGAGATAGTTAACATATTAGACTGCGTCTTTATTTCTACAGCAGCTCGTGTTTCTCTATGGAAACAATCAGAGCCATTTCCACAGACAATGCCAAATTTTTAAAGCGATCACGAGGAACTACACTCAGCGGCGTTGGAAGTTTTATCAGGTTTGGCCACGAGAGAATCTCAGTGAACACTCAGGAGCAATGACAACAGCTTAATGGATCTATGGCAGCCTCTGCTGGATCACTTGCCCAGTGGTTTAAACAAAGACGTCCAAAGGGCACGTTGGCTCCAGGTGGAGTTTTCTCTACAGAACAGTAAGAAGAAATTAGTTTCGGTGCCGTGCACAAAGAGTCTTATTTTTTTTGGATCAAGCCTGTGAAGCATATTGGCATGATTTACACTACATGAACTATATACGGTTTTTCTTAGGAGCAGATTAGACTGTGTATCAACACAATTTGTACTCTGGATTTTGTGCTTTTATCCCCAGAACGGTCAGTGATTATGACTGTTTATCCTTTACAAGGTTAAAATGTGTAGTTTCTTTTCCAAACTGGTCTAAAACAAACCCACAGCTGCACAACTTGAACTCAATGGTGCATTTTGAGGGAATAATCACTGCAAAAACTTGTCCTGGGAGATTAGCTTTTAGACCACTTGCCATAAAACTCATCACACTGGCTATTGTTCCACCAGACAATAGATTGCAGTAAGTTTAGTGATCCTGTAACTTTTTTATCTACTGCACGTTGAAATTTCTCTTTGTCCATTTTATTTATTTGTGACCAAACAGATACAACAAGGTGCTGGAAGCATTTCTCAGAGAATTTCGTCCATATTGACGTGATAGCATAACACAGTTGGTGCAGATTTTTGGGCTGCACATCCGGCATGTGGATCTCCTGGTCCAAAGGTGCTCCGTTAGGTGTAGATCTGGTGGCTGTGGAGGCTTTGTGAGTATAGCAAACTCACTGTCATGTTCAAGTAACCAGTTTGAGATTATCTGAGCTTTGTGACATGATGTGTTATCCTGCTGGTAACAGCCATCAGAAGATGGGTACACTGTGGCTGTTTAAATGATGCTCATTGGTCATAAGAGGCCCAGATTGTGCCAGGAAAATATCCCGCACACCATTACACTTCCAGCAGCAGCCCGAACTACTGATGCACAGCAGGGTGGATCGATGCTGAACCGCTACCATCAACACTCATCAGCAGGTAACCTTTTTTCCAATCTTGTATTATTCAATTTTGGGGAGCCCACATTCTTTGACCCAGTGTGGTCTTCTGCTACTGCTGCTGTAACAAATCTCCTTTAAGGTTTTATGTGTTGTGTATTCAGATGCTCTTCTGCACACTGATTGTGACCAGTGATTATTTAAGTAACTGTTACCTTCCTATCTGTGGTCGACTCCTTTGTCACGTGGTGTGAGCAGAATCATCTGCAGCTCAACGTGGCAAAGACCAAGGAATTGATCGTGGACTTCAGGAAGACCAGGAAACACTTGACCCCTGTTTCAATCCAGGGGGTCAATGCTGACATTGTGGAGGACTATGAATACCTCGGTATACACATTGACAATAAACTGGACTGGGCTAAAGACACCACAGCACTTTACAGGAAGGGCCAGAGTAGTCTCTATTTTTTGAGGCGACTGAGGTGCTTCAACATCTGCCGGACAATGCTCAGGATTTTCTACGAGTCTGTTGTGGCCAGTGCGATCCTCTACGGCCTTGCATACTGGGTTGGGGGGGGGGGGAGAAGCAGGCTGAGGGTCGAAGATGCCAACAGACTCAATAAACTGATCCGTAAGGCCAGTAATGTTGTGGGGATGGAGCTGGACTCCCTTAAGGTGGTGTTGGAGAGGCGGATGTTGTCCAAGATAAAGACAATGTTGGATAACACCTCCCACCCACTCCACAACATACTGGTCAGTCACAGGAGCATGTTCAGTGGAAGACTGAGGTTACCAAAGTCTACATGTCTAATTTAACTGAATTGCTGCCATGTGATTGGCAGATTAGACATTTGCATTAACAAGCAGCTGAACAGGTGCACTTACAATAGCTGGTGAGTGTATACCAGAAAGTACAGTTCTTTGATTGGAACTGTATCACAGCATTAACTATCCTTTCTCTGTGTTAAAGGCTCATCCAGCTTTGAATGGATAATGTTTGCGTGAGACGTCCCAAATATTTTTGACAATCCCAAACATGTCTTTAGCAGTATTTTATGCAAATGCGTTCTGGGAGCTATGACTGCTAATTATATCAAGACATATCCAATTTACGCTTACGAATCAACACATTTATGTGCTATGAACCTTGATGAGCGTGACCTCCTCTGGAGGGGATATAACCAGGAGGGACCTTGATCTGTTTTATGGCAAATATTACAAAAAGAAAAGAGTTTTAAGTCTTATAGTGTAGCCAACAATGTTATGGAGGAAAGCATTCATTTTTTTCAGGTCCATCTAACCTGTTAAGTTTCTGTAATCGTACCAAAGGCTAACTTATACCTTAAACAGCAGTTTGGTGTTTTTGAACACAGATGTCATTACTCAGCACTGCAAGGAGAGCAAAGTGTTATTTGGGATCTGTGTCTGGGTGTGACCACACCACCTACACAATCTATTCTGGCAGCGTTTCAGGCAGTGTGGAAACTCTCCCCCCAGGCTTAATGCGGTTTTTCCTGCCATAATACGACAAAACAATAAAATGAAACAAGATGAAATGGCAGCTTTACATGGCTCAGTGAGCAGTTAGGCGGCTGATCGAGCTCACAGATTATTTACTACCTACACACGATATAAATTATCTGGGTGTGTTTTGGCTTTAAAGCAACTTTTTCCCCTAAAAAAACCCCCAAAAACAAAACAAAAGAGAGAAAAAACAATTATAAACAAGGCCCTTTAATATAGTAACATGTACAGTATGAATGTGAAGTGGGTGAACAAATAAGCATAAAAAAGTAATTCATTTCACATTTAAACACTGATTTCTTAGGGAATAATGCCATTTCTGTTCAAGCCTACATGCAAAGGTCCCCCCCACCCCTCAAACCCACCCATGTGTAATACAAAAAACAATAAATATGCTTATCTGGGGCAAAGACTACCTTCTTGGTATACACAGTGACAAATATTTAACACTTTTAGTGTCACTTTAAAATGACTTGTACATAGAATAGTTACATGGAGGTCGTTATAGTAGTACACATGTTAAATAACACCACACAGTTTAGCTCAAAGGGCTGAGAAGATTAATGCTCTGCTGTTAACGCCTGGTGCGCTGTAGCATCAGGAACAAGTGTAACTGGGTTACATACATTTACATGGTATGTTAGTATACTGCTGCTTTCAGCACAATGTGTGTTTCCTTTAAAAAACAAAACTGTTGCACGACAACTTAAGCACAACCCTTACTAAACCGAATAAAAATGCTCTAACTACATTCTTATATACACAAACAGCTGAGAGGCATTGTTGCCAGCGGAGGAACAGATATGCACATGCAAGCACCAACGTCTGTCTGCTAGCGACTGCCTAGTAACAATGATACAAGTCCAGAAAAAGAAAATCTTTCCAGACATACAGTAGCAGCGTGAAAAAAAACAAAACAAAAAGAATAAAATAAAAATGGAATGCTAAACTGAGGTCCACGGGGAGACGTTATTTAGCGAGAAGAGAGAATAGGAGAGTGTTTGAGCTCCTGATGTGGTGCACAAAGATGCCAGCTAATTGCCTTCAACTAGTCCTGTATGATTTGATAAACAAATAAATGCACTGAGTGATTTCTTCAAAACAGGATGTCTTCGACACAGATAATTTCCGTTTGATAACATAACAATTGTGGACCGATGAGGGCTCTGCACAGTGACGGGAAGAGATAAGAGAGGAGAACTGGCTGAGAGAGAGAGAGGGGTGATGGCTGACTGAAATTTGGCTCACGACACACACACACACACACACACACACACACACACACACACACACACACACACACACACACACACACAGCTGAAATTACACTTTAGCTTTTGGTCTGTTAGTGTTTTATATGGCATTGCTACAGCCTTTCATTATAAAAAGGAAACAGCAGGGACAGCAGTGGTGTAATAAAAACAAGCATACTGTTGTCGTTTTTTAAAGCAGCATATTTTAGATTAAAATGTTACCGTTTCCACCTATAGAGGGCAATAAAGTATCTACCCGGGGTTTTACTGAAGTTGTCAGTGAAAGAAATCAGATGCTTCATTCACTCACATTCAAACTCTGATGAGCTTTTTTGCCCAGGGATGCTTTGGCGTGCACACTGGAGCAGCCGGACATTAAACCATCAACTTTCTGATTAGTGGATGGCCCGCTCAACCTCCTGGTGACTGTATCTCAGAAGGCATATTACTAACAATGTTACCAAGAACATGAGCCCTAGCACCTTCATAAAAGAAATCAGGATAAAAGTAGGTCGACTGGGCCGATTGTGATCCGTGACCACTGAAACAGCTTGTGCATATAAATCTGGCTTTAAATAAAGCATGAGCATCAAAGATGAAAGGAGCAGAGGTGGGAAGATATTAATATACCATGAAAGGAGACCATCTTGGACTACCTTGGCTATAAAGCCATCATAGTTTACGCAATTTGAAAGTTGAGTGTTAAGGCCTTTATACATTAAACATGTAAAATTCACACAAATATTTTGTGCAGCCTCGCTTGTTCTTAATGCAGCCGTTCATACCAACCAGGTATGATTTTTTTCTAATTTTTCGCATGTGCATAAACAGAGCTGACCAATCAGATTACTGCGTTTTCCAACAAGTGTGCTCAAAGCGCACACCGGTGCTGAACATACAATTATATGGAAACAAGAAAATAATATTATTTTACCTCAGACACACAACTAGACGCTGCTCCGGGTCAATCTGCTCACTGAAATGATTTCTCTGCCTCCTCAGGTGTTAAATGTTCTTAAATGTACGAAAGCTGCCGTGATACAGCTTCAACTCCTGGATTAAACCAGCTTGTGAGAACTGGAGAAAATCAGAATCATTGTTTCTTCTTCTTGATGTCGATTTGACGTTACATGACAAATTCGCATCCAAAATAAATTCGGATTTTTGTGACACTTTTCCACAATGTGCTTGGTGTGTAAAGGCCTTTATCTGGTACTTCAGCTGAGGGAAATTCGCCCACATTAGACATTGGTCAGTTTCATAGATGTGATTATAAATGCCCAAACCTGATCAATTTATTATGATTTAAAAAAAACAAAATAAAAACCTACAAACTAAATATGCTGTTACCAAATCCTTTTTCTGTAACAGTAAGGATGCCTTCATTATTGTGAGTGTTTTATAAATTCATGCCCAGCTCCGAAGTTTTTTTTAAATATTCTTCCTTTTTTTTTTTTTTTCTTTTTTTTCTTTTACATTTTTTGGCTTGTGCCCACATCTGCAATAAATTTCCCAAATTATTGCCAGAAAGTTTGCAATCCAGCAACTTCCCGGAATCTGTACACTACCTGCACTGCTCCATAAACATCTGTATGAAAGAACAGCTGCTGCTGAAGAATGTACCGTGGTAATTTAAAACTAAGCTTCACATCTAAAAGTGTAACACTTTAATATCTTGGACAAACTAAGCTCCAAGGCTCTGGTTATATGTAGCCTGGTTCATCACCCTAACACTGCGGAGTGAAGGTGACCTCGTGGTCCATCAAACTACACAAACACATCAGTCTGTGCTTTTTTTAAAAACACCAACAGCGAGGCACCTCTTTAACCTCCACCTAGACACAGTCTACAACTGAGCTGTCATCCTCCTCAGCTCCCCACTCCCCAAACCTCATCTGCGGAGACGGAGCTGCTGGATGGAGGTTATTAATGTCGTCCATGGCGTCTGGGTCGGCGTCTTCATTGGTGCCGATTCCCATGTGACCGCCTTCCTCGCGGTGCGTGCGGATGTGTTTCCGCAGAGCCGCAGGCTCTTTGAAAGTGCGGTTGCAGAAAGGGCAGCAGCACGGCCTCTCTCCGGTGTGGATCAGCTGGTGGTGTTTCAGGTGCTGCAGGCGACTGAGCCGCTTCCCGCAGATGGCACACACGTAGGGCTTCTCCCCCGTGTGGGTGCGCCGATGTTTACGCAGACCATCCAGGTGGCGGAAGCAATTTCCGCACTCTGAGCAAGAGTACGGCTTCTCCCCCGTGTGTATGCGCAGGTGGGTTTTAAGCGCCCCTGACTCGCGGAACCGACGGCCGCAGACTCCACACGGGTATGGCTTCTCGCCTGTGTGGATGCGGATGTGCTTCTTCAAGCTGGAGATCAGACGGAAGGTCTTTCCGCACTCCAAGCAGTGGTGAGGCCGATCTCCAGGGGGCTCGACCACTGCCGTGTCAGGAGCTGATGGTCCTGCAGAGTCATCAGCTCCGCCCGATGAAGCGCTGTCACCTCTTCCTGCTCCAGGAGTCCTAGCTAACTGTTTCTGTCCATTAAGTCCGCCCAAGGCACTACTGCATTCACGCATGGGTCTTTGGTGACGCAGTGGGTGAGGGAAAGATCGCTGGGAACCTGCCTCTCCTCCAACTTGACCGTAGCCAAGATCTCCCACGTTATGTGACGACCGTTCTCCGTCCCCCGTCGCTATGCTGTCCTTCCTGTTGGGTTGAGTGGAGCCTGAAGCTGGTCCCTGCTCCTCTTTAATCTCAAATCTGGACGCTCCACCAGGTCCCTGAGACTGCCTCTCGTCTATAGACAAAAATAAAACATGTACATCATTACCATGTTTGAACACAGTCATCAATCTTTGCAAAAGCTCCACACTCACCTGGTCGGCCAGAATCGGAGCACATATGAGATGCATTGGATGTGAAGGAGTCCAGAGCGTGGTTGGTCACAGAGCCATCTGGCTGGATTGAAAGCTGGCACATTTTGTACTCATCTCTTGGTTCAAACCCATGAAGTGACTCATCCACAGAGCCACCAAGACCCAAGTCGACACCCGCTCCATTCACGTTTCTGGGGTTCTGGTGGTCCCTGTCCAAAGTCATGGAAGCCATGGAAGACAGCGACGGGGCAAACACTGACTGACTGATTGACTGAGGGCCCGTGTAGGACACCTGAAGCTGATCTATGAGCTTCTGAGCACTGCACAGGCACTCCTGCAGGGTCTTCAGCTCCCTCTCAGACACTTCCAGGCGCACTTTGAGCCTTTCGTTCTCCTGCTCCTTATGCAGCAACTCCTGCTGAGTCTCATTGAGCACTAGCACCACTTCCCCGAGCAGAGTGTCCACTGCTGCGGACATGGCGGTTTGGATGGTCGGGGCGAGACGCGATTTGAGCGACGTTACAGTCACACTGCCCTGCGAGCCTCCGTATCCACCCTTGTCGGCTTTGCGATCGTAACAGGATTCAATCCTGTCGGGGATGCTAACAGCGCTTTGTTTGCGGTTCCCACTGTGGAGCGAGCTGCTGCCGCTGTTTGACGGAGAGGAGGAATCCATGCTTCCAGCATAGCCCGTCCTCCTGGAAGTCATTATTATTATAATGCAGTTAGCTAGCTGGTATTCAGTCAGCTAACGTTTACACGCCGTGCTCCTGAAAACAGCTCACAAATATGAGCACCAAGAGAGGGGAAACTCTGCGGGTTTTGTCGCTTTACTGTGTGAGAGCAATGACTGTCAATGACTACATGCGCCTCATTAGCTGTTTAACTGGCGCTGCCGACAAAAACAATGTAGGTAACTCTCCGCTGGGCCTGGCTCTGGCCCGCTCTCTGCAGGAGTAACAAGGCCAGACGGCAGAGGACCACTGCTAACGCTGCGGCCCCGATGGAGAGGTGTGCTGCCGCTCTTTAGCTGTCCTAATAAAGTCTACGAGTTATTGTTCAAAACACGTCCACTCTGCACAGCGACTCACCCATCTCCTGCCTCCGTCTGCAGCGACTGTAAGCGCAGGCCCGTCGCGTGTTTGTGACGTCAGAATATAGGGGCTCGTTTTACCCAGGGTAGGGACTCGCAGGAGGTTCTGCGCACCTAGTGACTTATCTTGCTTTAATCTCACAAAACATTCGAGTTTAGACACGTCCCAGTTCGTACATTTTTTTCTTTCGTTTTCTACTTCTACCCTGAACTACAGCTACAAAAATGAATATCAGATTCATGTTTTGGGGAGTACTTTTTAAAATATGTTCTTCAGTGAAATAGAAAAAATCCCTGTAAGTTCTTCTAATTTTTTAAACACCCAACTGGCCACAGTTTTGTCAGCACTTTTGGCAAAGTTTTATGGGCAGAACTTTGTTCTACCAGAAACTGGATTTGAAGAATTCAAGTTACAATTTAGATTCAATCCGAGGAATTCAAATTCGAATTTAACTTATTCAAATTCAGTTTCTGATGGCACAATGTTCTGCCCATACTTTTAACCGTTCTTTTTCCAGGTTGGTTAAGAATGTACAGCATCTGTAATGACTGTAAAAAAACACGTATTGGTGGCACAAGTTTCATTTTATTTTGGATTCTAAGTCACACAGCCTCAAAAGTATACATACAGAATATACACACACACACACACTCACTAATATTTGGTTAAATATCTCTTAGCAAGTTGCACCTCAACCATTTCAGTAACCATGAAGAAGCTTCTGGGATAATTCTGGCTGTATGTTTGAAGAATCTTATTGTTAAAATAGGTAGAGTTCACTTAAATTGGTTTGGTTTCCTAGTATGGTCCAGACTATTAAGCCTAGCTTTTAATCCTGACTTTGGGAAGGCCATCCAAGAAGTTCAATGTTAGCTTCTTTATCCATTCAAAACCTCTCTTAATGTGTGTTTGGGGTCATTGTCCTGCTGATTTAAAGTGAAGTTAAATAATGTGGAGGTAGTAGTAGTCCTACACATTGTGCTCACATTTAGGCATCCAATACCTAACCTGTCATTGTGGCCAAATGTCTTTGTGCCTTCTGTCCATAAAAGTTTTCACCAGAAGGCATTTGGATTGTCCAGTTAGGTAGCTGCCTGGGACTTTCCGGAACATCTGAACATATTTCCTTTCAACTGAGGGTGACAGTTTGAGTCTTCTTGTTTGGGGCGATCGTGGCTCAAGAGTTGGGATTTCGCCTTGTATTCCGAAGGTTGCCAGTTTGAGCCCCGGCTTGGACAGTCTCGGTCGTTGTGTCCTTGGGCAAGACACTTCACCCGTTGCCTACTAGTGGTGGTCACGAGGGCCCAGTGGCGCCAGTGTCCGGCAGCCTCTGTCAGTGCGCCCCAGGGCAGCTGTGGCTACAGTGTAGCTTGCCATCACCTGTGTGTGGATGACTGGATGTGTAAAGCGCTTTGGGGTCCTTAGGGACCAGTAAAGCGCTATACAAATACAGCCCATTTACCATTTAATGAAACTTTTAGTCTGCCTGGTGGTTTCTGGAGCAACTAGAGCGAAAAGTGTTTGTTAAAGTGTAATGGACAAGTGTATCCTGATTTACAGCCTTAATCCCATGTTTCAGGGTGAAATTGGCTCCACAATTCCTGGCAGTACAGCAGCCATTTGATGAGGAGAAAAAAATAATAGATACAAGTAGCGCTCACAGTCTGAAGTACGCCCAGGTCACCGACCTCTTGGTCAGGCTGATCCTGTGGAGAAAACATCTGCAGTCTGCTCCAGGCGAAGCTTCACAGAACCACTAAAGGTCCACTAAATCTGAGGAAACTGGCCAAAAGCACCATGAACTTTATGTTTTGCAGATGTCAGTGCAATCCATCATGCACACTAATTAATGTCAAATCCACCCATTGCAGTTACGGCCCACACAGAACAAATCTGCTGTAATCAAGATTTTTTGTGTGTTCCCTCTAAAAATTTTTTTTAGAGACACAGGCTGATGAATGAGCCAGATAAGAACCTGGACGTTGCTTTACAATCGGACCGGCTCCTCTCAGACACGAACACCCTCAGGACTTCAGCATATGTTCCTTTTTATATTAATACTGGTTGTTCACAAAGATTGTGTGAACTATCGGGACAATTTCCACTTACTGTTTTCTTTTCCTGTAGGCCGTGGAAAAAACTGTAAATGGTTTATGTGACCACATGTGGAAAGAAGGCAAGCACCATTATTAACCATACCAAGATCTCCTGTGGAGATCTGTTCCAGATATAACAGGACCTTGGAGTATTTGTTTGTGCTGCTTTAGTTTCATATATAAGAATAATCAATTCCTTATAGAGTCATTTCTGATGAGGAAAGCAGACCTATCCCCAGCCGCGGGCAGTGTTTTTTAAAAGGAAAAACTGATGTGATCTGTGGCAAATAAAAAAGGGTAGACCATTTCAGGATTATGCAACAACCCATTTAACAGTTACCATCTGCTGGGATTTGTGTCACTTCGGGGAAATGTTTCTTACTCAGGGACTTTACATTTGTCATATTGCCTGTCACACCCTCTCTGCTTTCATTAAATTCTAAAGACAGTTAAATGTTTTATTGACTTATTGTGAATAAAATCCCCCTTACTTTGTTATAGAGGATATAACTTAACAGTATAATACTATCAGCTCTTTAGCTGCCATCACACTGAGTCACATGATGTGATGCCGTCACATGATTCAGTATTTGTATTACACAGAAATAAAAAGTCAGCGTCAAGACTGTGCAACCACCCTGAAGATGAATGTTGTCTGGGTGTGATGAACCCCGTCCAAGCCAGAGAGGTCAGTTTTTTGTTTAACACTGATTTGACCCACTCAAACACCGGAAGCCAGACTGCACAGTCACAGCAATGAAAATGCAAACCATGACTTAGACTATACCCATTTATTAATTACTTGAACGTAAACATTTACACACTAACGAGCTTCTGGGCCCAACAAAGTAAAACAAAAAACAAACCCCAAAACATAAAGTTAACGTACTTTATTATACAATAAGTGAACAGTTTCCTGTATTTTCATAGAAATTTGTTACAGTGTGTGAAATGAAGTATGGAGGAAAACTGACGCAGGCTTCGCAGTATTGAACTCGGATATAATAACAACACACGCTGCACAATATAAACAGAGCATTACTCAGAAGCATCCTGGATGCAGATATATATATACACGTGCCCCCTTCACACCCACACGCTCTCCTATATATCCAAAAACATGTTCACACATCCACAGATAGAAGCGAGAAGCGACAAACACTTATACCGCACCTGATAAAATATATAGGAAATAAAACTTTTAATTCATCCATCTGGTGTCTGCTGAATAACGGCAGGAACGATGTATTTGGGTATTTGAGCGGGATTGTGACTCATTCAGCGCATCAGTTTTCAACAGACTTTATCTGAGCTGTAGGTATCCCTCAGGTACAGGACGGTGTGCTTTGTGTTTTTCTGTGACTTTAGCTCAAAAGCAGGGCAGAGATATGAGAGAACAGTTGGGTTTAAAGCCACGTGAAGTTTTTAACAGGTAACAAAAAATAATCTCATACAACTGGCTTTTGACATCCACCACGTTTTCTACTCAATTTATTTTATGCTTTCATTTTTTTCTTCAAGGAGAAATAAGTACATACGTTACAAATGATTCCCAGCACAGGTCCGGTCTGTTTCCTTATTAGTAATTCAGTGAACAGCTGCTAAACAGTTTCCTCTATTTGACTCTGGAGCTGTTTCAATGGAAGTCACAGTCTACGTGTAGCCACTACGTGTATGCCAATGATGAAAAACATTTAGATGAATCAAAGCTAGAGCTTTCCAGTCCTCTGTAAATCCCTTCTCCCCTAAAAGGGAAACGAGCCTTCATTAACAAATGAGACATGCTCTGAATAATGTGCTTGTTGTGAAAGAATGAGACAAAAATAAAAATGTGGTCACCAAATTAACCAGTGGTGATGTAACTAATAGCAGACTATAGTATTTCTCCACTAAATGCCGTGCACAGCTGCTCACTCACAGACACATCACTAAACAATTTGGCAAAGAGGGAGGTGGAGCTGGTGCAGAAGCCAAAGCATAAGGAATAAGGGAGGACAGAAAGAAGGAGGTGATTGTTGGGCAGAAGGAAAACATATAAAGAGGGGGAGACCACACCGGAGAGAGCAACTGGAAGAGAGGCGAGGAGAAAGAAGCTCATCGGTGTTCTGATAGTGTTTTCAAACTTCTCCGAGAAACAGGTAAATGGATATCTTTTTATTACACAGTTTCAGTGAGTAGCGTTAAGCTGCAAGTTGCCAAAACAGCTTGCATAAAGTAGATTAGTATTCAATGGGGGCTCCTACTCCGTTCACCGCACTGAGATTTTTGAATGGCCCCATTGTTAGGTTGCTATGCAAGTTCACCACACAGCATATTTCAGGTACGCTCGTGTGGATTCTCAAGAAGCAGCAGCTTTCCTGTAACTAGATACAGCTGACAAGCCTGCGCTGATTCCTGGCGTGCAGGCATTTGAACCCTCTTGTGCAATAGGCCAGTGGAATGCTAAAGTGGAGTGTGGAACCTCCAAGTCTTAACAAATGAGGACTATTACTTGCAGTTTGATATACAACACTAGACATCATTTATTAACACTTTGTAGAGCACTCAATTTCAGCTACTTAGGTGTCGGCATTTTGTCATTTTGCCTATTTGAAAGCTATGTGGGCTGGGAAAAAGTTTTGATTTTGACCGATTTATTTTCCCACTGAAAATAGCGCTTTATTCAAGTCAGTCGATTCATTCGAAACGGTCCTTTGCCTCTGCAGGTAGATCATCTCCAAAAGACACAGAATCAGGGGGAAATATGTTCTCATTCTGGCTCTTTCATACAAGAGACAAAGCAACTGACTTACTAAATGTACACACAGTTAGAAGCCCGAGGGGCTTAAAAACAGATTCTAAAATATTCTGATGGAATTCTACTTTTTTATGTTTTCCAGTACAACGGCTGCCATGAGGGACCTTACTTTCCCACTCGGGATCATATGCCTGCTTTTCATCAGAGGTTACTGCCCCCTGCCTATGAGCTCAGAAGGGATGCATCCCATGGGAATTCACGGCCCATACGCACACTCAGACAAGGATTCTCTTGTTGACGATGAGGATTACAGTCGATATGAAGATACAACCACTAGATCATCCAAGACGTTGATTCCAAGTAGAGGGACCCTTAAGCAGTGTGACTATGATCCCTGTCTTGAAGGCCAGATCTCCTGTTTTGAGCTTGCAGCCTCCTCTAACTGCTTGTGTCCGGGGTTCACTTTAAATAATGTGCCCCCAGAAGCGCCCAAACTAAGCTCAGTATCCTGGAACGGGTCCGAAGTTGTACTTCAGTGGTGCACACCTTATTCATTCGTCACAGCCTATGTTGTGACTGTCGGAGGGCAGGAGAGGCAGAAGTTTGAGGAGGACCGGAGAAGCGGAGGAGTGGGCGAAGTTGGCAACATAGCAGAAGTTTGCGTGGTGGCCGTGAATGATGCCGGAGCCAGCGAAGGATCTTGTATGATGTACCATCCCAGAGATAACAGCCTGCCTTTGACAGCAGGGCTCATCGGGGGAGCCCTGGGCTTCCTGCTGCTCCTCTTGCTGGCCGTCCTGCTGTGGAGGCACAAGAGGCAAAGGAAACAGGAGGCCACCATCTCCATGCACAACACAGCTGAGACGAGGTGAACAGGAAGCACCGCAAGACTGGACACTCGTCGAGAGAAGTCTGTGCTCTGAGACTCTTCTGCATTATTGCAGTTAGCTATGAAAACACGATAACATCTGAGGTTTCCTGCACCACGAGGCTTTCTCAAAACAAGAGGAAGCAGCGATGTATTCATTTCACATGAATACACCCAACTGCGTATGCTCATCGCCTGATGCCTCCATCCTGAAAACCCCTCGGTGCGAGAAAGTCCCACATCCACAACAAATGCATAAAATTACTCACAGAATTCATTACTTGCAAATTATATTTTTTTTTCCCAGAAATGAAACCCTGAAGACAAACATCAAGGAAAACATCCCAGCATGTGGTCCCTGCTTTCAACTTGCTTAGCTGAGCAGCACAGTGTGTAACTGCTAATAGTGGGGTAAAAATACTTGAAGCTTACATGATAAAAGTTTTAAAAGCGCCACTATGGTGCTCCACGACTTTATTACTTGACAGAAGTGTATCTTTCCTAATCTTCTGTGCAAATTAGAGGTTTCTTGGAGTAGTGTTTACAAAATAGTGACGTGTATTAAAGTGTTAATAGCATAAAGCACAAGTAAAATGACAACAAGCACAAATTCTGTTTGAAAAAGTACAGCAGAAGGCATAAGAGATGGTAGCAAAGGTTCAAATGGCACTATAATTTTTATATAATATAATTAGGGTTTGTTTGCTGTTGAGCTCTGTGATGGGATGGCGATCTCTCTGGGCTGTACCGCCTCCTCTGCTCTATGAGGGCTGAGGAAGGCTCCCCCAGGAAAGGAAAAAGATGCTGTCACTTACTGTTGTAGACATCAGCCTACCTTTCTGACATGTCTCCCCAATGTGATGTTGTGTAAAGTTGGTCAGAAGGTTCCTTTGTGAGTGCGCATGCGCCATTAGCGTGCTGCCTGCTGTAACCCCTAATTTCCCTCGGGATGAATAAAGTATTCTGATTCTGATTCTGATTCTGATCAAAGCAAGCTGTAATGAAATCTTTTCATTGAAACTCTCTGTGAGAGCTCCTCGTGTAATGGAAGTAATTAAAGCGTGAATGGATCGATTGTTGGAAACTGACTTAAACTGTATTTATTACAATTGTGTTCTTTTTTCGCCTCTGGACGTTAAATGTGTTTGATTGACCACTTTTGCTCGAGCCTGACTATTAAAATTAAGTAAAACGTCGCCTTAGTCACCACCGCTGTGTCGAAACGTGTCATTTTGTATCATCTTTTACTTGGTAGGATGGGTGTGCTTTTCCATCTGTCTTATTGACGGAAGTTATGTCAGCGCCCTGGACGAGCACCAGTGTTCGATGATGTTTTTTCCAGCTGTCACACAATCGCTTTTTCAGAGGGATATGGATTTTGCGAGGGCTGTCTCATCCCATCTGAGACTTCCCGTCACGCCGCATCGGGCTGATGAGAAGCTTGAGGCTTTTTTTTCCCTCTCTGCCATGATGAGAAGAAAGTCCAAAATTTTAATCCCCCCCCTCAGTTTATCTCATGTTCAGGCCTCCATCTGCGTTTCTAGCAGCAATGTTATAATTCCCTTTTGCTCCGGCTGCTACCATGGAGTTGTTCCACAGCCCTTGGCATGGCGTCTTTCTTATTCCAACTTGACTGCACAACTTACACCACAGAGCGCAGCATCGAAGTCATCTAACATCTGTAATTTGGAAACACAACAGACTGCTCGTTTGAGTGGCTCAAATGGCCTCAAGATGTTTGCTTTTATGACACACATTGCTGTCACTGTCAGACTGGGAGGGAAATATCTGCATGAATGGGCCGCTTTGAGATGAAACCCAAAAAAACACGAGCTGGCAGCAGCCTGTTTAAAATAGAAAGAGACGTTCTGTGCTCAAAGCAAATGCAGAACACAAGAAACTTTGAAACCAGTAACAGACAGTTCACACCGTTTCTGCGATGGCTGCAGAACAGAAGAAGAACATGAAAAATACATTAGTATCTTATTTCAACATGCACACGGCTCGATTTATTTCAAAGTACACTACTTTTTCAAACCCTGAAAATGTTTTTGAATTTTTGATGAAATCAAAATTTAGCCCGTGAACGAGTGCCGAATCCAGTAAAGTTCTAAGAAGAAGAAAATGAAATAAGGTTGTGTACAGCCCCCCGTGGTCAAGTATAAACGCTTCTGAGTCCTTTGATGTTTAAAATGAAAAGGCTACAGATCTATAATGCCAATAAAAGACATAAAGTCACACTTTATGTCTTTTCCTCTTCAAGAGACTTCCAAGATCTTGTATGGAAGTATAAAACATCCGTATTAAAGGTGAGTAAAGTTTCAACAACTAATAAAAAATGATATTTGAATTAGATTTGCAAAATTCTAAATCTAAACAATCAGAATGAATTTACATGGTTTGAAGTCTTCACTTTGAAAATTCGAGGGTTTTTTCCAAGCAAATTCATTTTTATACTTAATTTTAATTTATTTTAATACTGAGCATCTGATCTGCTGAATCTGTGAACTATTAGAAGAAGAAAAAACCCAAAACACAATAAAATAAAGTCAAGATTTTGCTTTTATACCTGCGTTTACACCTGCAGCTGATCCAAAACAAGTCAGAGCTATTTTCTGTAAGAAGTATTCTTTAGCTGTGGTGTTACAATCAGGCATTTACATGAAATTTGTTTTTTCAATAAACGTTTATGATCTCCAGCTCTGAGGAAATGACTTAATAACTAACTACATAAAGGCTCAATTGGGACCTAGATGATGCACAGACTGTTCTGTTCTCTGCTAATCATTTGCTAATGTGAATATTTTGAGGCTCCTGATATATGACTCTCCCGCGTTTTGCAGAGCGCATTTTGAAGCTCTGTACAGCACGTCCCAGGGAGACGCAGCGCCTCTCCAAACAGATTTTGGATTTTACTTGAATAAAGTGGAAGATTATCTGGAAGAAAAACAGATGTGAGGTGCATTTTCCGTGCTGCAGAGCTGCTTCTCAATCTTCAATTTTTAGATGCAATGGTGTCTTGGTATTTTGTTTTGTTTTTTGTTGGCAACAGGAGGGAAATGTTGGAGTGAGGTTAGGAGCACTGGAATGTGCTGACAGATGCTACTCACTTTAGAAGAGTCATGCTGAATCATAGAAATCTCATTCAGTGATCCGGTGAGTCATTTTCTGGTAAAGAGGTAAGATATAAAGAAGTGAATCAGCTTCACTGACTGTGTCAACAAGAAGCTTCGTCTCTACCTGACACCTCTGTTACTGTAACCACATTAGTAACCACATTAGTAACCAGCAGACAGAACGAGTGTTTGTTTGGTCTGTGAACTGATGCTTAACACGTTTACGTCGGGGTTTATGAAGTTTGGGATTTTACCCAAAAGTCTGATGTTATGTTATGTTGCTAATGATATTGCAATGTTTAGAAGCGCAGAGTTGCGAAATAGCTCACAAATCAAGCCGTTGCTTCTCACAGTGGAGCAGACACAATGTCGTAATCCAGGACTGCCATTAGTGTCATTCAGTATCCACGACCATTTCTGCATCAGGGACAGATTTGATTTAGTCATTTGATTTGTGCTGATATGACACAAAATTTACACTCACCGGCCACTTCACTGTTTGTTAACACAAATATCTAATCAGACAAAAATGTGACAGCAGCTTAATGCGTTTAAGAATGAAGTCATGGTCAAGACATCCTGCTGAAGTTCAAACTGAGCTTCAGAATGGGGAAGAAAGGTGATTTAACTTTGAATGTCTCATGATTAACCCTCTCAAGGCAGGCGTTGCCGATTTGCAACAGTTAAAAACTAACAACCTGATTACCCCACATACATATTTTATGATTTTTCTTTACTCAGAAGTACCACTGCAGGACTTGGTTGTGCATTAGCAACAAAAAGTTTAATTTGAGCCTGAGAGGGTAATGGCCAAACAGACTGGTCTGAATATTTCTACTCCTCATCTATTGGATTTTCCCATAAAACCATCTCTGGGGTTTACAGAGAATGATCCCAAAGAGAGACAACATTCCTTGACTGGCAGTTCTTTGGGGGGGAAACATGTTGTCGATGCCAGAGGTCAGAGAAGAATGGCCAGACTGCTCTGAGCTGATAGGAAGGGAACAGTGAGTCATTACAACCGAGACATGCAGGAGAGCATCTCTGAAGACATGACACAACATTAAAGCTGATACGGTTTACAGTAAGCAGAAGACCACACCAGGTGACACGCCTGTAAAAAACAGGGGCTCATCAAGACTGGAAAAAGCTTGTCTGCTCTGATGAGTCTATATTTCTTCTGCGTCATTCAGATGGTAGTCAGAATTTGTCATAAATAACGTGGAAGCATGGATCCATCATTCATTTAACTTTTAACCGACGTTAGGCTTGGAGAAGTAAATGTATCGCCTAGAAATGGTCAGAAAGAAGAGGCCTGTCTGCTTGAATGGGCAAAGACTCAAAGTTGCATACCTGTAATTAGAAACATGCCTACCAAGTGGCATTGCATTAGGCCCAGTGCTGATTGGAAACAACATGAGATAAAACAGATTCCTCGAGGTCGAGTCACCTCCACTCAAACACTGTGAGCACACAAGTCAAAACAACACCTGCAAAACTAGAGGAGGAAGGATCCTTAAAGGTCAAATGAAAGCTGAATAATCACTTGTGCTGTTTTCTCAAGTTTCACTCTCATCTATGTCGTTTCCCGATCCATCAAGCAGCTGTTTTCATCACCGTACGGGACACGCACCACTGCGCAAAAACTGTCAGGGTGAATATCACGTCAAATAAACCGACGACGTGAAAACGACAGATACAGGAGCTGCTGCAGTTGAGCTTAACCTTCAGTAATGTAGCAGAAAACAGGACAAAGGGGGCCGAACATGATAACTGCCAGTCGGATTTGACCTTTTATTTGGCAGCTGCTTTGGCAAAAAACAGATTCTTCTTTCAGTAATTTCTCTGCTTCTCGCATTGCGACGGCACCACAGAGAATAAGGACTGATCAATTCATGATTTGATCTTTCTGCTGATTGTGCTGCAGCACGTAGGTGAGGCTTTAAGAGGCTTTTCTGCAATGAAAATAATTGGAAGCTGTAATACTATATTCATCCCATAACATTATACAGGTTCCCATTCAAAACTGTCATTCACTTCCAGGCAGTTAACATTTGTGAAAAATTAATTTGCATTTGGCACTGGGGGAAAAAAAAAGAAAAAAAAAAGCACTACGTATGTATAAATGTTATTATTAATATCAGTAGTTGTAATCCACCAGCAGGGGCACTAATGGTTGCTTTCTCTGTCCGCTGGGGTCAGGTTTTACAGGGCATAAAATGTTCAAAGTAGGTCAGACATCCATCAGTGCCCATTATTGGAAATGGTGCCAGAACACATACTGGTTTGATTTAAATGCAGAACTGGTCCTCCTCCCCTTTTAGTCTTTTAGGCACTTTGACGAGAGTACAATGAAGAAAATGAAAAGGGAAAATGAAAGGGTGTCAATCAAAAACCTCTTCCAAATGAGCTGGTTTAGTTTAGTCGAGTGTATAAGCAGCTTTTTAAATGGGGGGGGGGGCTTCATCAGAGGAATCAGCGGGTCTAAGTGGGTGGTTGTAACAACTGATCTCCCCCTGCAGGCGTCCCATCCTGTTTACTTCCGTGTCTGTCTGTCTTGGCTACAACTGCAACCCTGTAAATAAAAAGATTACCTTTTGTCTCCAAGTGTAAGCCTGATGTCACTGGCAGGATGATGACGGGGGGGGGGGGGGGGGGGGGGGGGGTAAATGCATAGATGATGATATTTCCCTTTTTTGCAAATGGAAAAACAAAGAGCAAGAGCACGAGTGGGACTTCCTTTGCATCATCCAGACATCTCTCCAAACAGGTTCAGCCCGAGTCTCGTTTGCCTTCACTGGAAACCACTAGAGGTCATTATTGCAAAGAGCACTGCAGACATTAAAGCCACCTCTGGCATGCACTCAGTGATAATGTGCTGGAAATGGAAATTAGTTGTTCTTACAGGGATGAAAATGAGTTTGCAGTGGTAATCAGCTCAGACACATTTGTGCATCGCAGGGGGAGTTCGAGGAGAAGAGTTTGTGTTTGAAGAGGAAGCTTTCCATCACTGCTGCTTTCCTACCATTTTTATTTTTTTATTTATTTTTTTCTCGTATATTCAGTGTTTGACAGGCAGGTCAGCACTCCCCACTCTCAACCCCCCAGGAAAGCTCCGCCACAGCATGTCAAAAGATGTGGAGGAGGAGGAGAAAATGCCCCCCCCCCCCAACACATCCCCGCCCCACTCCCCTTATTTTCTTGTATGAAGAGCTAGGGTAACCATGGCAACCTGGCATTATACAGGAGGAGCTGACGAGGTTGAGTCTGAGCTCAGCTTCGCGAGGAGGGTTATCAATCACTTTGGCATCGGCACTGTCACACATGCTCCCCTGCTCTGCTCCTCCACCCTTCATGTGACCTCGCAGGCTTTTCATCATAACCATTTCTTCATAACCATGTCCGGTTTGCCAAATGAAGTATATTTAGTCAAGTAATGTACAAGGGCACAGTTTTGACATACATCACATTTCAAAAGGTATTGCTGTGCTTTTCACAGAACACCATTTAATTGGACCAAACTTCGATAAAAAGCATACAACTGTATACACTCACGTCTGAAGATCAAACCGAGCATGGGAATGAGGAGAAGAGAGATTTAAGTGACTTTGAATGTGGCATGATTGTTGGTGCCAGACATGCAGGCCTGAGTATTTCAGAAAGTCCTCGTCTGCTCTGCTGGAGTTTTCCCACGCAAACATCTCCAGGGTTTACAGAGAGTCGTCCAAAAACCGTGATGAGCCTCGATTTGCTGTTGCTGAATGCTGCTACAGCCACATGGTAGGGTCAGAATTTGGTGTAAAAAACATGAAAGCATGGATGCATCCTGCTTGTATCAACAGTTTACACTGCTGGGAGTGTAATAGTGTGGAGGACCATTTAAGCACCACAGCCTACCCGAGTAGTGTTGCAGACCATGTCCGTCCCTTTATGACCACCCATCTCCTGATGGCTGCTTCCAGCAGGATAAAACCCCACGCCACAAAGCTCAAAGCACCACAAACTGCTTTCTTGAACATTTCAGCGAGCTGTCTCTACTCAAATACCTCCAGTCACCTGGTGGAAGCATTTTACTACAGAATACACTTTGACTGTAATACTTGCTAGTGTTTCTCATTTTTCATCAGGCTTATATTTTGCATTTCCCTCTTTGCTCTAGACAAATTTGCACTTTCTATTCTGTGAATTCTTGTGCAGGCACTGCTTCAACAAAGTACATATTGTCCAACCCTTGTTTTTAAATGTGCTCTATAAAAAGGTGACTTGACTCGACATTTCCCTTTACGCGTTCTTAAGATCTGAGTGCTTCTTCCTCCACTAGTGAACTTTCATCCTGTTTATAAAAAAAAAAAAAAAAAAAAAAAAATCTTCATGCATTGGACCTTTATTATGAAAAATATGTTGCAAAAACCCCTAACCCTAACTGCAGGTCCCCAATATGACAATGCATACATGATAAATGACAATTATAGAATTCAAATATTTTACAAGCTTCAAATCTGCCGTGTCTATGTTTCAAAATGCCACAGCATGTGTTTTACAAATGTCAAAATAAATTACTAGAATGAGTCAAGCTGATTTTTTTTCCAAGGCTTGCTTTCCTAAATAATCTTATCTTGTCGCAGTTTCTGGCTACAGTCAGGATACATTGCTTTGTATTGCCGGGTATGCTTTGAATGTTTGACCAGTAATTTGTTTTAATTGAGTTTGTAAAAAGCTTCATTTGGAGCTCAGGTGCAGAAAACCTGTAGGGAAGCTAACCGGGAGCTGTATTTAACCCATGCGAGGTCAAGTAGTTTTCCCAGAGCGGTTGAACTGTTCTAGATCCACGCTCTCTTCAGCTGGTCAAAGGGAAGAGACTTTTAAAGCAGTTTACCTGAGGCAAATGTGTGATAAATGCCAAAGAGGGTTAATTACAGTTTTTTTGTAGCCAAATTTTACACTTTAAAGCTCTAAGTGTGCAAACTCCACTGTTCTCTACAAAATCCCCAGTTTCATATTCTCTACTTTCTCCTGCCCGTTGTCAGGGGGGCACTGGAGCATATCCCCAGCATGCATGGATTGAAAGCAGGGAGGCACCTCGGAGAGGCTTCCTGTCAATCAAGTCTCCAGTCGACTTTTTGCATGTTCTCCCACAGCTCAGTCTTCACAGACGAGTCTGAAACCCGAGCACTAGTGCACCTTCACAAATGTCAGCACAGAAATATGACTTTTAAATACAAATGCAGTGAGGTGGTTCAGAGAGGCACATCATGCCCTGTCCTTTAGACGAAGGACAGAAGATCAAACTGAGGGAGAAACGATGTGCTTTTTTAAAGATGCAAGTCAGATCCCTACATACAATGTTTTACATGTGAGATACAACTGAGGCGAAATCTAGGACTGATACATGGCCAGATGTTGAACAAAACAAATCCCAATTAGGCCTACCCCTCCCATCTCTGCTATATTAAAAATACAGCCAGGGCAGGAACAAGCTCTGGAACAAGAGATGAATCAGGGACATGTTATTCAGGACACAGTCAGGGGGGATAGAGAGCTCAGGAGGAGCACAAGGACTTGACCTTTTGTGAATATTCATGATGAGGGAGAGAAGAGAGATGTAAATCTCTTTTTTTTGGAGAGAAAAAACCTTTGTGGAGTCTAATAACAGAAGGCAGCTTGCAGTTCACTGCAAAAATAAATATATCTAGCAGGCGTAACATCCAGATATCTTGGCTGTCTGCCAGTCAGAAGGATCAATAGCCATTAACACCATCATGCATGCAGTCAGAGGACAGCAGGGATCTGTGGCTCTGCACACTATTTCATCATGACGGGAGGTGGATAGGCGCTTTGGTTACAGTAAAAAGCGCCCCACTCCTCGCAGCTGAGAGCGATGCTTTCTGACTGACAATGTCATCAGCGCTCAGTGTATGTAAACACATCCAGCAGCCTGGAGAATCTAGGTCATTTTCTAACTGGGATGAGATGAGGAGGAGGAGTCGTCGTCTGGAGACACACGGAGCCACAAATGTGTGCCGCGTTCATGTGTCAAGAGTCAGGTCGTAATCCACTCGCTCTTCTTTTATCTGCTTCATGAATCAAGAGAACATGCCTCCAGTGGCGAAGAAATCCACCGAGAAACACAGGTAGTGAAGCGGAGGGGAGGAGGAGGAGGAGGATGGGTGAACGCTTGTAATTTTTTGCTCCAGTTCTCTTTGGTTTAGCACCGAGGACACATTGTCCAATAATACCTAAATGTTCAGTCTTCAGAATACACAAAGCTCTGCATCATGCAATATTGACTGCGGCTTGCAAAAACACAATAGCGCGACCCATTCGAGAGGAATTACACGTTTAATGTGGATCATCGCTCATTGCATCACTGCACAGGCCATGGAGCGGTGATATTGGCTGGAGAAAATCCTGCCTTCTCCTGAATACAGTGGAACTAAATGGTGCTTGCATTGTTGTGCTCTAAGAGCTAATAATACATCAGGACCTGGTTTTCAACACAAACCTTACTAAGAGCACTTTCAGGAAGGAACTACTTTCTCCTTCACTAAACTACACCTGGTCATAATAGCAGAATGAAGCATACGTCTTTCCACAGTGAGAGCAGGATGTAAACATTATTGGTGGCTAATTGGGTTCACACACCGGCCAACACTATCCTGGCTGCTTTTAGGTAGGCGAATGTTTGGCAGATCCTGGAGCCCACCAGCTAGTCCTCATGTTCTCCAGACTTCATTATGTAGTAATACATGAGACACTGCTAAATTGCACCAAAAAGCTGTCCAGGATATCCTCCAGGATGCCATCCATAACCTCATCCCAGACATTGTCAGAGTGCATACAGGCATTATGATTGGTTCAGGCTGTGATTTCAATAACAATAACAAATCAATGATCTTGATTTTTGGTGTAATTTTGAATCCAACCATGAAAGCGTTGATGATTTTGGTTTTCCATTATGACCATTAAGTCATTTTGTTCTCAATAAATTACACAAATTTAAAGGCTGTAAAGATTTTCAACTTGAATGTTTTGTTCATAGAGATCCTATGTGTAATTTAAGTGGTGCCTTATTTTTTGCAGTAATATATTTTCAGTGTGTAGCTGCTATGTGAAAGAAATTTTTTTGGGATAAAACGGTCATCATAATAAGGTTAAACATCTATACTATAAAAATCTTTGAGGTTTTCTTGAGCCCTGAGGGATTATGAGCTAAATAGCTTGCTAACATTAGCTTGCTAACATTAGCTTGCTAACATTAGCTTGCTAACATTAGCTTGCTAACGTGCTTAAAAACTAGAAACTAAAACTAAACCATTTCAAACAATACAAACAAAACTGAAATAGGAAGATCCACTCAAGAAACTACAATTAATTAAAAACCAAAACTAATTAGGAAATAAAAAAATAAAACTATAATAATTCTGATCCAGAAGAAATTATTTTACCATTTACATCGAGTGAATTACCAGTTGCTAGAATATACAGATAATAAAGTCCAGCATCAGCATGGCTTGAAAATTCTTTGCCTTTATACTTTCAGTTATTTGCTCCGACTGGCTAAGACTGCAAGCATAATAAAAAGAAAAGTACCACAGCATAACAACTAAAAGAAAGATTCTTTAGCTGACAAACTTACATAAACTCGTTATATCAGGGACATATTCAATTAGCAGAAAATGTTTCTTAGCAATCAAACTTTACACGATAGGAGGTGGATTAGGTTATTAGCCTTAAAGAGTCTCTCAGTCTAAATAATCACCCTTTTTCCCAGCATGCTAACTGAAGCGGTTATCATCTTATCTTACTACTTTCTACCTGCAGCATCACTCCATCCTCTTCTCTTTGCTCTCATTACTTCTCTCATATTCAGCGGATCCACAGGGTAAATGGTAACCAGTGTAAGGGTTATTCTCAGTTAAATGTCCAGGCAACAACGGCACTGAAGTCCTACTCCTGCAACCTCATCTAGCAGCTGTGCGCATCACATGTTTTGCTCCTCTGTGTATTCAGTGGCTTTCCATTAAAATGATTACAAAGTGCCTATTTTTAAAACTAGATGAATGATGCAGACTGTTACATTTAAAAAGGACTTCATAATAAGACTCTTTAGAAAAAAAAAAAAAAAAAAAAGCTTTTTGACGTGTGACATTAACATAACCCTCAAAAAAACATGACCAAGCTAAAATGTAGCTAATGAAACAAGACTGACCCGTTTAGCACATAAGAGCCTCAAAATGAAACATTAAAAAAAGGCACAAACGCATATCAATTCATAACATGTTAAAACAATCTAATTAAAAGACAGACCTATAGTAGATTATTGCTCTGGAAAACACAGAAACAGGCATTAAAATCTCAAATCTCAAGCACCATTGCAGCATCTCATTAAAGGGACATAATGGGACTATAATGAGGATTTAAAGCTCTGGAGCCAACTCACCTGATGATTACACAAACCTTTTGTTCCTAGTAACAGCTTGAAGCCGACGTCTCGGACACCATATGCTGCTATTAAGGCTTTAATGATCCGGGAGCAGGTGGGCAGATTGTGGGCGACATTACCGTCTGTCATGATGGCAGGAGAAGAGGTGACAGCGGTGGAATTGTCAAATTCCAGTTAACACTTGTCAGCAGTGTAGTTTGCATCACTGGGTGGACAGTGCTTCAACAGCGTGGCTCTAAAAAGAAAAATCACACTCTATGTCTGCGGTTATCCTTTACTGCATACAGTCCAGCTCCGCAGTATAAAAGCGAAGTCATCGTTCCCCACAAACAGACTGATTGATCTTTTCCTTCACGTCATTCACAGCTCATTCATTACAGACAAGTTTACAAAGCAACAAAGGAAGCCAACTCTCTCTCAGCTGATTAATGATCATGAATCCTGTATAAGAGATTTTAGATTCACTCAGACATCAAAATACGACCTGGATACGTGCAACTTCAAGCTGTAGCCAGTGAAGAGGACAATATTTGATTACTTTCAAAATTATGTTTATTAAATTTAGAAAACACCATTTTTGTTAACAGTTTCATACCAACAGCAGGAAAGAAGTGAAACTGCAAGAGAGACGAAGATGGGGCCTGGGCCAACCCCTGAGTTAAAAACCACTTGTCTTTCAAAAGCTCATCGGTCCCTATGCGTTTGCTGTCTGAGGAGGGCGTCACCTGCATCTAACCTGGCATAGACTAGAAGAGAGAGTCAGTGTGGTAGTCAACATCTCAAGGTAGAACACCAAAAGAAACGAGACATAAGAAAAGTCTGGACATCAGGTAGAAAAGTTGATTTGCAAAGTCACTTTTCAAGTGGAGGTTGTTTTTTTTGTTGTTGTTGTTTTTTTTCCTGCCAAAATATACCAAGTATGCAAAATTAACATGTAATTAGGTTGCCAAACCATGTTGGTATGTAGGTTTCATCACGCAGATGTGGGAGGCGGGGTTCTGCACAGCTTTAGGGGATGTGGACTTGGGGGGGTAATTTGGGATGCAGTACAGATGTTGTCCATAAAGGAAGTGCAAACAAAGTCTATAAGGTGTGTTTGTTGAGGGGGGCTGTCGGGGGGTGGGGAAGGGTTACGGGGGTATGAGCGGAGTAGGGCTCACCCCCTTTGCTCATCAAGGTGCTGAAAGCGGCGACTCTCTGGAGGGTGAGCCCGACATATCATCAGGGGGGAAAACTGTGAGTGTGCAGGCTCGGATCCCCCCCAGTGACTCGGGCAAGTCGAAAACTTTGTGCCATTCGTCTTTCTCGGGGTCGTACTTCTGTACTATTTCCACCATGCACCTATTGTTCCACGAGTAGCCGCCCACCACGTAAATCTTATTCTCAAACACGGCCACGCCCACGTCGCTCTGACCTCGCAACATGGCGGCGATAGGTGTCCACAAGTCGAGGGCGGGGGAGTAGTATTCGCAGCTGAGGACGTCGTCGTAGTCGCTGGTGCCCCTGAAATGATTGCCTCCGATCACGTAAAGACGGTCGCCCACCGTGCACATGCAGTGGAGGCCGCGAACTGTCGTCATGGGCGCTTTCTGAGTCCATTTATCGGCATCCGGGTCAAAGCACATCAGCTCCTTCTGAAAAGTGTCGTGAGTGATTCCACCTGCAGCAAGAAAAAAAATATAAAATGAAACAAGAGCATGGAAATTAGGGCTCAAGGCTCATTAGTTGGGAGAAGCTGTCACTCAGACAGATTAATGACTCGTTCGCTCAAGTCAGCCAACCTTTTTATTCATCTGGGCAATGTGGAGCATCAGCCAGCTCTGACGCTGGAAGGCCGCACATTAAAAAAAAAAACAAAAAAAAAAACAAAAACAAAAAAAAAAGACCTCTGACTTCTCTTTGATCCCCTTTTTCCACACCTTCACTCGAACCCACCTGCCAATTTGCAGGCTAAACACTGATTTCACAAACCGAGGTGACATCAATAGCTTTTCAGCCTCTTTTCCACAACATGAAATAATGCTGATGAGGAGCGCTCAGTACAAAGTGGAACACCATTACAAAGCTTCCACGCATGCACGCGCATTCACGCAAACAGTCTGTAGACACCGCAACACACAATGCTGAGGGAAAGTGGGGAAGGAGGGAAAAAAACACAACCAAAAAAAAAACAAAAAAAACAGGACATGTCTACAGGGAAGGCTTAAAATAAAGAGGAACACAATCCCAGCATGCATTTGGGTGGAAGCCAGCCTACCCCTCCCCCCCAGGCAGATTGACTAGGAGCAAATCCAGTGAAGATTTGCATAGCACGCCGAATACAGGCAGTAACCCTCTTTTCTTGCTGCCCAGTGATCGTGCGCTCGGTTTATTGTTCAGGCCTAAGCCGTCTATTCAGCTGCCATGACTCAGATCTCTGATGGAGCAACCCCTTAGCTGATCAGGTTCAAAGATGGCCTCACCATCCGTTTTCCTTATCCAAGTAGTCCACGGAGCAAATCAGCTATTAAAACCCTGACAAGAGAACAGTGCTGGAGTCAAAATAGCCTCCTTGTAATACCTCTCAAGGGAGTGTGCTGCTATTTTGATTCAGTTCAATAGCTTTGGCCTTTCCCTAATACAATAATGTCTGATCAGTTTTCCAGTATCTTTGTCTAATCAGCGCCATTAGAGAGACACTAAGAGCAGACAAGATTTTGCCAAATTGATCCCAGCTCTGACAAACTTGCCGAGGAGCTTTTGCCCTTCCATAGGCACCTTAGGGCAGACTGCGATATTGTTCATAATGTCTGCTACATATGCCCTTGTTTTACCACGCCAAAACATTTCCCTGCTCAGCCATGCAGATATAAAACAACTGCAGAGTCCCCTTGTAAAACCAGCAACCTGGTTGAATCAGTGCCAACATATGTGGGACTCACAGAAATGATGTGAAATAGACGGGGAGGTGGGGAGGGGGCTTAGCAGATTCCAAAAATACCCCATAATGAGTTAGATCGTTACATATGGGCTCTCTATGTATCCATGTATTGATTAGCGTTACTGCAGAGTGGTTTAAAATATATGTAGACTGACATTAACATACAAAAGGCAGCGCAGGCTTGATGAAACCAGTTTTTACTTTCTTCTCACTTTTCAGAGTGGCTTGAAGAATGGAGAGGTTTGCATTTATGGCCTCTGTGTCATGCAAAATACTTTCAGTCACTTGCGTTTCTCCATTGAGCATAATCACCCTCTTGAAGTCGTACTGTCAAGTTCATTTTACAGCCGTATGACATCTCACTCTGACTATTAGTCCCTGCAGGAATATGAGCTCTAAATGGCTCCCCTGTTCCCTCTATTCACTATTCCTGATAAAATAGACAGTTATTTACTCTTGAGGTGAGCAGCAAATTGAAATTTCAGACAGTTATGAGCCATTATGGGTCATCACTTCTGGGTTTTAAGTCATACAATGAAATTCAACACACTTTCTCTTAAGGTTTTAAGCAGAAGCCCCTTATTTTTTAAATTCACTTCATAACTCCACACAAAAAAGGCAGAGGAGCTACGCTGTAACCGTCTTAACCAACACCTCCATTATATCACGAGAGCAGCAACTATGTCAATACGACCAACATTTCATATGATTCAATGTGGAGCCATCACAGGACATCACCATTTGGAAACCTAATATTCGTGAGCACCGTCAGTTCTCTGCACTGAGCCCAAACAGACTTCAAATGCATGTTCAGCACAGATGAATCAAAGGTGTGAGGAATGATTAGCATAAATCTGTAAGTGTGAAAGACAGTGTTTTTAAATGATGTAGCGAGTTCAAACATACAAATACCTAGCAGACTGTCAGAAATAAGAAAAAATATGAAAAGGAATCTTTCTTAACCATCTTTCAAATGACCACTTTCAACTATTTCAATTTATCCAAACAACTTTGCAGGCCAGTACAAGCTTAGTGCAGAAATGTCACTATTAATGCAAAGAAATTAAATATAAACACACATGTAAGCTAAGAATCAAAAAGCACATTCAGCCCAGCAGATTTTTACACTAGAAAATATCCTGATCTGAAGGAAGCACGTCCATATATTGATCAGTTTTACTGCGAGACGGTTTAAAATAAATAGACACTGACATTAAAATAAAGAGGCTAGAAAGGGATGATGAAAGAAAATGAAAAATCTTGAGCTCCAATTTTTACCCTCTTCTCACTTTTCAAAGTAACCTGAAGAAAGAAGGTTTGCAGTACAGAACCATATCCATTTGAGATTACTGTCAGCTCTCACTGACATTAAATGCATGTTCAGCATAGATGAATTAAAGCAGAGAGTACTTTAGATTTTTAAAATATAAAATGATCAAATATAATCATCTTTAATGGAGGAAAAAAAAAAAAAAAAAAAATCTCAACCATGAGATTTACATCAACATTTTTTTCTTTACATAAAAACACCATTAGCAGACAACTAGCGAGTTGTGAAAACCTCAAAAATCCCCAGTCAGTGAAGCAACAATCACACACAAATCATCAGAACACTCGGAAAAAGTGTAATAGTAAAACCAAAGGGTCTTAATCTCTCGATAGGAATGTGGACCAGCAGCAGCGTTGCTCTGTGCCGTTTTCAGTGCTTGTGTCTGAACTCTGTCACACCACTTGAGCCGTGATGGTCTGTGGGCTGAGTGCATTCGTCAGGCTCATCCAGCTGACAGAATACCTTCAGACAGCGCAGCAGCACAGCCGGAGAATGTGACCTGATGTACTGTGACAGCTAGACACAGAAGTGCACTCTAGCTCGGGTCACCTTGCACAGCGCGACTGTAACCTCTGAGACCGCGGACGCTACAGCAGGGACTCGCCGGAACAAAACTGCACTAATGGGTAATGCTCGTTTACCTGTGCCGTGGGCATTAAAGGCACTTGAAAACACGCTGTTGTGTTATAACCCACAGCTGTACTCAGAAAACTGCCTGACCAGCTTGATCGTGTAACGCAAGCGTTCATTTTCCCTGACACATATTTTCAGCTGTCACAGGTGCACAGCCAGCTGTTACAATAGCAGAATTTACAAGACTGCTGAACTGTGATTGATTGTATCTCTGAAACATGAGACCAACACACAAACGTACACACACACACACACAAAGGATAAGCCATTAGACTATCAAAAAGTGGAAATAAACGCTACGAAGTGGAAAGTACTGCCAGGGGCGAAGCGATTCATACAGCTGGCTACCAGCAGATTAGCTCAGGCCGTGACCGTTTTGTTATTCATCATTTCACTTTAGTTATATTAAAAAGTAAAATGTGTGGCTTTCATCTCGGCTCCACTCTAATATTAGGTCTGCCAAATCTTGTGATCTGTGTGATCCCAAACATGCCCCAGTTCTTCTCCCTGATAATGTGAAATATTAACTAATTAAAAATTGTTTATATAAACCCTGATAGTACTCATGTGTGGAGGTAGTCCTTAGCTTTTGGCCTCTTTCCAGCACGTCAGAGTTCGGTGATATAAAAATCAAATCAAAGGGGCTGCATGTACTTTTAATGTGGCAATTTTTTCCAGCTAAACATGAAAGATAACTGGAACCAATGTGATAGAGAATGTGAGGTGCCTTCTGTAGGACCATCTAACACCGGCAAACATTTGCAGGTCTGTGGATTGAATTCACGGCTTGTGTGCACAGTGATCACACTGCTGGATCTAATAAAACTGCATGCAAGCTGGTCAACACCTCAGACTGTAAATTGGTTTAATACTGCTGCTAGTATATTGCTGCTAGAGAGCATTTCAATATTTTATTTTCATTAGCTAAAGTTTCCCAGGTGGCACTGTAAGTACAATATGCGTTTAATGCAACTATGTAAGTGTTGGTGTTCATAATGTATTCATATTCAGGAGGATTAAAGGATCAAAATACCAACACCATTTCCATTCTGATTGTTACTTCTATCTCCCCTTCTATATATATATATTAAAAAAAAAAAAAAAAAACAATGCTGAAAACCATTATCTATTTTTTAAAATATTTTTGCATAAAACAATTTTTTTGCTCATGTGTTGCAGATGGATCATAGTACCCATGGCCAGGAGGGATTATTACAGTCTCTTCTGTGTTACACCTCCTACACAGGCTCTAGTCCTCTACTTTGCTCCATCCTTCCCAATCCCCCTCCACCACCACCACCGTTCCCCATCTTTTGTAGCACCTCTCTGGATTAGTCACACTAAGAAACTAGGGCTCATCTCCATACTGCAGGATTTGTTTTCCGTCGTATTAAGTGAACAAGTGCCCAGGTGTCACCTAAAGAGAAAGTACTGGCTGGCTGAAGGCCCAATTCTCAGTGTCCGCCATCTGCCCTAAGTGTTGAACCCTCGCAGGCTCCAAAAGCATGCTCAGCATAGATGAATAAAGTGTGAGGAAAGATTTGCAAAAGTCTGGAAGTGTGAAAGACACTTTCTTTATATGAAGTTTGAAAGATAAAAATACCTAGCATTAACAGGCTGTCAGAAAAATCCTGACTCACATATAACTCCAGAACTCTATGTACGGTTTGTCTAAAATGAGATACTATTGTGACCCCACCTTGCAGTTCTATAACACATTCAGAGAATAAAATTTATTGCTATTGTAACTTTAAAACATGCAATTAAAAAAAACAACTCTTACCCAGTCATGCAACATTACATCTCTATTTATTTAAGCCGATAATAAACTCAAAACTCCCTGGAGCCACTTACCTGAAATATACATATAACCACCGTACACCGTCCCAGCGTGGCCATAATGTGGCTCATTCATTTTGGCAACGTATGTCCATTCATTTGTCCTTGGGTTGTAGCACTCCACAGTAGCTTGAAGAAACAGATGAAAAAAAGAGAAAAAAAAGACTGTATTAGTAGAAAGTAGGTCAAGACACAACTAAGGAGGACAAACAGCAGCAAATGAGGCCTTGGAGGGTCTCAGCGTGGGAGCTAAAACAAGGATTTAAATAGAGAGTACACATCCCCACCAGCTCTGAATGCACTGACTGTGCAGGAAATAGTGAGATTGTTCGAGCTTTCATCTTAAGGTGTCTGATGGTTCTATAAAATATCAGAGAAATCAGAAAGGGGACCTTAGGGTTCATATCAGATGCTCACAGGCTGATAATTGCTGGCTGGGAACCCCAAAACCAGCCAGCCAGCCAGGGTCCATCAACATGTATGATCACTGCATTGATGGAGAAGGGTAATGATTTACCTTCACATCAAACACCACAGTTTAACAATGCAGAATCACACGTTTCCATTTCACTAGAGCTTGTTAACATTTATGACAAAGATTTGTGAACTACTAAGAATTACCAGAATTTCTCCATTTATTATGGGTTACAGTCCCATAATTCCCCTGTTGACTTGCTCCAGGCTTCCTGGCAAATAAAATGGGTTTCACCAGTGGCTGATCTGTTTCATCATTTCTGCGTTCACTATATCTGGGATCCAGTTTTCGACATTTCTGGATTGAACTTGCTGAAGAAAGTATTTGAAGTGAGGTGCTCCAATTACGGAGTCTGGAAATGTAGGTTGTAGATGAGCCAATCCCCATAAACATGCTTCAATGAACTTTCACAGAACCTCAGAAGAGTGCTACAGGAGTACACTGAGCTGGGAAAGGCTACACAGGTATTTCTAAAGACATGAGTGAGGAAAAATTCTGAACAATCAGGACTGTTGCTCCACTTTCCAGAAGCAGCTACCTGCAAAAATTACAACTGAGACAGTTAAGCACAAACAGACTTAAATACAGAGTACATCCCAATAGAAACGGTGGAAATGAGCCCAACGTTACCTGCAAAACGAATCTCTACAACCTGCTTAAACTCTTTTCATTCCTGAAACAAACACCAAAGCTGTAAGGCATAGTGGAGGTGGTATCATTATTCAGGGATGCTTTGCTACCTGAGGCCTGGGTGCCTTACAATAGTGTAGGGAAGAATGAATTCAAAATTTCCATCCATCCATCCATTCGCTTCTGCTTATCCTTTTTCAGGGTGGCGGGGGGGGGGGGGGGGGGGGGGGGGGGGCTGGAGGGCTGGAGCCTATCCCAGCTGTCTTAGGGTGAGAGGCAGGGTACACCCTGGACAGGTCGCCAGTCTGTCGCACTGCTAAATTTCAATGAAGAAATTTCCAGGGCAGCAGTGCATTCCCTGAAGCTTTGAGAACGCTCGGTGATGAGAGAAAACAATAAACCCAAGCTCACAAGAAAATCAGCGTCACAACAGCTTTTATAGTCTGAATAGTATAAGCTTGTGAGTTTTGTTCAATCATATCATTATAGAAATAGATCAAGATTTTTGTTTAGTGCAGTCCTTCAAAATTCCTCCTCATTTTACAAGACTCATAAGCCACTGAAGTATATGGGGTTATAGAGGAGCTCCTGTTAGTTACTCAGCTCAGGAGCCGGTCTTTTCCAGCCTGCACTGTAAATGATTAAACCATTGTGTTATTAGTTCACTCACATTGTGTTTCTTCATAAATGAGTCAGAACAAATTTAAATGTATCATCAATAAGTTTAGAAATCCTGGTAATCCAATGTTCCCTCACAAGGATTGTGAGTCACCTCTGGACCAGCTGGATAAGTCTCACCAAGGAAATCAGTGGATACCTAGGTCTGCTTGCTCAACGACTATTATCAAAGTGACCTTCAGCAGTATACAAACTCTCACACCAACTTGATGGAAATAGCACAGTTGTGCTGACCGTATCTAAACTGCAAAGTTGCTGAAAATGGAATTCATCACAAGCAACTTCTCAATAAAGAAATTATAAATTGCATTTAAACCTTGAAATGTATTCAATGTATGATTTTCTTCTGTAAGCTGGAAAGGTCACATTTGTAATTAGCATGGATTTTTTTTCTTTCTACAAGTTCTTCACCACAACAATAGAAATAGAAAATAGAAAATAGAATAATAATTTTAAAAACTGGCAGCTTGTGGTGACATACAGCGAGACCTGTACATTTTGCTTCTTTTTCAATTAAAGCATATATAGGTGCCTGATGCAGTCTTATTTTTATATTAAAAGACTGAGCTGTTATTGTGCAAGAGCTATAAAAGGGTTTACAACATGGTGAACTAGAATTAGTAAGTACGTGCATCTTTGTTACATCCTTTTGAAAATATAAAAGCAGCACAAAACTAAAATCCATGCAACACTCAGGTCTGCAAGTATATTCTAAATATTCGTTTCTATGTCGTGAAGATTTTCTTTTAAAATCTAGGCATTTCTGACGTAACAGAAAAACCACACCCTCGTGATCTACCCAGAGCAAACAAATATAATAAAAGGGGCACATCCAGAAAAACATGGAGGCCTAACCGCATGCAGTTAAAGGGCAGTGAAACGTAAAGAAGGAAGAGGCAGCTGTGTAGACTGACAGTGAACTGGTGCTGTGTTTTTTGGTCTAATTATAACCCAGACTGCTTCCACAGTAGCCTCTCTCTGTCCACTGCAGCTACAGAGCTGAATTTAAGTACTGGGTGGCACCTCTCTGTGGTCTACAGTTGGTGCAGAGATTGCAGATTGGTTACTCAGCATCAACAACCAAATTACAAAGACTAGATATAAATGTATAAATACATCTGTTGGCTTTCGTCTTTCCACCAGAGGGATGAAATGTGAACCAAAAAGCTTGTAAAAGCATCAGATTACTGATACAAGTTGATCTGATATGACCCGCTTTTTTTTTTTTTTCTTCCCTTTTTAATCACGGAAAACGCCACTGGCAACATGTATCCACCTCTTTATTTAATCCTCCCTGCAGGCACAGTTTGTGTGCCAACTTCAGCTGTATCTCATCACCTACAGTTCAATGTTATGTACCTACCACAGCTCTGAACAAATAGAAACACTGTGACTTTGTTAAGACTGCATCAGCGTAGGCTGTGGCTTTGTTGTATTGCACTGCAATTTATTACACGGAGAGAGAAAAAAATCTAAACTTATTTTATTCATGATATATTATGACACCCTAAACAACACCTCATCAAAAACCATGACACTTCTCTGAGGCTGCGATGACTGAAATTGATTCTGCATGTGCTGAAATGCTTTTGTAATGGATTACATTCGATTGGGAGGGTGTTTGTGATAATGTGCCCATCCTCTAAATTTTATTAAATTACACACACATTATGTGTGCGACATGTTGAAACAGCAAATGATGTGTATGCACGGCTCTTGATTACTTGGCGTCGGTATGCTTGCAGCCTTATTAAAGCGCTCATTCTTTCTCACACTGCTCTCTCATATTAAAAGTGTAAAATCTCATACAATATTAATTAAAGGCCCCTGTTGTTGCTTAAAAGGAAACAAAAGCAAACAAGTGGGGGAAATAAACTCACCAAGCTCCCCTGCAGCATTCCTTCCACCGACAGCGTAGAGGTGTCCCTTGAGTGCACTGAGGTGGAAGAAGGTACGTTTCTCATTAAGGCATGCCACCTGGATCCATTTGTTGTAGCGAGGGTCATATCGGAACACCGTGTCCACTGCTGTTTTGCCTTTGGTGTCGTAATTGCTTTGGCCACCCACAACATAGAGAAAGTTGCCGATGACCGCAATGCCGTGTTGGTAACGAGGTGCGTCCATGGGCGCCAGCGCCTTCCATTCGTGAGCCCTCTCATCAAAGAGACGCAGCTCCTTGCTCACAACAAGCTGCTGGCGCAGAACACCACCCAGAGTGACCAGGTGGGCACTGTCTGAGCGGATGGCTGTCCGTTCTGACTGCATAACTGGCTGCATGTAGGGCATCATTTGGTAGTTGCTAGCTTCCAGGAGAAGGTTGACACAGGTGTTGTCCGTACGCATAAAGTCCACAGTCTGCACGTGATTGATGAGATCCTGCGGGTTCATGAGAGGAAAGCGGATGTTCTTCATGAGCTTTGGGGCATAGTCCATACGGCTGTCTTCAAAGCGTAGCCAGCGGCAAGCCGCCTTGAACAGGTCCAACTCAGTGCAGTGTTTTAAGCTGTTACTGGACAGTACAAAAGCCAAGCGTTCAAATGGTAGCTTGACAAACTCCCCCGTGCCCAGCAATGAGGGAAAGTTCTTCAGGATGAAATTGTTGACGTATTTATCCACCTCTGTGAGGTTGTATGTGTTGGCAATGCGTCCCACTTCTACACAGTTGTCCAGAGAAACCTTGACAGAAAAAAAAACAAGTAAAAAATCTTGGAAAGCTGCAAGTAAGCGTGAAAAGAAAAGGATGGATGTAGCTTACAGCCCTTGGAAAGTAAAACAAACTCTTGGCCTACAATTGGTCATTCCTTTAGTTGTATAGAAATCTATGGAAAAATGTCCTCAGTCCCTTGCTCTGTGAATTTACGGGCCTTTTGCTAGTTTCAAGTCCCAGTGAATGAAACATAAATGAAAGAATATGCTATGATATTGACTAATTCTCAGCTCAAGGGAAAGAAGTCTCATTACAAAGAATCAGTGCTTTAGCAATTTAACACACAGCAGATGTCAACTGACTCTGCTGCTTTTGTCCATTTTATATCACTTTAAATGTAAAAAACGTGGGTTTTCAGACAGTTGGCAAGAAAACCAGCTTTAATACACCTTGATAAATTTATCAGTAAAAACAGATTGCTGCACTGCATTAAAGAAAAAAACAAGTACATACATTTTTAAACACTTTGCTGTCAGCATTAATAGTCACTGCATGATAACTTTAGCTAATGAAAGCAGGCAGACATATTAACAGTTGAAATTATAATTAAAAGCTGATTTCTCTTGACTCTGTACAACAAGCACAACCCGTAAACAAAATTGTTCTTCAAACGTACTTTTTCTTCATTTAAAATAAGTCTTTGGTTTTTTGCTCTTACCCTGCCTCACAGGCATGCTCTCACAACTTTCCCACCAGTTCAAATCCAAAATATTCAGAATCAAGATACTTTTTTAATCCCTGATGAAATGATGTGGTCACAGTCAAAGACACCAAGAATAGTAACTAAACTAAAATATATTAAATTAAATTAAATTAAATTACAAAGTTAGAAAATATAACAAAACAGCTCTAATAGATACAATATTTTGAAATCATAAATATCCAAGTACATTACACAAATTGAATATATGTGGTTGGCATTGAGGTGGCCCTCTTGTCATACTCTACTTTGCTATTTTCTCTGTAGAGGATGTGCAAATAGTAAGAGTGTGCAACTATTGCAGCTTGTACTTGTGGATTAGATGGAATTTGTTTAAAATGACACAATGTTTATGAAAAAAAGTTTCAAATTTTATATCCAGTTAATTCAGACAATAAGCTAACTTAAAAGCTGCAGGATAGCTGTAAAAACACAACTTTTGTGAGAATTTCCTTACCCCAGAGATGAGAAAGACCTTGCAAAAGTCCAGCACTGGAAGGATTTGTAAGAAGCTGGCTGCCTCAAGTGTGTCTTGCAGATTCTCCATGTTGAGTGACAACTTTGCCGTGTAGATAAAGTCAATAATCTTCTTGAGGCCTATTCGGTTTACTCCATGCAGCTTGATACACATTAAATCCTGTTCTTTCATTCCACCTGCACCAGAGGAGAGTAAGGGAAAGAAGAAACTAACTGAACATATAGTATCTTTATATGGTTCAACTCAGATAGTTTTTTTTATTCAAAAGAATAAAAGCTAATATATGCACACGTCACGTAGATGCAAATGTCAATACCAATGTTTTTACAGTCAAATGACTTATGTCACCAAGAATAGTAAGCATAAGGGAGCACTTTTGTTCAACATTACACTCAGAGCATTCCCTTTTCACTAATAAGCTAACTTAAGGCTGTTCGATATAACGATATATATCGGATGACGATTTAAAAACGTCTATCGTTTCATTTTACGCTATCGTTTGTTTCGTGGTGTCGCAAAATAAACTGTTTACGGCAATATTTTTTCATCGTTTTGATGGTCACTGTAGTGGCTATATTAATTTCTTAAAAGTTCTCTCTTTCTCTTATATTTTATATAACCACACAACCACACTACAGATGGACAAGCGCCTGTTTTTATGCATTTATTTTAGCAACAGCGACGGTAACACCTTCACGTGTCTGCTTGTTTATGTTCCACATAAATCTTTCACAATAAAGCTCAAGATCCTGTTGAGACTTTTCAAAATAAACTGAATCACGTGAAAGAGCAGATTATTTACGGATGAGAATTAAAAAAAGAGCCGCCAGGTGCTAAAAAATAAACCTTGGACTCAACCGTTAGAACAGGTTTTCCCCCGCAGCACACCGTGTAATAAATACTCACAAAAAAAAAAAAAAACGGCGGCCTTTACAACTTATGTCTAAAAATGTATAGTTTGTATAGACTCCAGCTACATGACCCGCAGCTGGAAACACTTTCTGCAAGTCGAGCTGCCCGAGATTCACAGAATTTACAGAAAATGTTACATTTTTGTGATTTATATCGTTATCAGACAATAGAATTCTTATATCGGGATATGAGATTTTGGTCATATCGCACAGCCCTAAGCTAACTCATTAGTAAAATAAGACAAAACAAAAAGCTTTCCTCTGTTCCGTTATATTTCGCAAGCTAATCTGGACCAAACAAAGAAAAAGAAATTCATGTGCACTGCTCATCATATAGAACATAATGTTACTTGATGACAAGTTGCCCATCAAAGCTTGAGTCATGAAAGTAAACACCTACGGGTTAATACAAGATAAATTCAGTGCAGTAAGGTTGCGTTCTCTGACAACATCTGTGCTACTCGTTTTCCCTGCGTCAGATTAAAAGCTTTCAGTTTAATTGCCCAGATATCTTTGTTATCCGAAAGTGAACGAAGAAAATTTTTTGCAGTCTGTTATTCCTGAAAATACCACACAAACACTCTCTATGTACTTAAAAAGAGCTCAAGGTTCTTCTGCCTCTGCATACAGTGCACAAAGGAGATGAAACAGGCAAGTAGGTCATTTATATTCATTGCCAGCACAAATGACCATGAACATGAATGCATAACAATGGCTCAAACAAGCTGGTTTTATAATATGAATATATGCTCAGTACTGGAGGGATGAGGGCACAAGGTCAATTTGAGTAATTTATTCACAATGCAAAATTCTAGCAACATGACTGCCACTGTGTAGAAACAGAAATCCTCATGAAAAGAAAGCAATTTAGTGGAAAATACAGAGATATAGAGTACTTAAATGCCTGTGCCACTGTCACAAATATCACAAAATTCTACATCGTGGTTTGGCTGGAGTAAGGGCTTGTAGACCAACCTGTGAACATGGCTTTGAAATAGTCGGAGGAGGAGGCCATCATTGCACGGTGCACAGGAAAAGCTTCATCACAGTCGCCAGCCACCAATGTGACATCACAGAGCAATCCCTCTATCCTCAGCTGGTCAAATCCCTTAAAGAGGAAAAAAAAAAAAAAACATGAAAGAGAGAGAGGTTTGTTGCTGACCCTGAGCTTAGAGCACCTGAACAGCTCTGATTTTACTCCCAAGAAGAAGATCTCGGCTTAGACAAAGCCTGATGAAAAACATCAATACTAAAACTTTCAAATACGGCTGCTGCCAAAAAAGGAAAAAGCAGTCACTGCTTTAGGGCTCAACACAATGAACTTGTATGGTTCAGTGAGGATAAAAACAAAATGCCGTCAGCAACGGCCTGTCAGACATGAGCTCATGGACCTGAAATGATACGGGACAGCACTCTAGTCTTGAGCTGGAGCTGACCGACTTGATTGTTGCCTTCATATTTTCTTGGCTTTCTTACGCACAACTGGTTCAAAGTGACATGTTTAGAATTACAGGGATTTTTTTCTCTTGTTGGCATAGAAACCTGATGCAAAGTTACAGCTAAAAGGCACTACCTACACTAAACATGGGCGAACACACTTTAATTCATAAGTGGATATTGCACTTATTCACCCAACGCCTGATTTCACAACCTACCAGCTGACTACCACTTCTGATTATGGTTATGGCGGGTTGCACTAAGAATGTGCAAGCCAAAAACCGCCTTGAGGCGACAGTTACTGTGATTTGGCGCTATTTAATAAAACGAAATTGAATTAAACAAAAAAAAACAAAAACCTGTATAACACATACCGACTCACAACCCCTGCAATAATCAGTGGGCGGGTTTTTTGGTGGATGCTTCCAAATGCACCACCTAATTGAGACTAACAGATTCTATAATCAGGGTGTACGATCACATCAGGCTAGAAAAATCATTAGCATTCCCTTACTGTGCTGTGGCAGCAAAAGATTAATGAGCTGCAAAAGCAGCCAACGGCCATTCATTTTCAGTGAGAGCCGATGACGAAGGACAGTTATTGCTGTTGCAGCAAACAGCATGATGCCAGCACTCACTTGCACAACTTTAGGCTGATCTTCACTTTGCACCAATCAGCGGTGACATGCCAAAGCTGCCACCAACTGTAACATTTATGCAGCTTCCTGACTTTTTTTTTTTTTTTGGGGGGGGGGGGGGGGGGGCGGTTGTGTATGTACAAGATGAGTGAGCTTTTGTTATATTTTTCATCAACAGTAAATCAGGTTGCGCTCACCCCTTACATCAAATTACATAGACACCAAATCCCAACTGTTTTGGATTATTACTGAAACACGAGACGAGATATTAAACTGTGCCCAGGAATCCATGGTATCAATTCCCTTATGTTGTGTGATACCGCAATGTTAACAGTTTTTAATCTTCAAAGAAATCCAATTAAAACAAATATTCAACATCTTGCTGGCCTGCAATCTGCAAACACCTGTGAGCAGAGCTATAGAAACTACTCACGAGATCGCCAAAGAAATGGTAAGGCCAAACATTAATGTTATTATCAGACGAAGGTGATATTTGACTCTACACTTTGTTTTCTCTATGTTTCTGCACTCTCACCTGAAGAACCACTGAGCTGTGCGTGTTGCTTGTGAAAAATCGAGTGTTTCCAGTCTTTGATGCCTGAAGGTGAGCAGAGATGCCCATATCACCATAGCCCAGAGCAACTTTCATGTGAGCGTCGTCGTCCTCCACGAGGGATCTAATAGGAAAAAGGAAATAAGTTTTTCTTTTTTTTTTCTTTTTTTAACTTCAAACGGGTAGCAAATGCACATTTCCCTCTAATTTTAGCTTCTGGAAAGTAGGACAGATGCATTTTCAAAGTGACACTGCTTAAGGACATTTTGGGCGGCGGTAGCTTAATTGTTAGACTGAATCAGCGAGGGAAATTGTGGCAAAGGAAGTGAACGAGGTACAATGATCTTCCCGAAGCTCTAACCAACCAGACTCCAGCTCTAGGCCACTCCCGAGTCTTAAAAAGCTGCTCATGAATTCCATGAGAATATACTAATATGCAAGAAATGTTTCTCCATAATATCAGTAAAACATTGTGAAATACCCAAGGCTGACATTGCATCCGTTCTAACTTTTGTTAATTAGCACTTAAATGAACATGCAATGATATGCACTAAACATTCTGTGGAAAAAAAACAAGCTTTGAAATCCCAATGTCATATTCACAGCCTTCATTATCCTCTTTAGTTGTATAGATGAACAAGTTATAGGCACATATGTCTGTGTCACACCACCAGCACTAACATCAGCAGGATCTGGCATGAATATTCAACACGGTGCCAAAATGACCTCTGCCCTAATTTACATGAAATGTGATGTGGATATTTGCTGTAGCCACAGTATACGAGCCCTTTTGCCAGAACTGAAGATTTCCACTTAGGTGGATGTGGTATAACGGTTCAATCCCAAGCTCCTTCTGTCCACCTGTCAAAGTGACCTTGGACAAGAGGCTAAACTCCTAATTGGTCCCAGTGGTCAGGAAAGCACCGTGCCTGGTAGATTCCTGCCACCAGTGTGTGCTTGTGAACAAGACACAGACAGGATAATATCACTATATAAATGGAGACATACACCATTTCCCACAGTACACAGTCAATATTTAAATTATGAAGAGAAGCTCCCTGAATTGTCCCTGGATGATGAATAGATTTCATTCTGGACAACCTCTAGCACCTTCAATCTAGAGCCTCCATCATGTTAAAATGGCAAGAATATACATCTCAGTGAAATACACATGGACATAAAGTTTGCAAATGGATTCGCCACTGACAACTGCATCCTGTCTTCCAATACATTCAGCAGCAGCTCACCTTCCTTCCACTCCCCTCTTCTTTTCTTCGTGCAAGGTTTTTTAGTATTGCACATTTCTTACAAACACTGAAACCTCTGGAGGCCACGGAGTGTCACAAAACACATTATTACACCAAAATATTTGAAAAAGTAAGTGTGAAGGTGAAAGTGAAGCGCCTGGCTTCAAGTTGACATTGAAGGATTTTTCTGCAGTGCACAAAAAAAAATGAGCTAACTGCAATGGCTAAGTGATAAACAAACAAGAATACCGCCCGATGTAGACTTAGTGACACTTAAGCTGTTTTTTGAGTCAAGCTGGATGCTGATGGGTATCACAGCTATGTAATGCATCATCTCTTGAAATTTAATGAGGAAATGAAAAGAAGAAAGCTTCTAATGAATTTAAATGAGCTGCGCAGCACTGAAAAAGATCATTAAATAGAAATAATGTGACTAATGGTGAAAGCATATTACATGTCCAGTGATTATTTCTCAGGTTTCAGAGCTTAGGGAGGGGAAAAAAGATAGGATACAAAATACTGCTAATGATGATTGAAGCAAATGAAAGTTTTGGGGCTTTTTTGTTGTTGTTTTGCATAATGTCTGAGCCATTTATCCTTTCGTGGATCCTACACAGTAAGAGTCCTCTGGGAAATCTTGCAGCAGCCGTCTGTGAGAAAAAAGTCAGCGCCGTGGGAGCACGATAATTTAGCATTTTGTTATAATCTATGAATGTGTAAAAGGATGAAAATTCAGATACAACTACGACCTCGACATGTGATGTAATAGGGTGTAAAGTCCCTAACTGCTCCATAGAGGGTGAACATGGAAAGACGGCAAGTGTGACTCAGATCCCCAAGGCAGATACTCTCGGGATACGAGTACATTTTGTTCAGACAAAACTGACATTAGAGAATGAAGCTCATTTGGGTACAAGAGCTGTGGATCAAAAGAAGAACAATACTAACATTTGCTATCAAGCAACACAGCTCTATAGTGTATATCATAAGCAAATCATTTGGATTGCTTTTCTACTCCAAGTACCAAAAACAAAACAAACACAAAAACAAAACAAAAAACAGCTGACTTTGGCATTAACAGTTTGCAAAAGAATCGGAAACACCTGTCTTGCATTTCTAGAAAAGCAAGAACATGATGACAATCCGACAATAAAAACAATGATGTGATTGAATAAGGGCAGTTGTTTTAATGGGAAAGAAACAAAACTTTCTTTGCCAAGTCTGCGTCCACAGTAGCCAATTAAAAATCTGTATTTCTAACACAGAATGAAAACTAGGCTTAAAATATTATTTCTATTCTCCATGCACTATATTGAGATGACATAAACAGCAATTAATGTGCAATTGGGGCCTCAAACAGTGTTAATTTTCAGACGAATACTGGCCTGGTTAGAAATCCTTTTTTTTTTTTCACCCCACAAAAATGTCTGGCTCAGCATAGAAGTGAATTTGCGTCTTCAAACAGACCCCATAAGCAGGCAGTGCTTGTCAGATATACGAGACTAATGGAAGTAATTTGAAGTTCTTGTCTGGCTGAGCGCTTGATTTTTTAAAAATTTATTTATTTATTTTTTGTGGGTAGTGGAGTGGTTTTCCCATTTGTGAGTAAATGTTCCCTGTGCTTTGATGGGCTGTTATTCAACGTCACTGAATAAAACATAGCTTTTACATGTTAATAAAAAGGCTGGGTGAGCCGCTGAGTGTCACGCTCTTCTTTCATATGTATGAAATTAAATTAATGGGGCATATTTAGGTGGAGGTAATATTTTAAAATTGCTTCACATTTAAACTGAAAAACAGTTTATGTCTGTCCCAATAACAGATAGATAAACATACACACAGAGGAGGGTGTACAGTTATTCTTTTTAAGTATACGGAAAACTACACACCCACAATGAATAATTAAAGAACGCTCTTGATATTGAGAGTCTCCTAAATATGTCTGTTTTCTACTTAGCAGCAATATTCGTATAGCAACTCTGATCACAGCAAAAAGTGAGCTGCTCAGTCTAATAACCAGTCATCTAGTCTTCAGATTTCCTCAGCATCTCTAACATGTCTGGTTTTTACTTAATCATAAATAAAGAAAACATAGTCCCAGCTGGTAAAGTAAGTTGGGAATATAACACTTGCCTCCGTCTGCATTACATGCATATCTATTTTAAGACTGATCTCATATAACGTTATGTACATCAGTAATAAGTAGGCAGAACATTGCTTATGTAAATTGTACATCCATTAAAGCTTTTGATGCAGGTCTATTATAGGAGTAATCAAGTGTGATGGTGTGTTCATCTGTTACATAAAGATTTGGTAGCACAACATGGTACATCTGATTAGAAGAAACGAGATAGTTAAAGCTAGGTATTTTGCTGTGATTCTAATTCTTCAGGACACTGAACATGTCATGAAAAAGAAAAACACTTTGATGACATCTCTTTTGTGGGGGGAAAGAAAAAGAACAGGGGAGAACTCGGGTTTTTAAATCTGCCATCTATTTGTATCATCTCCCCGTGTCTGCATGGATTCTCTCTGGCTTCCTCCCACAGTCCACAGACATGCAATTAGTAGGGTTAGGTTAACTGGTGATTCTAAATTGCCCACAGGTGTGTGTGTGTGTGGCTGTCTGTGTTAGCCCTGGTGACCTGTCCAGGCTGTACCCTGCTCTCTCTGCTCACCATATGGCAGCTATAATAGGCTCCAACCACCCCCATCACCCTGAATTGGATAAGCAGAAGAAAATGGATGGGTGGGCTAAGGGGAAAACAGATGCAATTCACAGAAAGGATGTAATGAATGCTAAAAGGCCGAAATAATTATTCACACCTGCTTCTATCAAAGTTTGCTTTGATATTGGTACAGATTATACATGCATGCATGTTTAAACAATACTAGTGTTCTCCTATTTTTCTTATGTGGAAGCCAGTTTCTGCTGAATGGTCCGTGTACAAAGGGCTCCAGAGCGCTTGTGGTTTAGGTAGTAGAGTTGCTCCTACAGTCTATATGTCAAAGTATCCTTGGGAAAGATATTGAAGCTCAAATTGCCCCTGATCCATTCATCACAGTGTACATGTGTAAATTGATACAATAGTGATTAGGTATAGATAAAGGCACTGTAACAATGTATAGGTGATTGGGTGAATGAGAGTTGTAGCAGAAAAACCAAACTAGTTCCAGTCCATTTGCCATTCTTTTTCTAACTGTAACATCACAAACTTTAACACTAAACATACTAATTGAGTCAGACAAGCAGCTCTTGGGGTTTCTGCAAAAATCTGAGCACCGCAAAGTCTGACTTTGGGGTAAATTTGCTGGATTTGAGCTTTTGTACAGAAAACTGCCAAATTTTCTGTTATTATACAGATACTCACAGAGGCTCATTATCCGTTAATTGAGTACGTTTGATTAACAGTATCTTGTTGCTACTTACCCTCTTAAGCAGTCCTTATGGGGGGACTACTTGTTTTTTTGTTTTTTTTGTTTGGTTGTTGTTGTTTTACTTTTTAGAGACTATTTTCTTGTGATGTGTAACTCAAATAGGTCTCCTTTTTCACAATAGTTAACCCAAAATTGAAAAAACAAAACAAAAAAAACAAAACACACCTCTCAGCAAAGGTAAGATTTGCATTAAAAACTGGATGCTGCAGCAAGGACTTCACTATAAAAATTATATTCTTACCATTATTAGTCAAGAACAGAGAGAACCATAACTATAAGGGATCAGCTTGCAGAGTCTCACTTCAAACCCTATGCAGCATTTACAGAACTGTGCAAAGACTCATATAGCATGGTTTTTCACAGGACTGCACATGAATGAGTCCACAAGTGCAACATGCATTGTTTTTTAAAACAGTGTCTTTATTTTTAAAAACATCACAGGCTGCAGGCTGGCGAATCACCTGCAATACCGCTCATTTGACCTGAATAACTGACCTCAAGCAATGTGACAGAACTGGTCTACTTTCACTGGCCGCAAACCATTTTGTCAACGTTAAAGACTGTATTAAGACAGTAGTTTTGATGGTTTTGACAAAGATCAAGATTGAAATGATAATAAAAAAGGGAAGATCACTCTCCTGAGTTACAATTAAAAAAAAAGAAAAAGGATTCGCCATTTGAAATAAAATGCCATTTAAACACATACAGCATTTTTGCCTTTAGGTTTCAGAATAAGTAAATGGTGAATCATTAGATCGTTAACCTTGCACATATTAAAGAAACTCAGAAATGCATAATAATTACTGAACTCCACAACTAAAGACCCAACAAATCAAATGGTCACTTAAAAAAGATCTACACCATTAACTAAGTAAAATAAAATGCTCATTACTGGCCTGATTGCTGCTATTGTTATGCTTTACTCTGTGAGCAAATAAAGTATGTAAGCGAGCAGAGATTCATTAGTCTGCAAACACAGAATGGAAATTAAATGTCTGCTTGGGTATTGTAATGTTTTTGATGTACATTAGTGTGAAATGTAAATAGCCATCTTTCAGTAATTATTTTTATAGTAACTGTTGCACAGTAATTAACTTTACCAACAATTATAGATGCTGAATCTTTTTGCCGTGAAGGAAAACTGCACACAGGGCTGGAAATGCAGAATTATTAACAATTACTTTGGATCAGTTGGACGTGGGAAAAAAAAGGGTTTCAACTTGCTATACTATAAAAATGTCACTGAATGCTTTTGCTGCCTAATCTGGTTTAAAAGTCATTATTGTTCATCTTTAGACTCATTATTCGTGCTAATAAAAAATTAAAAAAGTTAGCTTAGGAGTTGTGGGCGGAAAACTTTCTCCTCTTTTCTTCACAGAGAAACTTTAGGCTCTGATAAGCCGAGCTGACCTCAAACTCACAAAAAGCTTCATCAGGCAGGCTTTTCTGTCACCTCACTTCGCTTCACATCTTTGCACTTTAACACACCACAAAGACTTCAGCAAACTAACATTCCTGTGTAGACTTTTTTGTGAAGACTCAAACGATTAGGCCAAAGACATTTGGGATATATGATGGATAAACATTAAGAGAAGGTCAGGGTGAATCTAATTGTTATTCCTTTCACATGCTGAACTGAGGAGCTGGTAGGAGGACCAATGAGGATACATAAACAGACAAAATAAGCACAAAAACACGGAGACCTCTACCACCACAGGAGGTAAGGAAAACTAGAAATATGAGATCTAGCTATATTACTACAGGTCTGTTACATATGAATGATTAAGAATTAAATACAGCACCATCTTTTAGATGACAATGAGAGAATGGAATTGGTAATAAGGTACATTTTACAAGGATGATAATGGACCATGTCTAGCAGGAACACCATTACCACGAAATACTGATGGCTTTAACAATAGTCACAATCACACTGACACAGAGCACAGGCGATGTACTGGTACATTTACCCCGTCAGGTGGTAAGTCGGACAGGCAGCGAGGAGAGAGTGGGTTGTCCAAACCACAAAGGAGTGTTGGTGGCTGCCGGAACGAAACAAAGAAGACAACAGCTACAGCATCCCACATAAAAGTTCTGCTCTTCCTCACAGACCAGAGAACGGAGTCTTGAATCTCTAGCTGCATCCCTGAGCAGTCTGAAGATACAAAGCTTTAGTGCACGCAGCACTGACCAACGCAAAAATAATATGTATATTATGTTGGATTTTTTTCTCTGATCTTGAATAAAAGTACTATTACATTCAAATAAATTCTACTAAGCTTCTATATTATATGCGTATATAACATTTGCACAATCACATACGAACTTTTTAAAACATAGCAATATATAACACTGTATTAATTGTGGCGTTGTGTTTGTATGAAAGATTATGCTCAATAAAAGCTGTCACAAGTTCAACGCTAAACTCATTTCACAGTTTAATACTCAGCAGGTCATGAAGCACATTCAGCCTTTGAACACTGAGGGTGGATGAATGCAAAACTGCTTATCAAACACTCAGTATCATACACTGTCACACATACTGCCGGGGTAATTTCATTAAAAGTCAGTGCCTCCCATCTGATTTTTTATTTATTTAATTATTTTTTTGTACAATAACTTGTATGTACTACATAAAGCCGTGCAAAATCTTGCCTTTGCTATGAAAATCTTGAAGTACACAGGATTGAGGGCAAACTTTTCACATTTTAAGCCACTGAAGAAAGTTTTTTCATATAACCAACTTTAAGAACAAAAATCACAGGATACATCAACTTGAAAAACAAAACGTCATCAGTTTAAGGTTTTGCATAAAGAGTAAGAAAACCAAACATTGGTGTCGTGGATGTGAAAGAAATTTAAAAAGTGCACTTTGGCTAAACTTCAAGGGGTAATGTTACCATGTGGGATAGGTGGCTGTCAAAACAAATTATAGCAGATCTACCGTCTCTCTCTTTTTTTTAACCTGCATTTTGATGCCTTGCTTATCTTCTGGCTGTGATTCATACCGTGTCAAAATAATTTTATAATTTAGTCATATTGTAAACGGTTGCAAATGTAGCTAACAGCCATGAAATGGAGAAACAAAACTGATGTTCCTTAGTTCTTTAAAATGCTGAAATTTGAGCTCACAGAAAGGCATAACTAACATGTGTACTTTGAGGGCCTGTAATGAAAAATATACTATTCATAATATAGCATGAAGGTAAAATTTTTACATTTTCTCCAATAAATACGCTTAAACAAAATCACAAGTTACTTGATCATGTATAGAATAACCCCCCTATTCCCTAGAAGTTGGTATTATATCAGAAGCCTTAATATATTCTAAGAAAACCATTTTATTTCATTTGACTTTAAAACATTTTAATACATGCATAATACTGACCACTTCACAAGCTGAGTGTGAAGTAATAGATTACAGATGATATAAATCCCTCTTTTAAAGTCAATAAAGAGATCTATCCTAGATTTTATGCATAGACAAAGTTGTTAAAATTACTATCAGGTAGTACCTTGAAATGCAGTTACCTTAGCAACTACATTGGCACATTGATAACAATTCAGTTAAAGAATCTGTATAATGGTGGTACAGATGAAAGCCTTTGTTCAGGTTTTTCCTCAACCACTAGAAAATGTACTTCTAACTACAACGACAAGTGCAAAATATGTGATGCTATACAATCCATTTTAATATCAGTGAGATTTGCATGAACAGGAATGTTGCCTTAATTTTCAGCGAGCCGGAGGAGGAAGCTGAAGGGTTGAAAAGAAGTAATAAGGGAAAGGGTGGCAGCCTATCCAGTCCCTTCATGTCAGTGGAAAGCTTAAACACATCCTTACACCACTGACAGTTCAGGAAGCTAAAGTCAACTTGGCTTTCTCCTGGAATGACAGCAGAAGGGTCTTAAAAGATTAATGAGTATGGCTTTACTGCCTCGTCATGTTTAGCCTTGCATCGATAGGAACTTTATTAATCTCATCTGTTTTAGGTTCTTTGACATTTGTGGGACCAACATCACATTTTCTGGAGACAGATGCTTTTAAATTTGTAATGCACCAGAAATTCTTTTCACACGTAATAAAAACAAAAACAGATCACTTTTTCTTTTTATTCAGCATTGCATGTTATATATATAAAAGTTAACAAAAAAACTTGGTGTCTACGCGTGCCATCAGAAAAGGCTTTCCTGTGTCAGTTTCTGGACCCCGGTGCAAAGTAACCAGGGTAAAGGCTAAGTTAGCATTGCAGTCCTCGGTGCTCGTGTCAGATTTATTGTCAGATGCATTTATTTCCCCATTTGTTTGGCTGTTGACATTATTTTGAATCCTACTGTATAAATGTAATCATGGAGGCCACACAACTTGATTACATCAATAACTAATACACAGAATAGAGTGTGTGTTTATGAGGACATGGAGAGAAAAAACGGAGACACCAATCATAATGGCAGTGGAGGGCACTAAAATAGCGCAGCCATTGTGTCTAAACAGGAAAAAATAAAAGAGCTAAACAGGCTGGTGCGTTCAAGCATAATCAAAGGCATTCTGTTTCACGTCTTTGCCTCCGACAGACGGCTTTTCATGTCTGATTTCATTTTTTATTGAATGCTGAACTCATTCCCTGCTTTCACACTGGAGACTGGAATTACCAGTGCAGGTCCAGTTTTGAAGTTGTGAAACATCTATATCGTCTAGCAGGGAGGGGATCAAAAGTCTTTTGAAAAGTCTGAACTTGGGATTTTTCGATTCCGCAGGCACTTGATTTATTGGGATGTGTCTGTGATACCTGCCCACACTTTGCAGACTCACAAAAAAAGAAGAGAGAAAAAAAAGGAGAGATCTCTATTCTTAGGTTGGAGAAGCAAAAAGAAAGAATCATAGATAAAATTGGTGAGAAAAAAAAACAGCATCATAATCTAAATGATCATGCTTTGGGGTGAGCCTATCTCTTGTACAAAGAGATACAAAAACGTTAATATCTGATACCGATATGTAAATAATAATAACAAGTCCGTCAGTCTGACGCCTAAAATGCATTAATTACTGACAACAGTGGTAAAAGCTGAAACCTCTTAAAAGTAAGTGGAAGTTTTTCTGTGCCACCTTAAACTGTACTTAACTGCATCCTGTTTACTTTAGGTCTCAGTCACACATACCTGATGACTGGTCAGTGATCATCTGGCAAACAGAGGTTACAAGGGAAAGAAAAGAAAGAAGAAAGAAGTTCATTCTCAGACCTGTTTGTGAGTGGTCGAAGGAAAACGTTAGCGTGAAAGTGGTTGCAAAGAGGATACTGCACCAAAAACCTCTTTGTGATTGCTTTGTTAGCTAGCAGGTTGCCACAGTTACATGTAGATGTAGTTTGTGTGGAAGGCAACAACCTTTCTGCAAACACTTGCAAGCTACTCACCCAGCAGTACTGAAATTGTACAAGTACAACACAGATCAAAAAAACTTTTACCCTGAAGGTGAGCACTCTCGATTTCTGGTTTGCATCACACATTTTCAAGTTTCATTACAACTCAGAAAGTAAATAGTACAATCTATGCAAATCACAAACGACAAGAACATTGTCCAAAAGATCAAAGCAATCACAAAGAGGTTTTGAGTGTAGCACCCTTTTTGCAAAAAAATTTCACCTAGCAACAGCCAGCAACCACTCACCAACCTGTCAAGGAATACACACATTTTTCCCTGGAGATTACCTGGGGGTTAGTGTTTAGTCTCCAGGCCTGTGTGAGTCCACCTCTGACAAACTAAAGTGGCTGTAAATAGTTTAGAACAACTATGTGAAATAAAGGATAATGTAATGATTTGTAAATAATGTAGACCTACTGAAACGTGACAGTTTACTACAAACATCTCTTCTGAAACACAGGTCTCAAAATCCAAACTTACTGTCAGTGAAAAAGAAGACACCATGAAGTCCAAGTAACTCTCAGTCAGAGAGTTTTAGAAAAGCCATTTCTAAAACTTGGAGCACACCAGCCTCAATAATTATGAAATTGAAGAAGTTTGGGAGCACCTCGGCTCGTCATAAAGTTGGCAGTCTAACTCAGTGGTCAGTCAGAGTGAGATTCATAGGTCCTCTGAAGAGATACCTGCTGGAAGGATGGCCATGCCGATGGCACTTCATCAATCAGGCTTTTAAGGTAAAGTGGCTAGACAGAAGCCACTCGAGGAAAAAAGACATCTGACAGCCCAATTGGAATTTGTCAAACGGCATTTTCAAGGACTCCAAGAACATGAGAGAAAAGCTTCGGGTTTCATGGAAAAACTGAAGTCTTCCATCACAAGCTACTAAAGCTTGGGGTGGCTGCATCCTACTGCAGGAGTGTAGTGACCGAGGAGCTGCGTGAAAACTGTCAAATAGATACACAAAACCTGCTCCAGAGTGTACAGAAATGCTGATCCTGGCACCTATGGATGAGATTGCAAGAAGCTCTGCTTGTAATGTCCTGACAAGTACGAGGAGGGGCTTTGATCCATCTGTAATGTTGTAATTAACAATGAAGCTCTCTTATTTTAAGACAAGAGAAAATAATTACTATTAAGTGCGAGAGAGAAAGAGAAACCGAAAAGATATCCCCCCTCCTTCCCTCCAAGGACACATCCGTGGCAAACACGGCTCATGCATCATCTGTGGAAAGACTTGACGATGGCAGTTGAGAGATGCTGCCCTTCCAATCTGACAGAGCTTGAGAGGATCTATAAGGAAGAAGGGGATAAATTGTTCATGTTTGCAAAGCTTGTAGAGACTTACCCAAGAGCCCAAAGCTTTAAATGCTGCCAAAGGGACTTCCAAAAGTACCAAATTAAAAAGGCCTAAATAATTATGAAAATGAAAGACTTCAGTTTTTCCATTTTTAACAGATTTACGTATTCTTGTGTGACCGATGGGCAGAAAATTGCAATTTCATCCATTCAAGATTAAATCTACAAGATAAAAATGTGTCAAAGTGAAGGAGCTCACATACCTTCTGAATCCACTGTGCTTTGAGTGTGTGTGTGTGTGTGTGTGTGTGTGTGTGTGTGTACTCAACAAAAAGATCACAAGACTCCTACAGTCTGGCTGGTGCCCTCACAATACACTCTCTAGCAGCTGAATCCAAAGCGCTTGTGAAAATAGAAAGGCACAAGACAAGGTGACAAAGTGCACGGAGAGAAACAAAACAGGGACGACTGGGTGAGCACCTCTGAAGCTAAGTGAGTGGAGTCAGGAGGAAAATCCATTTGTCTTTAGTAAACAGACACCTATAGTGAAGCGTCACTCTCAATCACTGAGAATAGCAATGCAATAATGCTATGTCCTGAGCAGCTCCTATTCATGAAAAAAAATAAAGAGTACAGTACAACGATCAAACACTACATCACATCAATCATCATCAAGAGAAAACACCACAAGTTTACAGACTCAACAGATTTGGCCTTTATCCATCCATTCTCTCCCACTCATCCTTATCAAGGTCATATGGGGGGGGGGCTATCCTAGCTACCTTAGGGCGAGACATGAATTACACTCCGGACAGGTCGGCAATCTGATGCAGGGCTAACACAGAGAGACAGACAACTGAATTCCAACTCAGAACCTTCTTGGTGTGAGACAACAGTGCTAACCACCAAGCCACCGTGCTGCCGCAGCTAAAAAAAAAAAGCCCTGTAGCTGGGAAAATGCAACCCAACCTACAGCATCAGCCTAGACATATGAATGTCTTAATCCCCGCACACACGCGTGCTTCAATTTAGCTGCTGCACATTTCTCAGCATCTCTATGTTTCCCTCAGCAAAAACACGCTTTCTTCTTCAACTAATCTGAAAACTCTAGGTGCAGCTTTTGTTTCGCTTCCTGCACCACACACACACAGACCCGCAAACCAAGAAACAGTGGGGAAGAGAAAAGGAGGAAGTGTTACAGTCTTTAAAATTCTCCTCTCATACCATCTCTTTCCATCAAACAGACCTCGGTGCATCCAAAGTGTGACAGCGGGTCTGTTGGATAGACTGCAATAAGAAAATGTGTTCACAGTGAAAACAGAGATTTTAATGAAGTTATTGTGCAGACAATTTTCCACCCCTTTTTGGTCAAGAGTTACCCTAGAAAAGGAAGAGATCACTCAGTTCTTTTCAGATACCTGTGTCTAGATGTGTCAGACAAATTGCATTTGCTCTGTTGATTCAGATGAAAATTGGCACTTCCCTAATTAAAACGAAGCCTTCTGAATCAATATTCACAATGCACTGGTCACACAGTCAACAGTTATCCTTTTAATTGCTGGCAATCACAAATGGAAGCCTTATTTAAAATAGTATGTAATTAACCTGTTGGTTTTAATTAAAAACAGAAAAACTAATGAATGCAAAGGAAAATATTAAGCTTTGGGCCCGCTGATATTTTAAGTGCATGGTTGGGGCTCTCTCTGTCTAGGACAAACTATCCATGATCTCCAGATAATTGCCCGAATCGCAGCTAATAATCAGTCTCCATATGCTTTAATGAGCCTGCAATTACACCTTATAATCAAAGAGCACTTTGAGGTCAAAGTTCCATGAATACAACTGAAACTGAACTTTATCTGAATTTCAGGAAAAAAAGAAAAAGAAGAAAAAAAGTTTCAGCCTACACCGCAAATCGCTAAGTCAAGAAAGCTTCCCACGGTGTTTGCTCATAGGTGGAACAATCTGTCAGCATGTAACAAATGTTAAATCAACCCGAAGGACGTTGTTAGAGGTAACATGACCCAGCAAGGCCTGCTGTATGTAAGTCAAAAGAACAACTACAGTGCTCTACCCGGGGCACTAACTTGCCCTGGGTAGAGCAGTAATTAAGCAGAGGCATAACTTTGCATACAAAGGGGTTTAATCTTTCAATATCCAGAAAGGGACGCATGATTAATTGTAGATCCTGCCACAATTGTATAGGTCAGCAATGTTTATTTCTATTTTTAATTCCCCTGACTGTCCCAATGTGGTATCGTCTCTCTTCCATTAAACCAATTATATTCTTTCAATGTGAAAACTATCCAAGTAGAACAGAATGTACTTGGGAGGGAGTTTTTTCTGGGAGTGAATGGAGAAAACTTGCAGCTCTTATGGAAAAAGAAAAGAAACAAAGGTGCAAATATAGTGACAAAGAGTAAGGTAGCTCTGACTGACCCTCTGACAAGAGTCAAGAATCAGATTTTTCTTTCGGGAATCTATTGTTGGCTCTGCTGGATTTGCTTTCCAAACCTGAAATAACACTTTCTTTTTTGCCCAAATGTTCTCTCTGGGCTCGACAGCTGTTCTGATTTTTCTAGTCGTCCTCCCCAGTCTTTAAGGCAACTGTACTATTCTTCATTTTACAAGTCACTGTTTTAGTTTTGGGATTATAAAAAGATTTTCCTCTCTCGCTGCACTGTGTTCTGACAGACAGTAGCACTGTGAGTCTGATGTTATCCACCTAATAAGGGAGTTCAATTTGGTTACTGCAATGCATTTTTTTTTTTTTAATTCTTGCCAGATTAGATACCTACTTAGAGGTGAACTGTTTGGTGAAAGTACACCCAACTTCATCTTATCTTTGAGTAGGTGTGTGCATGTATGCGTGTGTGCATGTGTGTGTGTGTGTGTGTGTGTGTTAGATGAGCGCAGATATGACAGTTTCACCTGACTGAACTCAGTTGATGCTCTGCCAGCCAGACTGCCTGTGCCTCTCCTCTGGCCTTTCAATGAAAATAAATGATCCCTGGGTGGCTGTTTCTTTTTCTACAAAATGGCCACAAGTCAGCGGGAACTTAATGTCCGCTCCAAAGGGAAGGGAAATTAAAAGCTCAGAGACAATTTTCTAAAGTTCTTAATTTATCCACCAGCACAGCAGACGTTAAGCTTCTTTGTGTGTGCAGGTAGATGCATACAGATGAATATCAAAGCCGTGATCCAAGGCTGGCCTTGTTTAAAAGTAGCGGCAGATGTTGATGCCGTGATGACGGGGTTCAATACTATAAGCTTTTTCAAGCAAACTATTAGCAAGCTATTCAATTTGTGCAGGAAGCTGGGAGTGCGCCGTAGCATTGCTTGACATGAAGGGAGGCACACCAGTGCTTTTTTAAAAGAATTATCAACTTCTAAAATATTAAATGTGCTCCTCGGCAAAAATAACTTGGCCCACTTTGTGACAAATAAACAGAGCAATAATTAACCGCCTCTTGAGCGAGTCTCTTGTCTTGTTCAGATTCCCATTGCCAATGTCTTGGACAGCAGTTAGCTAAGGAAGTCTTTGTTCTGTTCTGCAGCCTTGCCGAGCTTTAAGTTGCAGTACTTTTTTTTAATTTTATTTTTTTTAAAAAGCCGTCACCAGCAGCAGACCAAAATTGTTTAAACTGCAGGACAACAAACTCTCAAGCAGCAGCTGAATGATATCAAGAACTGCCAAACTGTGACCTGCCAGCCTGCTGGTAGGGAAAAAAGGCAAAAAATACAAAAGCTCTGGTTAGCAATGACTAAACTTTCAAAATAAGAGCAAGGGAATTTCCTGCTGCAAAGATTATCGCAGAAGACACGGTTTAGAGGGGGTAGACAGAACATGAGCCAAGCCAGTATATTAATGATTTCTCACTGATCTCCAAATTTAGTTGCACTTTTAAAGAGGTTTTCAGCATTAGCTAAAAACAGCACTTTCAACTTTTCTGCTGTCACAGAAGTTAAACTCAGTCAGACCTGACTGAGTCCAATTAACACATAAATCACAGTGTGATATATCTGGTGAAACTCTTGAGAATACCGCCACTCTTGATTTATGTATTTTTAACCATAAAAAATGCCTGCGATCAGAGGGAGCTGAAATTCAAAGTCAAAGCAAATGAAAATCTACATCTCTTATTTAGTTTGTCAGCTGTCAAATCAAACATGTGATTATTTTCAGAATATTTGAATATAGATAAAATTTTGATTAAAAAAACCCCAGAACTAAACAAAACAAAGACTGACAGGAAAAAACCCCTCAAGGTTGGACAAAATTCACAAAAATGGTGATAACTAAAGGGCTATTTACCTCAGAGACAGCAAAATTCATTTCATAGCAGTGGCACTGGGGATTTCAGCAGCAGCAGAAGGCTTTTAGAGCCACACGAGACATGTGAAGCATCTTGATTTGCAAAAATCTGTTAAACAGATTCTCGGGGCTTTCATTTTATGTAAAGCTGTTCAATCTGTATGGAATCTAATGCGGTCACACCACTTACACTGCTACAGCCGCAATACAATTTAAAAAAATATACATAGAAAAATCATCTTGTCTATAAAAATAAACCTTTTAATGAACAGACATCGCGTTCTGTGAGTGCTGGATTTTATGGTCCATTTCTGTCATGGAAAAAAGCAACAGCGATCACTTACAGACTCTTTGAGGGTAAATATTAAGAACCAATTTGTTTTCCAGACTTTCCAGCATTTTCCCTTAATTGCATTATACTGACAAAGAGTGACGGGAATGTGGGGACAGGGAGAAAGGGTAATGACGTGTTAAAGGTCCCTGGCAGGAATCAAACAGGTGTTGGTGCAGTTAAGGCTGCTGGCTCACCGTGATGCCTCTGAGAGGAGATTACAAAAGACAGCAGTCACATATATTAAGTGCTTACTACTGAATCACCGTAAGATGAGGGATGACATTCATTTCAAGGACTTTTTGTGGAGGAAAGATAAACCCAGTGCTTTTTCTTCACTGAGCTCGAGATTAGTCCACACACCATGCTGCCAGTGAACCTTAACTATTCTTTTCTGGCATGAAATCTGCACCACAGGCAGTTCACTAGTCCATATATAGATTAGGGAGGTTTCAAAAGAGGTGAGCACATTGTGCAAATACATCTCGTTTCTTTATACATGATGAGCACTGTATACTCTAAAAGCTCACTCTCCTGTATCCACCCTGCTCGGGATACATATACAGAGATGACTCTTGCAGCAGATGGAATTAGAAATGTGTCTGGAGTCAAACAGAGGGAGGGCCTATAAAGAGTGACTTCTCCCTGCCCATAGTGTAACCTATAATTGGGGGCCCAATATCAGCGCGCCTAAAAACACAGCTTACTATTTACACTTTTTTAAAATAGACGTGTTGTGGTGGGGCAGGGCCACACTTGGCAGGATGAGGTGGATTCTCAAGGCCTGAATATGCTTCACTTGTCAGCGTGTCCACATTATCTCCCATGAACAGAACCCAAACGATGTCTGCAGCCACTTAAGTACACTTGATGTGCTTTTCCTCCAAACGGCATGCTGACGTGCTGGTGAGAAGATCCTCCTCTCGAATTTGCACAATGTCAAGCCTTGAAAATAATGTGAATAGTTAAGCTTCAATGCTTACAATCTCTGACAAGGTCTTGATTAATGCTATGGCAAAAAGGCGTTACCGGCATTCAACCAGAATGCAGAAAAGTCACTTTTAACGCACTGACACAGCAGGTTTTCCTTTTTCCAACAGTGACGCACAAATTCAGCATATCTACAGACTGAATTTTTTTTTTTTTTTTTTTAAATGCTCATTCACTTTTCTCTGTTAATAACTTTTTCCACTTAATTAACTTTAACTTCTTATTTACAATTAACCATTTACAGCCAATTTACGACAACTGCTTTTATGGGGTCTGTGTCGTCGTTTCAAAGAAATTAAATTAACAAGAAGGTCAGTAGTTTGAGCTACAGGCTGTCAGGAAATGAGGAAGCGCCTTTTCCTCTCGGTTGCTACCATCACTGAGATGCCCTTGAACAAGGCCTTTAACACCCAACTGCTCTGCTGGAGATGCTCAATTGCCAATAACTGTGACTGCCGGGCAGGATGTTTAACCTAAACTAGCCTGATGAAATCTAGATTAAATCTATAATTAACAAGTCAATAGTGTCATTAGTGAACTTTTATACATACAAGATCTCACAATTTAGTCCTCTCCAGGATTCAGGACATACTATCCAGTTTAGGTTTATGCTACACAATAAAAATGTATTTCGTACATTTGCTTGTTCATAGCTGTGTTTTGAGTATGAACAGTTCTACTGAGGATATTTAAAGGGGAGCCTGACATAAGAGAAGTAAAAGCATGGCTTTCTCTTACTGTGCTGCACTAATACAAAAATAAATATTTGAGTAAAACCATCAAAAATAATCTCCTAAGCTTATAAAGATACATGATTACTGGGAACTGCATGAATCCAATTTTGCAGAAATCCCTCTAAGCCCAGTTAGCCTCTGAAATTCCCTTTAGGCTTTTCAGTTAGCCAAGGTTGTCTTGAAAACTGTCACTTCCAAAATTGTTCTTACCATCTGTAAACCAACCCCATTACCGTTCAGAAAGTCAAACAAGACACTTACAGGTAGAAAAAAAAATGTAAAGAGAGATGATGGCAGGGACTGTGTGAACCACTCCAGATCTACCCTTCCCCCTTCCTGAACAGTAGCAGATGACAATAGCTTCTAAACCAGGGCACGCCAGACATCCTGACAAAGGCAGGCTCCTCCCAAGCTGCTGAGTCCCCGGTTCCCAAATAAACACAGCCACAGGGAGAGGGCAAGAGTCGGGGATGTGGAGCATGCTGTGTCCAGACAAGCAGCAAAATGAGTCCTTTTGCCCGAGAGCAAGGCACTCTCCCAGCAAACCATAAAATTCATCTTGGACAAGGGAAATCTCTTGACACACTACAAGGCTTAATCGCATAATTAGGGCTGCAACAAAAACAACGGTGTCACACTCATTTAAAAAAAATAACATAAAATAAAATATTAGAAACTGAGAAGCAAATAACTGCATCTCCATATGCGCTGCTGCAATTGTATATCTTGAATGCTATTCAGCTCTTACTCACATGTAAGCAGGCGAAAGGGGTGAGGACCTGGATGTCTTAAGAACTGGCACTGGGAATTTCCAGCTGACAGGAGAACCGCTTTTCCATTTCAACGGCATGTTGTTGTCACCAGAATGGTGCTACAGCAATACCAACAGCAAAGACCATTTCCATGAAAAGGTTTCCAATGCAGTCTTCCATCCCACTCTGCCCACACCATTTAAGGGGGAGGGAGAGCAGCAGCGGCACCAGCAGCTACAGAAATACACTGGTAAAGGCAGTGCGGGCTACAGTCGGGGTTGTGACTTTAGCGGCAGCACTGAGAAGCCAATAGAGTGCATCCACCACGACTACTTGCCCTGCTGCATTCACAGTTGTCTCGTGGTAGGAGGGGGAAGAAGCCCTGCCTTCTCATCACCCTTTCAGGGTAGTGAATAGCCCAGTAGCTAAGCAACAGTGCCACCTTGTTAGATGTGCTGTGATTACAGCTCTTGGCTTTCGGTGCAAATACAAGGATGGTAGATTAAGAAAAATATATATACAAGTAGAGCAGGGCGATATGGCCAAAAATATTTATCACGATATATATTTGAAAATTTGCGATATCGATATAACCGACGATATAATTGATGCGAGACAAAATACAACTCCACAACATTACTAGCGCAAAAAGACAACCTTCCATTTATTTTCACTTAAACAAGAAGCTGGTTTTTATGTACATTAAAGCTTTATAAAAATGTAACAGTGCAAATGCAAATTCCTTGCTGAAAGTTTAACCAAAAGGCATTTCCAGTAGAAATGGGCTGACATATCCTGAGCATAACCATGTATAATATCCACTGAAGTTAAAAAGAGGTGCTTTGCAACATTAAACTGCAGTGTGCAGTACGCATTTTTCGGACCATAAGGTGCACGGGATTATAAGGCACATTAAGCGAAACAAAGCAGTCAGATAAATCAAACTTTATTAAACTCATTCTTCTTGCTTCCTCCACTTCTGTACCATTGATTCATTAATGTTGAATTCTCTGGCAGCTGCTCTATTCCCATGTTGTTGCAGTATATTAATGACTAACCTCGTATTGTGGATGGATTATCTCAGTTGTTCTCCTGACTGAAGTTTGGTCCGTTTACAGTATCCTGCCATGCGATTGCATTTGTCTCTAACCATGAAGAACCTTCACGTTAACTTTTATAAGTGGAAAAGTGTTAGTGTTCGTCCTCCAGCTTCACTGTTTATGTTATGCTAACATAGCTGTGTCGCTAGCGATCACGTAGCACATCATTATATACCAGCTAGCCCAACTTCAGTAACCCTACAAACGTCACTGCTGTTTAGTTTCCTGTCTTCATTTATGTTGGAAGTGATAGCAGAGCTGTACGTTTGATTTTTTTCAGAAATCTCTCAGTCAGAACATGCAATATCATGCTTAGGTAACTAGCGAAACTAGCGAGCTAACTTCCGCTAGCTTCCTGCTAACTTCTAACTCCGTTAAATGTAATAACTTTTGTTTTCATGGATGCCTGGAAGTTAAACTTTATAGTTACACCTGGTAAAGCAGCAATGCTGATCGTTTTATTAAAGATGAAAGAATTTAGACAGTTTTTAACTCTAAGTGATGCTGCAGTGTTGTTTGACCTGAAGTATACGGAGTTTAGGACCCAGATTACTCCCAGATTTAAGAGCATCTTAGTCCGACAAATACGACAATAACAACGGCCGCTTGCATGTTCTGCAAAAAAAATGTGCTTTGTTGTGTATCTGGCGGACAAACACCAAACCAGTTCCACATCACGGAAGTTGCACCATTTTTACAAACCAATTCTGGTTCATCTGTTTCACTCAACAATCGGCCATGTGCGTATGAAAACAAAGGCACTGCGCATGCGCGTTTTACTCCCATTCTATCGCGATATTTCATTTTCCTATCGTTGCCTAACATTATACCGGTATTACCGTGAACGGTATAATATGGCCCAGCCCTATATACAAGTCAATTAAAAAACAAACAAACAAAAAAACAACCAAAGGATCCAGTCTCAAGAGATGGGCATGTCACTGATTAAACTATATAGTTCTATATACTAAGTACTGGACATGGGCCACTATATTCATATTCCCATTGCCTTTTAAATTAACAGTACAGAAAGAGCGCAAATTGATCAAAATTTTAACTACACTACCTGAACTGTTCCACTTTACCAAACCTAAGCATGTAGGGATTTGGAGTCAACTGCAAGTTGATGTTCTCTTCCTCTTAAATTATCCCCCACACAAAACTGATTGGAAGGCGATTGGTGGTGCAGTTGGATAATGACCTAAAACCATGGAAGCAACCCAAGAGCTTATTAAGGCAAAGGAGTGGAATGCTCTTAAATGGACAAGCCAATCATCTAACTTCAAACCAACTAAGCCCACCTTTCCCTTACTGAAAGAAATAAAACGGAAGGCACAAACAAGACCCACAAACAAGCAGGTACTGGTGCTAGATGCAGTGAAGGCAGGGCAATGCATTCCACAGGAAGAAACATCATTTGGTAAGATGCTCTGACTCAAGACTTCAGACAGTCATTAACTGCAAAGGATTTGCTGTAAGGAGTCCCAGTAGGCTTTGCTTTAGGTCACAATACCTTTGAGATACAATGCAACACCTTTTACAATCCATCTGATTAATAGATCAGATGATCGAACACATCGACAGCTGAGATTTACACTGATGTTATAGAATATTACGTTACGGACTACAGCCAGCTTTTTAGCTATAGCATAATTTTCTACCTCTGCAATTAACTAGAGGAGCCTAAAAACTGCTGCTCAGGCTGTACGAGTCAGACTGTGGTCACGGGACGACAGAGTTGTCACTGTGATTGTGGCTGTGGCCATGGCTGTGCTTTGGACACAGGCATGATTAAAAGGCTTTGACACATTGGTTTCTGCTGCGAACTGAAATGGCTGTGCATACTGCAGGTTCTGAACTCTTGTGCTGCGTGGGTAAGTCATTTGTCTTACCTACGCTTTCTTGGCTGGGAGGTCATAGAAACAGTGCAGAGTAGTTACAGCACAGCGAGACATATCCTTAGCGCCACAGATTGGCTGATAAATGCAACCACAGTTTATGCTATGCCCGCTTCCACAGTCAGAAAGGGCAGATCCATCTAAAGGCTATGCACAGTTATACATATGCAACAGGGCTGCCCTTGAAAGTTAACACTTCATTTAATGAAGCATTTAATGAACATATCTAATTTGATTAACATTCCCCAACTCAAATCAATTATTTATCTACCTGACAACAAGGGCTGTGAAAACTAGGAAAACTGACCAAAAGTCACTCTTATTTGAAAAACACACACAAATATTTTAAATAGCTGCACACATTATATGTGCACATTATGTCCACAAGTGGTCAAACAATAGAACTAACCTGAACAGGTACATGTATTTCAACATAAACATGCCATTTACAAGCCCTACATTACCACATATTACAAAAAATATATATATATAAATAAATAATAATTTGCTTCTATTATAAAGAATGGACATTCGACACCCTTTGCGAGGTCTGCTGTGGCAAAACATGGAAGATTAATCGTTTGCTCAACATGCAAATGGGAAATAATCAAACCAGCAGGGGGCTTAGGTCCACGAAGCTTTGATCATCATCCTGTTCTCTATTCAGTATCTAGCCAGTTAAGGCTCCACGATTTGATGTCTGCTGACAAAAATCTATTTTACCAAACAGGAGTCAGAATGTAAATCATTATCTGGAGCCAAGATGGGGTTTCATCTTTCTACCATTATTATCATACGACTGTTTTAGAAATTATTCCAGGCGTAAGCTTATCCCCTACGGAGCCGGAGCAATCTGAAAATTTTGTATTTAACAGCTGTGGTTCAGACAAAAAAAAAAAAAAAAAAAAAAAAAAAAAAAAAAAAAAAAACAGCCCTCAAGTTTTTTCATGTATTTTTTTTATCGTACTGTTATTGCCTGTCTTAGTTTTTGGTTTTTTTTTTGGTTTTTTAAATGGTACACATAATAACAAACTAAAAGATTTTTTGGGGGGGAAAGTAGTTTTAAAAAGTTGAAAAAAAGACATAAAATGACTTAACACCTGCTCACCCTCAGCTGTTCAGCTGATATTTTTGTCCACTTCAGCTACATTCACCTGCTCCCTAATTCAAAAGGGTCACCACAGCAGGTAGCTTTCTGACACAACCCCAAAGGGATACACATCTGCCCCTGGGATTTAACTGGATATGTTTTACTTGGTAGGTGAATTTGTAAACCACTCCACCATGGAGCCACATTTACTTGGCCACTTATGTTCCCTGCTTGTGGCAAACTAACAGTGAAAATGTACACCTGTATTTTCATCTACACCATAGTTACTGGGTAACCGCACACCCTTGTCTCCCCCTGGAAATGTAACTACATGACTGATTGACCTCATCAGTATAATCCTTTCTTCTTATTTCTTCCAACTCCTGTTTCTGCCCTTATTTTTTTTTTTTTTTTTTTTTTGAATGGACTAGATCAACTTAAACAGAAACTTGATTGCAAACCAGTGTTTTGGAGGCAAAGCTGCAGTACAACAGAGACACAACAGCACAAGCATAAATTTTGGCAACGTCACCAGCCCTGTGCGTGGACTACAAAATAGGCTCTCCACAGATTCGACTCGCACAAGTCATAATTAGTCTTAAATCCTTCACCACTCTCTGCGTATCTGAGGTCTGAGTGAGACGTCCACCTAAGATGCTACCTTTGCCATATATGAATATGGAGAATTCAAAACACTTAGCATTACATTTTGTGATTCTTCTAACTTTTTATTTGCCAGAGACTGCGAAAAGCACCGAGAGCCAACCAGAGGCCAATTCCAAAACAGTGTTTTTGTGTGTTAATTAAACTGCAAATCGGTTATATCAGATAGACTTCTTGGATCATTGCAAAAAAAAAAAAATATTAAAACGTAATATATCTATGTATGTAATATCTACTTCTTTAAAAATACAACAGTAGCAGCATTTCAAAATAAATCTTTCTTCTCTGTGTTATTTTTGTCTAACCTCAACTCACCATCAGACTGCTGCAGTTTCAAGTGGCCAAGAGTGCACTGTCCCGCTATTACAGGAAAGGCTTCATGTGAAGTGTTCAAGCATAAATTCTTTCTGGTGGCTGATTTTGTGACAAAGTCCCTCTCAGAAAAGATGAATATTTGTCCACTTAATCTGTTCTTGTGTCAAATTTCAGCTACGCTGCATGTGTGTGCAAGCACCCCCTCTGTAGTGGATATTCCTGCATATGACATACAAACCCAGCACTAGCCAAACAATAACATTTTTAAATAGTCTTCTCTCCTCTTGCATTCTGAAATACATATAACGGTCATGACCCTTTTCCCCCTCTCTTCTTCTCCTCAACTGGCGGTGCCATCTGTATTACAACCCCCATCATCACACCTTACGCTGTAACTGGCAGAATGACCTTGCGTCTTAACCAAGGGCAGCAGTCATCGTGCCGCTTCTGTCAAAGCCTGAAGGCTCAGTGCTACACCCATTATTCACAGTCCTATTCTATCACTCTCCTCCAACAACTGCAAACCCCCACATAATAGAGCTGTCCATGTCAAATGGCAGCAATACAATAATTCCACACCAGTGTAAAGATTTTATTTTACATGAATGAACTGTGAACAGCAAGGTTTCTATGCTAAATACAATTTGATTATTATCCAAAAGCAATTAACCATAGGAGAAGTGAAGTCATGGTGTTTTTAAGCTTCTTTCATTTATTAAACAGGCTTTTCTAAATGTGTTACTGATAGCTTATGCTGTGGAGAGACAGTCAGCAGTCCGCCTTAACTTTACACTCACAACTGTGTTCTCCAACTGCCCATCCATTTGGTGGTGTGTCTCATCCACCTCCACACAGTCTCAGTTCTGTTCTCGAGCGCCTTTTACAGACCATAGCTGTCCAAAGGGAGTTTAACCTACTCAAATTTAACTAAATTTTAATCAAAGAAGTCACGGTTGAGAAACTGGCTGTCTGAACTGGCAGGATTAAAAAAATAAACAACCTCAAATAAATATGAGGAATTAAATTAATCTAATTCCAGCTAAAAGTAACACCAAGGCTGCAGCCAAAGCCAAGGAGGAAGGCTGGGGAAAAATGTCTGCTGTGTAAATTAATAGGCATCAGCATCACCGCCCCATTATTAAAGCAAAGCATATCTGATTAGAACTATAATTATGTGTTCCATTTAAATTTTGTGTTGCTTAGATGCAATCTTATGGCATGTACGACTACTTCACCCTTTTCTTTCAGGTGCGACCCTGCCAATGTTAAACAGTCTCGAAAGCAATTAAAGATCAAATATAAGCATGCTTACAAATCTTTCACAATCTCAACAAGTATTCAAAGCTTCTTCAGTGCTAAACGAAGGCCTTAGGAACAATAAAATACATCTGAAATTGTTTGCTACAGGCTAGAATAAAAAACAACGAGGCAAAGGAAAATGTTCCCTCTCCAGAGAATCAATATTGTCATTGATGTTTTGGAAAGACAAAGGGTTTAGATGCTCTATTAAAAAGACTAGATGCTCTCTATCTACACATCAAAATATTTTTTGGTAAAAGTGGTTGACCAGTTAATCAGGCCTTTAAATGCAAACATCTGTTACCTGGAAAATAAGCAGCTCTGAAGCTTTTTAGAGATAGAACTGAAATTACCATGACTCAGTTGGCTCACTTAAACTTTGTTTTTGTAGCATGCATTATTCAGGAAGTTAAAATTACTCCCTATTTTGCCTGGATAAGTTACTTTTATCGATAGTGAAATGCTGGTGCTAAGACACCAAAGATGATCAATTTTCAAGTTCAATAAAAGTGGTCACTACCTTAATAATACTTAGGTTGTATTATTGTAGGGTCTTTAACTTGCAATATAAAGCGCCTGATGTTATGATTTGGCGCTATATAAAAAAAAATTTCATTGACTTTAACTGAAATTGAGTTGAATTGAATCAGATCAGGCAGAGCATCCAGCCTAAAATGTGTGCCAAATCAAACATGTGGTGTGGTGAACCCTCAGGAAATAAGGGACCAGCTGAAAGTACCTTCTTCTTCTATACCTGCTATGAAATTGTTGTCTTCTATCAGTGATCTCAACAGAAACGTGCACATCTTAATTCTATTAGTACCACATCAAAGAGCTGTAGCAGTTATGAAACCGAGAGTGAAACCGCAACACAAATACCAACAGTTTTGGTGCACAGTTTGACTTCCTTATCTCTTCATCTATCGCTTTTGCTTAAAATGAAAGTTATAAGCTACAAAGGCAAAAGATGAACAGTAAATCTACAAAAAGCTCCGACTTCTTATATAAATCTCTTTAACACCTATCCATTCAAATCAGTAGGTATTGTGCCGTCTTAATCCAACAACAGTGGAAGAAGCTAAAATGAGGACAAAAGACTAATTCTGTCATCTCTGCATGCATGAGTGTCACTATTGATTTTAAAAATAGTTATGCCCGTCTCTAACTTTAAGTCCCGCCAGGAACCGAAAACAGAGGGCACCATCCACCACAGTTATACCCAGTGTTGGTCCATATTAGGTCACCAGCTTGATGAGTCATTTGACTCAACTTGATGGGGGTAAAAAACAAAAACAAAAAACAAAGACAAAACAAAACAAAGAAACTGCTTGTTTTCAATTATTACCAAGTCCAGTTATAAATACCATTAAAATCCAATTTGAGTATATATAGAAAAGTATGAAATAACTATGAGTATGTGAAAATACTGCTTGTTTAGTGAGAAATAAGCCACTATTACACACAGGCTACTCAGGCAAGATGTAAAAGGTAAAGTACTGGAGAACAAAATAATATATTAGAGTCACTGGAGAGGCTCAGGGGTTTTAGCAGTATTTTTCAGTCCTGGCCTATGTATACTAATGCATTAATACTTTAATTCCTTAACATGTAATAAATACTACTTAATTAACACCAGGTAGAAGCCATTCCTATCCAGAATTTAAACCAAGCATTACCTACAGTTTAAAAATGGCCCACCATCAATTCTCTATTGGAAGATGCTTTTTTTAAAAACGACTAATTTTGGCTGGTTACATTTAATATTATTCTAAGAGAAGGAAAAGAAAATCTTAAACATTGCTTACACCGTATGTTAAACATTCCTTAATTTTTGGTAAGTTTTGTGAGCAAAATATAAAATTCATAGGCATATTAATAAAAACAAAAATGCAAGATGAGGCCGCATTACCATACCTATCGTGCAGTCCGACGGGCATCGTCTCCCCTCTGTGTATAGGGTGCTCCATACCCTCGCCAAAAACCACACCTCAAAAGCAAAATATTTGTGTTAAAACCCTTCTCCAAGAAGCACACACATTATGGCATTTTCTGAACTCCAGAAAATGCCATAATACTTTTTTTAATTAGGTGATTTTTAATTCAGCACTTTTAGGAAAGTTTTGACAGTATTAACAGCATTTTTAAACTGAACTTACGTTATCATGTTTTAAAGTTTGCACACTTTAACGAGCCAGTTTAAGAAAGCTTCTCCAGCAAGGCATTGATCTTTTCTTAATCCACTTTACCCCATGTCAGCTGACACAAACATTCAGTTACATGGCAATGCACCATCTGAACGCTTATTCTCCTCAACTGAGATGTACCACACACACACAAATCCCTCATATAGTTTCACCTTAGACGATATTAAACTTACATTAACATCTTAAATAATTGGTAGTAACAAAGTGCGTGTGCATGCATGTTACTTTGTAGCTGAAAGCTGAAATAGATTGACAGAAGGGTGAATGGGTGTTTCTTTGACCCCATCCGCTGCTAAAATGTTACAGTTACATCACAACTTGTTGCTTTACACTGAACTAGGCTAATTAATGCTAAATATAGCTCCAGTCTATGTTACTTGAGAGAACAATCTTCGTGCTCGTTTAAAATACAGCAGCATCACCTTTAAAATAAGAAAAGATGAGCAAACTGTCATCGCGATTGTTTCAAAAGCTTAGCTCAAAAGTTTTTGATATTTGAGAAGTTTTCCTAAAACTTTGATTCCCTCTGTTTAAGAATTAACTTAGTGACAGGGTTTAATTTGGGACGAACGTTTGTCACCACAAAGTGCCGAGCTGTCGGAGAGACGTGTGGAGAAGGTGAGGTTAGTCCTTTTAAAGCTCAAGGTTTGATATCGTGATGTATGGGAGAGAAACTAAAACTGACTTTGTTCCTAGCAAAGGCTTCAGGCTCCTATCTTTAAACACGTCTGTCTCCATTAGCCGGACTGCGACAGCTGTTCAGACTTAACAGACAAGGCAACCAAATGGGAGCTTTGCTCATTTTCTGGCCATGTTTGACTCCATACTGTCGGTACACCTCCGGTGGGAACAGGCTAATGCTAACTAGCTAGGCTAACCCTATCGTTAACATTTGCTAGCTTAAAATAACATCAAATCACGACAGTCGACTTTGTGGTTGTCGCGTAAGTTTCTCTTAAGCAATCTTCCCATAGCGACATTAGCTTAACCAGTGACGGCGCAAAGGACTGTGGTCCTAATATAAGTTAGTTGGTTTAGTTATTAGTTGGTCTGGTTGGTTGGTTGATCTACCACCACCAACAGATGCCTATGGCTAACTGACAACCCGGTATGTGTTGAGCTTAATATATTACGTATAACATATTCATTAATGTAGGCAGTTTAACTATACTCTGCAAAGTTTTATAAAGCATATTCCATACCTTCCACAACGATATAGCGTTACCTTGCGTCCTTGTTTTCCTTCCAAGCCCTCAAATCCACTTATACCCCTGAAGCCTCCTTCCTAGTTTTATCCAATGCAGTTGTAGCTTACTAGGAAAGCCGGAGTATCCACACTTTCCATTGGCGGAAGAGTATGGCAATCTTCTCTCATTGGCTTAAAACTTCCGTTACTAAATAATGGTTTTAAGACAGCTTTTTTTATTTGAAGCACCTGGACACTGAAATGCCTGGATAATACTTTGTGAGGTGAACCATAGCCTTCCATTTAAAAACATTCGTGAGCTATATTCATAATGAAAAGTATCACATGTTGGAAATTAGTGAGACAGGGACGCACATAAAGTATGATAATTAGGTTGGTTATTTATTTATTTATTTAGTTTACAAAAGCAGAAGTCTGAATTTGGAGTTTGAATATTGTGGTAAATCAAGTGGAAATTTCAAGATGAGCTAATGTGAGAGGCTAATGTTGTTGAAATATGGAAGTGATTTGTTTTTTCACAGGTACAGCAGAGATCGGTGTTCCTGCTGCCCAATGACATTCCAGCTCAAACAGCAAAAATTAAAAGGACTCTGACAAATAAATAAGACAACACATACCTCATTTATCCCAAAGGTCAGGAATTTCTTTTTTTACACCATGTAAAGTTAACTAGAAAAAAACAAATAAATATGTTAAATAAAATTAAATAAAATATAACAACAATACATAAAAAATATTTTTAATTAGTTTTTACTATTGAAAAAAGTAAAAGATGGATCAATTCTGCAATGAAAATGACCAAATAGACAAACAATAGCCACATTTGTTCACAGTATGTAAATCATTTTAAAAGACATAAATGCATTTTTGAATGACAGGCTACCTGTAAAATATGTTTGGTTTTTTTGTACTTTTTTTAAAGTACAAAAAAACTTTGAGTCTTTGATGAGTCTTGTGACTTTGTCTTGTGACTCAGAGATCCTCTTCTGCATGCCTTGGTTGTAATGGGTGGTTATTTGAGTTAACAGCTACAGTCTACAATGACAAAATGTGTAAAAATAATGTATGCATTCATTAAAATGCACTCAGATTCTCCAATAATCACCTTTCTGCAACCTCCACCTTTTCATACTCTTGAATAATCCATTAGATTGTAGTCTTATTATCAATCAGCTGATGCATTGATCTGGAACAAAGAGCGCTTTGATTGCAAATGAAAACACTTCAGTCTGTGGTGATTTTTCCATACCTCATTCACTGTGCCTGTCGCAGCATGTGAGAAAGAATGAGCGGGGCATAGAGCGGCTAACATATGAGCGTGTAACTTAAATGAGTTTTTCAATGGATTTATTAAGCACTACAATTTAATTACACTTTCTAGTATACTTAACAATACCCCTGCACTAATTACTGATCAGTAACCGTGTATAGAGTGGGGGAAATGATTGTTTGAGAAATGCTGAGTATGATCAAAAGAGCACCATTCCTACATTCAAGCACAGAGGTGAAAACATTATGCTTTTGGTTATTTTTCTGCTAAAGGTACAGGACGACTTCACCACATTGAGGGACCAATGAGCAGGACCATGTACAATAAAATCTTGGACAATACCCTTGTTTGCTCACCCAGAACACTAAAGATGGGTCAAGGATGACTTTTCCAGCATGGCAGTAGCCAAAACCAAGGCAACAAAGAAGCACATTAAGATTATGGAGTAGCTTAGCCACTCTCCAAACTCTCTCAGTCCTATAGAAAATTGGTGGAGGGAGCTGAACCTTTGAGTTTCCAAGTTGCAGCCAAGAAACCTAAAAAAGTTTCTGTAAAGAGGAGCGGGCCGAAATCCCTCCTCAGATGTGCACAAACCTGGTGACCAACTACAAAAAAACTTCTTACCACCATGCTTGCTAACAAGGGTTTCTCCAGCAAGTACTAAATCATGTTTTGATTGGGGCTCAAATACTTACTTCACTGAATGATATGCAAATCATCTTATAATTTTTATGTAATGTTTTCTTTCTGGGTTCTTTATTAAAATCCTCCTCTATCCTTTCTCTCTCGGTTAAAATAAAACTGCCATCAAATTTGGAGACTGTTAATTTCTTTGTAAGTGAAGATCAAAATAATTATTTCCATCACTGTATCCTGGTCACATTTATTTAGCCGTTTTTCTGGTGACCTTACATATAATAATGTTATTCTAACTAATAATTAAGATATAATTATTATGTCTGTGTGTCTGCTTAAAACAACCAAATGTCAGCAAGGCTCTAAACTGCTCATTAGTGGAAAAGTCACATGCAGTTTGCATACAAACCAAATCTGCCATGATGCAACTATACATGCTGCAGAGAGCTAACTCCCATCTAAAAAAAATGGCTGCATGCAGAGGATCACTTCCTTTGATTTCTCAAATTAAAATGATCCAGCTCTTCTCTCTGCTGAGAGAAAAGCGATAAGAAATGTCAGTAAACATGTATACCATCTCATGGGTTACTGACAGAGATTAGTCAGTGCTATGTCTGATTTGGTGATGTGCAGCACAGAAGCTCCACAGACTTTCAATGCATGCGACCTACAGAAATACTCTGACAGTTCTGCAGTGGCAGTGAATTTATTAGTGATAGGCAGGAAGAGTACAGAGCACCAGTGGATGATTGTGTGGCGTGTTCTGTGAAGAAACGGCAAAATGATGAGATTTTCTGTCAATTAGGCGTTGCAAGCCCAGTGTACTTGCCTGTGGTCTGCTTTGGGAGCTGGTGACATGAACAGAATCACTGAAAAGGCTAACTCTGCAAATGCCAGCAAACTGGTCACTTTTGAAACTGTGGTGAAGATGTGGTGTCAGTGAGCAAACTTTAAACTCCATGGATAATCCTGTCCCCCTCTGCACCACTGACAGGCAGCGGATCACCTTTTCCAACAGACTGTTTCGGCTCCACTGCCACAAGGACAGATATAAGAAATCTCTCAGACCAAATGCTACCTGCCTCTATAATTCAAAAATGTCTGTCAGAGAGTCATCTGCCAGATACACTAATAATAATAATAATTTCTCAAATATGGGTTAAACAAACTGTTGCTCTAATCATGATCATATCATCCTGAGTGGATTATTTAGGAACCAAAAACTACACCTTGCTGCTAGACCAACTAATACACTCTACTCCACCTGATCAGTGGCTGTTATTCTCTTGGTTGTTCAGTGAGTATTGTAATGTATACAGTAATTTTATAAAACGGCACTCATATTAGTGAAGTAAAATGAGTGAGAGTTAAAAGATTGAAAAAAAGGATTTAGCAACCAAGTTGTTCCATTCAGATTCCAGTCCAGAAGGTGGCAGTATTAGCCGTAAAAGCTGTTCTCCAACCGCCATTGAAAAAGAAGAAGAAACAAGAGGGCGCCTGTGCCCCTCCCTTGCTTCGTTAGGATGTATTTTTTTGTGTAGCTGGTTTGTTTATGACGCGGTTCTCTGGTTCTGTTAGCTTGACAGCTTATCAAGTGTGTAATGTTGTGAAAAAGCATAACAAAAAACTCGCTTGTGGCGTTTTTTTCGGTCGATACTGTGCTTTGTGCAAGATAGATCTAAAAGAGGGTCAGGGTTAGTTAGCATTAAGTGCTGCTTAGTCGTTCGACAGGATTACATTTGTTAGCTGCAGCGTAATGTTGGACCGGAAAGTTGTTATTTGACGACTCCCGGGCTCGGGCAATGGAATATCAGTGTTAACATAGAGGACGTTACAAGCGCATATGTAATACCTTTCAGTCATTGGCAGGTTAGGCTTATACACAGCTGCCTGGAAACTAGGCTAGCTAGCGAACTACATTGACGTTAGCATGGCGTCAGATACAAGTGACACGGAGGAATTCTATGATGCTCCAGAGGACCCCAATTTTACTCCGTCTCCACAAGTGTAAGAAAAGACGTTTTGCCAATATTACTTTTGAAAACGGTGTTAAATTGCTTGTTTTTTTCTTGTCTCATATATATCTAGCTAGCGTAGTATTGACAGCTAACGTTAGATTTGCAAAATGGCCATTCTTTCATGAAAAGCATGAACTCAAGCTGCTTCAAAGCCAGGTCATGTGCCGTGTGCAAAATACGACCCAGTCTGTTTTGTATTTAGATGCCGAATATTAATTATATGCTGTCATACAGTGCTTATGTTCACCAGCTATTCAGTGCAGGTACAGGAGAGTCTAACCCTCAAAACACTCACAAGTCACATGATGACAGTAGGATTTGGACTGAAGGAACAGGTTTCTTATCAAAGCTGAAACCACAATGCAAATTTACAGTTTTCATCCAAAACATAGCTTGTTGGAATAAAAAAAAAAACCCGACTGAAGGTAGCAGTAGCTTACAAAACTGTATTTTTGTATGATCCGCTGTATGACAGCTCGATTAGAGATTAATAATGTAATGTAACTTTTAAAGGTGCATTTTGTGTCTGTTTAAAAGCAAGCGGTTACTGAACCACTCTGTAAATGTTTAAAGTGTGTGCTCTGTTGCTTCTATTATTTCTTCTGATCAAAAGTTATATATGGGGTAAAAGTTATTTAATTCATTGTCTCAACTGCTTAGGTGACAGGTAAAATTATAAAAAGTTAGATTTTTGTGTTGTATTTGGGTTTTTTTCTCTGCTTTATAAGTTTAGCCTATATCAGTTTTAAACCACGTGTTTTGTGTTTCTTAGGTCTCCCGCAAAGTTCGTCATTCCTTCACCTCAGGTATGTTTATTTAAATCTAGGCACTGTTGAAACAAGGTGTCACGGGTTGTGCTGAGTTGCTCTTGGAATGATTACTCTATAGTTCAAAGTAATATGGCAACAAAATAGTGACTTTTTGATTTTTCAAATTCATATATATATGCGCACGGACACACACATAAAACACTATTAGTTTGTAGCTTGTCTATAGTTTTCCTGTCTCTGAATGACCTTTGGGAAGGGGTGACTACAGTAAAAAAAACAAAAAACATAGAGATCTATGCATTTTCCAGTTATGTTTATTAATCTTGCTTTATCCATGTTTATCCCTATGAAAGGTGCAGATTTTTACCTGTACCTTGGTGATCGTGTGTAAACGGCTATGAGCAATACCGTTCCTAAACACCTTTGTGTACTAATTGTACAAGGTCCCCTCCAAGCTCATGGCGATGTAATGTTTTTTTGACAACTACCTTTATGTTAACTCTCAGTGAAATTTGCATTACTTTGCATGTTTTTTTTTTTTTGTTGTTTGTTTTTTTTGCATGACCTCGCAAAAAAAGTTTGCATTTCATCTGACTCATCGTAAAAGGCTTTACTGTTTTATGATGTGGTGTCATGTGGTATTCTAGACTGCTGCTGGTTGTGACAGCAGTGAGAGTCAGGACACCCTCAGCTGTATATGTACTTATGACTGCAGAGTTGGGTTAGAGATCGTTGCTGTCAAGACTTGTTTTTTACAGTTATGGCTGTGACAAGTTTTAGTGGTGCAACATTGATTATTCACAGTGGTTTTGTGTGTGTGTGTCATTTGCAATTTTGATTCTGAACCAACATTGTTATGATGTTAGTTACATGTTAGATGATGCTGATAGCTGTCCAGGATAAGAGTTTAATGCTACTGTATGTTGGTAGTATGACACATTTGTCACTGAAGACCTGATCTGGGCCAACAAACAACCGAACTTTTCAAATGGATCATCAGGAATGCAAAGCAGGCTGTCAGAGAAAACAAGTTACTGCAATGAAATGCACAAATAATTGCAAGGAAAAACAAAAATAATATATATGCTATTGCAAGGTGATGCAAACGTTAAAGACAACAATCGCCTGACCTCACTCCATGCAGGAAATGGGACCAAAATAGGAGAGCGGTATACACATTTTGAGTGGTAACAAGATGTAGACATTACTTTCAATCTAGAAAAGCCATTTGTTATATCATAAGCTGGCAGTTACACAAGGAATTAATATAAAGGTAAACAAAGAATTATTACATAACATAACCTCCAAGACTGTGTTGATGAATATCATAAGATAGATAAACAATTCATCTCTAGGTTTCCATTTGTGTGGATACGCCTGAATAACTGTAATTTAGCTGTCATGTTACTGTTGATATTTCTCCTGTGTGTGTGTGTATTGTAAGTACATGTTGGTAAATGGTCTATATGTTTGTTTGTTTTTTCGAAACAGCTTTTGCACAATTCAGTAAACGTTGCGCAAGATTTGAGCTGTGCCACTTCTGAGACTCAGCAAGATGATTCGTTACAGGTATGTTTCTCTAGTCTCATCCTTGTTTAGAGTTTTGTTTTAAGTTCTGTGCAAAGAGAAACACATTTTCTTAGAGATGAGCTATAACGTAAAAAAATAGATGTTGTATTGCTAAATCGACTGTGTTTTCTCTTCTTTTAGATCATTGATAGTATCATCGAAGAGAGTCAAAAGGGAGACGTAGGTGAGGTGGCTCAGCTGTTAGATCAGCTGCATGTTGATGTAGCAGCCGAGCCAAATGAGCAGAATAATGGTGACAGGCTCCCTGGGGAGCTGGCTGTGCCAGCTGTTGAACCCCAGCTTGTCGAGAGGCCAGAGGAACAACGGAATAGCATAGTATCAAACGGCGAGTGCTCTATACCTGCTCTCGAGCCCACAGGTCTCCCAGGGCCATCAGCTGGCTCACAAGAACATGTTCAGCCTCCAGACATCACCAGCACCATAGGACAGAGTCAGCCCAGCCTGTCTGTTGCGGTTGCAGAAGGTGGTCAGGAGCCAAGACCGGCTGACATCTTAGACCAGGTTCCCTTGACTGACAGGCCAGCTGACTCGGACTCCTCTGGGTCTTTAAAACCTCAGCAGTTCACAGTGGAGCCAGACATTGTAGCTAGCACAAAGAAGCCTCCTCCCTCACGCCCACCCCCTCCAAGCGGGGGTCCTCCTGCAAGACCTCCGCCACCATCTCGGCCGAAATTACCTACCAAGAAGTCACAGGAGTGTGTTAGGCCAAGTGGGCTGGAAGGTAGGCAATACAGTGTGATTTTAATGGGTCTCAATGTCAAATGTGTTGCATCAATCCAGTGTGGGATTTTAAACTGTTACCTTTTACTAAACAAGTGTTAAAATGTCTTTATCTTTTATGTATGTCTATGTACTTATCTGCCACATCATATGAATCACACTAACATAAAGCAGACAGAAAAAGAAGACGGTTTTTCTTATAAAGTTTTTTTTGTTGTGTTGCGTGATTTTTTTTCCAGTGTCTGCTGTCAGTGTGGTCTGCAGTGATTCTCTGGAGCCATCAGGCCTCCTGTCTCCTGGCAGCACTGTGAGGAGTCTAACCAAAGAGCTGCAGCATTCCTTGGATCTGGCCAGTGCTACCAGTGGAGACAAGGTGGTGACGGCACAGGTGAGTGAGGCTCAGACCTCTTTTTGGTGCTAAAAAAGGAATTTAAATATTGTGCAGTAATTTCTATTTTATTTATTTGTTATTTTTATTATTTATTTTTAGGAAAATGAAGATGAACAGACCTCATCTCAGAGCGGAGGACAGACCCCAGGCCCTCAACGTCCTCGGTCAAATTCTGGCAGAGAACTGACAGATGAAGTAAGAGTCAGTTTTTGTGTGTGCTTGAGTCCAAGCCACAACCTAAAATCGACACATTCCTGGCACCGGTCGTCATTGCAACAAAAATATGCTTGTGGGCATCTTAAAACAGGAAATCTTGGCCAGTGTGATGATCAAGAATTTAGACACTGGGGAAGAAATTCCTCTAATTCAGGCGGAGGAGAAACTTCCTGCTGGGATCAACCCTCTCACTCTGCACATTATGAGGAGGACCAAGGAGTACATCACGTAAGCAGAACATTATTTACGTGGGTTAGCTCGTGTTGCTGTTGTCAAATTCAATTTAAAACTGTTCAAATCACAGCTTATTAAACAAGTCAATGAGGGAAAGATTAGGGTGAAGCCAAACACTTGACCTTCAGATCAGATTCTCAGAAAAGGTTTTCCCTGTTGAGGGAATAAGTTGATTACAATGGGTTGCACTGATATTGCTCACATAAGTTTCCCATGGAAAACATGGTTAAGCTTTATCATCTAAAACAAGAACCTGGTAAAGTTTCGAGACGACGCTGATATATTTTTGGCTTTGCAGGAATGATGCAGCACAGTCAGATGATGATGAGAAGACTCAGACTCCAATGACAGACACAGACGGTGGAAAACTAAAACAGAGAACGTAAGGACTAGTGGTTTTTGGTTGCCTTTTGCTGAAACTTAGTGTATTTCCCTCTTTCACAACATCATCTAATTTAAAGTATATTAATGGTTTGTTGGTATTTCTGACCAGGACCCAGTTAAAAAAATTCCTCGGCAAGTCGGTGAAGAAGGCCAAGCATCTGGCTGAGGAGTACGGAGAGAAGGCAGTCAACAAAGTGAAAAGTGTTCGTGATGAAGGTAAAAAAAAAAAAGAGAAGGAAGTGAAAGGATGTTGTGCAGAGGCAGTTGTATTTTTTTTTAAAAACCATACAGCCTATATTCATGTTCCTGTGGATAACTTACTAAACATTACAAGAAAGTGTCCTGTCCAACTACAACCCTAGTTGTCGGTATAACAAGTTGTGTGCACACACCGTTTTTAGTGTGTGCTTTTTTTAAGCACCATAAAGAAAAAAATGCATTAAAAATACAGTTTTCTTGAACACAAGAAAATAAATAGTCTTTGACTCTGTCTCAGTTGTACGTGTTCACTATTAGAGCTCTGACTATTATCACAGAACCCTTATGAGTCCAAGAGTGCAGAAATATGGACCTGGTAATGAGCATAATGGGTCTGACTTTAAGAATATCCCAAATGCCAACACAGGCTTGTGAAATAACCCTGATACACTTCTTCTTTTTGTTTATCCTACGCTCAGTCTTCCATACAGATCAGGATGATCCATCATCGAGCGACGATGAGGGTATGCCTTACACCAGGCAGGCCAAGTTCAAGGCTGCGCATAGCTTCAAGGGTCCCTTTGACTTTGACCAGATTAAGGTTGTGCAGGACCTCAGTGGAGAGCACATGGTGGGATTATTGTACCATGTTATTTTATGCACTGACACACTGTGTGCTACTACATGCTTGTATTAAGAGATCTTTGTTTGCTTGTGGTTTTTTTTTTTTAAGGGGGCCGTTTGGACAATGAAGTTTTCTCACTGCGGGAGGCTGCTGGCAACTGCGGGCCAAGATAACGTGGTTCGCATTTGGGTCCTGAAAACAGCGTTTGATTACTTCAATAATATGAGATTAAAGTACAATACTGAAGGTAAGCGCATTAGCAACATATTTGATTTCTTTTTCATTTGTATGATAATTGATTATTTGGGGGGAAAAAGAATTCAGCTGCCTGTCATTTTGCTTTGAAGGAGCCTTTTTTTTTTTTTTTTTTAACAGTCGTCTTGAGGCTCTCTGAACTATTACAGGCAACATAACAAAGAAATGATTTTAAATTTATAGTATGGAACCGATAGTTTCAGCAATCTCCCTCCAGGAATCTGCTGACATTTGTGAGTGTTTATTATAGGGAGTGCAGAATTATTAGGCAAGTTGTATTTTTGAGGAATAATGTTATTATTGAACAACAACAACCATGTTCTCAATGAACCCAAAAAACTCATTAATATCAAAGCTGAATGTTTTTGGAAGTAGTTTTTAGTTTGTTTTTAGTTTTAGCTATTTTAGGGGGATATCTGTGTGTGCAGGTGACTATTACTGTGCATAATTATTAGGCAATTTAACAAAAAACAAATATATACCCATTTCAATTATTTATTTTTACCAGTGAAACCAATATAACATCTCCACATTCACAAATATACATTTCTGACATTCAAAAACAAAACAAAAACAAATCAGCGACCAATATAGCCACCTTTCTTTGCAAGGACACTCAAAAGCCTGCCATCCATGGATTCTGTCAGTGTTTTGATCTGTTCACCATCAACATTGCGTGCAGCAGCAACCACAGCCTCCCAGACACTGTTCAGAGAGGTGTACTGTTTTCCCTCCTTGTAAATCTCACATTTGATGATGGACCACAGTAGGGCTGCACGATTAATCGTTAGAAAATCGCGATCTCGATTCATACTTATGTGCGATCTCATTTCCAAATGACAACGATTTAAAAAAAAAAAAAAAAAAAAAAAAGACGACGACGATTGTACCGCAATCTGATCCGGGACGTAATCTGCATGAAAACAAGCGCTCACTCTTCCTGCTCAACAAATGACAAGGGCGGAGCCTTATACCACGTGAGGGTATTAGCAGGGGAAAAAACAACGGTGAGCACGTCAGTGACAGGAGAAAATCTGTCCCGGTCAACCACCCAAACATCAATAACGGGAATCTTATACAGCGCTTCCCTATACCCGTCGAACTCCCGCAGGCACAAAGAAATTACGGAGGTTATTACTTATCACCTGACCAAAGATATGGCTCCCATCAACACTGTGCAAAACGAGGGATTTAGGAAAATGATCAACACCCTAGACAAACGCTACACAGTGCTGTGTTATTTTTCTATTGTTGCACTACTTGCTCTATACACGAAGTGTCGAGCAACAGTGGAGACGGAATTTCAAGCAGTACAACATTTTGCGGCAACAACAAAACATGAGACAATTGTTGTTTTTATGTTTGTTTATTGTTTTTATGTTCAGTTTCAACGAAGTTGATGTGCAGTTAATAAGTGCAATAAATATTTATACTGGAAAAGAAAATCGTGAGAGAATCGTGATCTCAATTCTAAGCCAAAAAAATCGTGATTCTCATTTTATGCAAAATCGTGCAGCCCTAGACCACAGGTTCTCAATGGGGTTCAGATCAGGTGAACAAGGTGGCCATGTCATTAGTTTTTCTTCTTTTATACCCTTTCTTGCCAGCCACGCTGTGGAGTACTTGGACGCGTGTGATGGAGCATTGTCCTGCATGAAAATCATGTTTTTCTTGAAGGATGCAGACTTCTTCCTGTACCACTGCTTGAAGAAGGTGTCTTCCAGGAACTGGCAGTAGGACTGGGAGTTGAGCTTGACTCCATCCTCAACCCGAAAAGGCCCCACAAGCTCATCTTTGATGATACCAGCCCAAACCAGTACTCCACCTTGCTGGCGTCTGAGTCGGACTGGAGCTCTCTGCCCTTTACCAATCCAGCCACGGGCCCATCCATCTGGCCCATCAAGACTCACTCTCATTTCATCAGTCCATAAAACCTTAGAAAAACCAGTCTTGAGATATTTCTTGGCCCAGTCTTGACGTTTCAGCTTGTGTGTCTTGTTCAGTGGTGGTCGTCTTTCAGCCTTTCTTACCTTGGCCATGTCTCTGAGTATTGCACACCTTGTGCTTTTGGGCACTCCAGTGATGTTGCAGCTCTGAAATATGACCAAACTGGTGGCAAGTGGCATCTTGGCAGCTGCACGCTTGACTTTTCTCAGTTCATGGGCAGTTATTTTGCGCCTTGGTTTTTCCACACGCTTCTTGCGACCCTGTTGACTATTTTGAATGAAACGCTTGATTGTTCGATGATCACGCTTCAGAAGCTTTGCAATTTTGAGACTGCTGCATCCCTCTGCAAGATATCTCACTATTTTTGACTTTTCTGAGCCCGTCAAGTCCTTCTTTTGACCCATTTTGCCAAAGGAAAGGACGTTGCCTAATAATTATGCACACCTGATATAGGGTGTTGATGTCATTAGACCACACCCCTTCTCATTACAGAGATGCACATCACCTAATATGCTTAATTGGTAGTAGGCTTTCGAGCCTATACAGCTTGGAGTAAGACAACATGCATGAAGAGGATGATGTGGACAAAATACTCATTTGCCTAATAATTCTGCACTCCCTGTATATTGATGCTATGATTATTTTTTTATTATACTGACATGGTGATTGGTATTCTCTCAGTGATAAATTCAAAAGCCCTGGCAAAAAGGTAGCTGGAAATGCATACAGGGACTCTAAACAGACTGTGTTTACCTGATATGTAGCTACATTTCTAGGGAGGTGCACGTCAGGTTACACCTTAGGCTTTCAGAGGGGTTTGTGGTTACAATGTAGCTATGGCATAGATTTCCCACTGAAGCATAAATCCCCAGTAAGACATAGGAAAAGGTCAAGCAAAGGACCTGAAAGATGCAGGACCTTGTGCTGGTCCATCACCTGATCACTGAAGCCTCATCAGAAATGGTCTCAATGAAAGGTTGGCTTTCAAGAAGCCATTCTTAAGGAAGGAGAATAGGGAGAAAAGCCTGAGGTAAGCCAAGTTACACAGAAACTGGGCTGAAAATCAGTGACAGCAGGTCTCATGGAGTGATGGATCCAAATTTGGCATTTCTGGTTTAAGTTGTCAGTGCATAAATGGAAGGGATCAGGAAAGGGGTTGCACAACGAGGATGCGGCCAGTGCTACTGGAGATCAAAAATGAAGAAATTTTGAATGCAGAAAAATCAGATTTTGACATATATTTCTGAACATGTGGCAGTCAGTGTAACAAGGCATACCTGAATAGAAGAACGGAGTGAAACACTATCAGTCAGCTTTGAATGTCCTTCAAGAGGCCTGCAGAACCATTCCTGAAGACTACTTAAAGAAATGAGCAGAAAGCTTCTCAAGCTGCCAACTCTGTTTTTGCCCTATATACTGCATCTGATGTATGTTTACACATGCTTTAGTAAATAGTTTGTTACACCTATTTAACATTTTCCTAGCCAAATATAAAGAAATTAAGACTCAAGACTGTTCCAGAAGATGTTCAAGTTCTTGTTAGAGAAACCTTCCTTTGTTTTTTCTTCTCCAGGTCGAGTGTCACCTTCTCCTTCTCAGGAAAGTTTATGTTCTTCTAAATCTGACACTGAGACTGGGGTGAGTGATGACACTAACACAAAAATCAGACATTTTTAAGCCATTTTTGTTCCAGATGTGTACCTAAGTGACATTTTTATTGTAGGCGAGTTGTATTCCAGAGGACCCAGACACGGAAGATAGAAATGCCCCTTTCCGTCAAGTCCCTTTCTGCAAGTACAAGGGTCACACGGCTGATCTGTTGGACTTATCCTGGTCAAAGGTGATTAAAGCACCCTGTTAAGTTTTTCTACCCCCACACATTTTCTTCTCTCTTGTCTCATCTTTTCCAAAAAAATTTTTGTCTAGAACTTTTTCCTGCTCTCCTCTTCCATGGATAAAACAGTCAGGTTATGGCACATATCCAGGCGAGAGTGTCTCTGCTGCTTTCAGCACATTGATTTTGTCACAGCCATTGCTTTCCATCCCAGGGTACGTTAAGTCACCTTGCATTACTGCTCTCAGCGCAAATCATACATCTATTATTTTGTCTCACAGACTCCATTCATAGTACTTTTTTTTTCTTCTTACCCAGGATGACAGGTACTTTTTAAGCGGCTCTCTAGATGGAAAACTACGGCTCTGGAACATTCCAGATAAGAAGGTGGCTTTGTGGAATGAGGTGGATGGCCAAACCCGGCTCATCACCGCTGCCAACTTCTGCCAAAATGGGAAATATGCAGTGATTGGCACCTATGATGGTCGATGTATCTTCTATGACACAGAGGTATACACATACATTGCTTCATCCAGCCCAATACATGGTTTAATTATTTCTTTATAGTACTTTTTTTCATGAACACATCCATTCAAATATGAAGCAAATGCATTTTTCTGTTTGCACCTTGTTTTTAGCGTCTGAAATACCACACGCAAATTCATGTGCGGTCCACCAGAGGAAGGAACAAAGTGGGACGCAAGATCACTGGCATTGAACCTCTGCCTGGAGAAAATAAGGTAACAGCTGGCCATCACTACAAATACGTCTGCGGTGGGTCGTCAAAAGGGCTTGGTAAACTGCGGTTTACTAGACCATCTTTATTTCAAGGCTTTCATAGCTTAATTTTTCAGATTTAAAGAGAATAAAAAAATATATATAAAGAGAAATAAAATATTATCTTAATATTTAAAGATATTGGTCAGTAAAACTTTGAGGGACTGACCTGGAGCTGTTGGGTTTTGCTGAATTGCTGTTAACATTATGATGGTGTAGATGTTAATAATTAAAGTCTTGTTTTTAACAGCACAAAATTTTGAGTCGAAGTCCAGGGCAAACTTCAGAATGCTGATAGGCGCTGGTTCATTGAACTAATCAATGGAATACTTGATTACTAAAATAATCGACAGCTGCAGCCCTAGTCGTCAGTGTAACAAGTCGTGTCTGTAAGACTTGTGAAATGCCAAATGTTGAACTGTACCCTTTGCCCATAGATTTTGGTGACATCAAATGATTCCCGCATTCGCCTTTATGACCTGAGGGACTTGTCTCTATCAATGAAGTACAAGGGTTATGTCAACAGTAGCAGCCAGATTAAGGCCAGCTTCAGGTAAGGGTGTACATTGCTTCTAGTTTGTTTGTTTTTTGTCAGTTTCTAACCTTAAGCATGGACAAAAGCTCTTTCTGTTGTTGTTGTTGTTGTTGTATTGACACAGTATGTTGCAGTAAACCTGTTTGGCCTTTTTCCTGTAGTCACGACTACTCCTTCATTGTAAGCGGCTCAGAGGACAAGTACATATACATCTGGAGCACTTACCATGACTTGAGTAAATTCACATCTGTACGGCGGGACCGCAATGACTTCTGGGAAGGGATTAAAGGTAACTGTGGTTATGCTAAGTGGCAAACACCGTTTAATGTAAGCAGCCATGGGGCTGCCACTAAAGAGTTTTTCTCTTTCAGCACACAACGCTGTGGTTACGTCAGCCATCTTCGCACCCCACCCAGGCCTTATTGTCCCACAGGAGAGTGGTGCAGAGAAGCCAGAAGCAGAGTGTAAGAGCCTGGACTCCACAGACTCTGAAACGATACCCTCAGGTATGCCCCCTTTAATTTGCATATGACTCAAGATTTCTTAAAACATCACAGTTCAGTGTCGTAAACTTGCAATGCAATTTTCTCTCTTTGCAGGAGCATTAAAGACAGATCACACAGAAGTTCTTCTCTCCGCTGACTTCACTGGAGCCATCAAGGTTTTTATCAATGTAAAAAAATACTGAGCATTTTAGAGGCTCTTGGCTCTTCAGGTTCAGGCCCGTCTATCAGTGATCAGTCCTAAAGGTTGAGGACAACTTGTCTCAGAGCCTTGTAAGGTCACTAAGTACCTAATGGTACTGAGACAAAGTTGTCTGTAGTAGCGGTTTTTGGTAAACAGGGACCCTAAAATAAAAGGGAATAGGTGGAATAAATAGACTGTAAATGGACAAAGTGAGGTTCCTTACCACTTTTTGTTTTTAAATCTTTGATACCAGACAACTGTGAACAGTTTGGTCTGAACGAAAGATCTGGACATGTGAAGCGTGAACAGAAACTAAATATGTTCAGATACGCACGTGTACATTTCAGGCGGTATGGTCAGGGCTGAATATAGCTAGAAGACTACCTGTAACAGTATGGGGCACCTTATGCTTTCTTTGGCTACCACATTTCAGAAGAAATTTAGAGAAGCAAGGCCCTGATGTTGGGCAGATTTTCATGTCTTGTGTTAAGACGCATTTGTCTCAAGGTGTCTAAAGCTGGACTGTAATGTCATTTACAAAATATTCGTGCCTACAGAGTCTAGATTGCTTTCTAAATTACACTTCTAAAGCTTTCCTCTCACTTTATCAAATATTTCAGCAGATAACAAACATTTCAGTGCAGGAGATGTGTGGCTACTAATGATCGGGGCTGGGCATCTTAAATCTGTGTTTCAGAACCAGTATTGGGTCAAGTACTTTTGATACATTTCTTTGTTCAATGAAAGCACATTTCATTCTATAAAACAGTTGTGTAAATTTACTGTGTAACATTGCATACTTAATGCTTTTGTAAACAAATGCTCTATTACTTTCCTCAATAAAAATCCACACAAACTAAAAGAGTGCTTGTCGACAAGTCATTAACTTAACATTTTGATGCTTTTTCTCACGAATCATCTTACACACACACACGCTTCCATCACCAAAGGTGATTTATTTAGTGTCCGAACTTTACAGCGACTTGTTTGTTTTAAACCAAACATTAAAACAAAAATAAATATAATTACAGTGTTCATTCTTCATCATATAAAAGTGTACTGAATCTTGCATGGAGTGTTTTAGTTATGACAGAGCAGACGGGTTGGTCTGTTTGAAAGAGCGCTGCAGAAGTGCACTGTGTTACTTTGTGGACAGGAGCACGCACTGCAGAGCTGAGTCAATGTTTGCTCTTCTTTGCTTTCTTGTGTGAGCCACGGGGTGACCGTGACCTGGATTTGCCTGCCTTGTGGTCCGGAGATGGTGATCGGGAACGTTTGGACCGTTTGGGAGACCTGAACAAAACAGAAGATAAAATACTGACTTTAAAGATAACACTCAGGATGGATGCTACTGCAAAAGCATCAGTTGACTTACTTTAAAGGAGAGATGCTCCTTGATTTTCGGGCCTGGTGTCCAGGGTCATTACTACGTCTTCTATCCCCATCGTCATTTTTTCTGCTCCTTTCTTTGCTCCTCCTGTCGTCCTTGGACCTCTCCTTGGATTTTGATGTTGATCTCTCATTCTTCTCTTCATCTTTTTCAAACTCCTACAGGGCAGTAAAAACATCCCTGTTAATTTGTAGTTATCCAATTCCCTAATCAGCTCAGTCAGGTTTAATGGGAGTTTCTTTCTAGCAGGTTCTATAACAAGGAAAGTAATTTTTTTTTTTTTTTTTAAACCTCTTTGTCATCTTTTTTGGTCCATGGGCAAAAGCAATAAAATGCAGAATTATTTAAATGCAATGAAGCTGCTACATTAGAACACAAGTCCAGCAAATTCTGCTAGTTTTTTTTCCCCCCCTCTTGAGATCTCCACACATAACATACCCAACAGAGCAACATTTCTAGTAGTGAATATGAACCGTGCCACACAAAGCAAATTGTGCACAAACAAGAACCAACAGCACCTAGGTTAAAATAAACTGCAGCTACAGTTCCTTACCAGTAGATGGTGCAATATTGACAAACATTTACAACTCTGCCACTAAATCATTATTTTAACTGTACTGACCAATTTGAACTAATTTTGTTTCTTTTTTTTTCCCACTACACTGTTCATTATTAGAGGATGTGCTTCTATTATACATGAGTGACTTGTATTTTGCTTAAAGTGGGGCTCTTGGGGAGAAAATCTGAGCACCTTTTATTCCTCCACAGGTAAAACACAGTGCAATGTAATTTTAAAGCTATACTAATTCAAGTGGCTCATCAACCCACCTTTTGTAGCAGTTTGTTTCTGTAGTGCTCCACTTGTTGCTGTAAGCTCATTCCAGACTTCCTCTGCCTTTTGCCAGACTCCAGCTCATCTTGGATCTTCATAACCTTTACCTGTGTTATAGTGAGAAAGCAAATCAGTTCTGAACATTTACCAACTACAATCTGACTTATTGTCCAACATGCCTGATGGTGGTACTCACCATCAGGCATGTTTTTTTTTGTTTTTTTTTTAAAATAAGAACTAAAGGTACACAGTTTTCAGCAAATCTAACTCATACAAAGATGCTTTTGAACAACTTTTCACTTGCCTCTAGCTCTCTCAGCCTTTTCCTTTTGCTCTCAGACATCTGAAAACTTCTGAGCGAGCTTTGAAAAACCGCACTGTCATAGTTTGATAGACTGGAGGAATCGGCACTGCTGTCACTCTCCGAGTCTTCCTCTTGCGAGTTGCCACTGTTGACAGGCATGAGATCCATTTGACTGCAGTCTCTTTTTTTTAAATAAATGTACACAGGAGGCGAGACACTCGGGCCTTACCTCACGTTTGCTTCATCGCCGCTGTCTCGCTCCACCACAGTGTCCCACTTAGATTCAGTCTTTGCTATGAGAGATAAGAGAACAATAAGCACGATGATCTGGGCAGATTGATGATACAGTAACATCCTGACAAGTCTTACCTTGAGAAAACACCCCAGTATCAGTAGTCTTCTCCCACTTAGATAAAGGCACACTTGAGACAGGAACACTGCCTTCATCCACTGGGGAGATAAAACAGCCACAAGGTTAGGACGAGGACAGGTCATCCTTGAAAGGCTTCCAGTTAGATCGTGATAACAGTGACTTTGCTCTTTAATGACTGAGAAATACAGCACAAATCTGTTCCTGCTGAGATCGAGATGCACACTCGTTACTCAGGACGTCAGTGTTTTGATGTATGAGCTGGGTGGATTATTGACTTTTTTGGTTTTAAAAAAAAAAAAAAAAAAAAAAAAAGAACACTATTAATATGCTGTGGACTCACAAGGCATCCCATCAATGTCATCAGCGGTGACCCCTAAGGGAACACCGTCTATGTCATCAACAGGGACTCCATCCAGAGGGTCCCAGCCCATAGGGCAGCCATCCAAGTCATCCACAGGAGCTCTGTCCAAAGGTATGCCATCTATAGGTGTGCTGTCCATTGGTGCACCGTCAATATCACAGGATACTTCCTACGAAGAGACATGGAAATGCATTTATGTCGAGGTTCATTTACTTTTCAACAAGAAGGGGAGCCTATATTGTTGAAATGGCATCACCAACAGGCAGTAATAAGGGGAGTAATTCAGCTAACCTCTGCCATCTCTGCTAGCTCCTCCCCTGCTTTGGCAAAGCCGAGAAAGATATTCTGAAGGTGGATTAGATAAGGCTGTGGGTAAATGGCCCAGTCCTCCCAAGCTCGAAAACAACTCATGACCTTTTGCTGTGGAGAGAAAGAGATAATATGCACATGAAAATGTTTTGTTGTCCTATTTTTAGTAAATGTCCTTGTGCGAAAAGCAAGCGGATTCCATGATTACCTTAAACAGCTCAGCCTGCAGCCTGGCTTGTATGTTTTTGTGCGCTGCGTTAAGATCTCCAAAGATCTGTGGCAGCTTTGCTTCAAAACTGGAAAGATGAGGGGAAAACTTTAAGATGGTCAGACAAAGCTGAAATAAAATGCGATCAGAGTGCTCAGGCCAAACTTAGGGAAAGTCTCTTACTATTTCCGGTAATACGAGGCACCGGCTACTTTGGCACATGAATTGTGCAAGATGTCTGACACAAGGTACAATCTGGCGATCTGTGAGATTGAAGTGGACAGAAAAGTTCAATATGACCTGGTTATTGTAGCTTTACAGAGCTTCTGTGTAACACGTGTTTTATATAAAGATATATGGAAGCAAACTGCCTTCTTCTGAAGGGACGTCTGGAGCGAGGAGAAGGAATCGGAGACATGTCCCACTACTTCCTCTGCTGCGTCCGCTCGGTCAAGACAGAACATCATGGCATTGGCAATGTCTTCTCTCCCAGCAGCGAGCTCCTTAAGCAACATCTCCAGCCTCTGTCTGTGCCTGAAAGATGTTTACAGAAGAGTCATGTTCGTTCAGTTTAACTGAAGTTAGA